>NC_062254.1:8854712-9187069 GCF_905475465.1 Pieris napi
AAATTATTTTTTACTTTGGCTTGACTTTAACTACAGTTATTAATGATATATTACGAATGTGGTACAGCTGAAATACTAAGTCATAATTTGTAAAGGCAACTTTCAAGAATGAAACGAAAAATTAAGTCACCCGCAAAATGCTACAGCGTACATAGTATAGTATGAAAACGGTATTATGTCTCATCATAAACGAATCATTACGAATGTCGCGTCAAAAATTTCAATTTGCAATTCTTTCTGAACTAACAAGCGGCATGTTACTCGGCGAGGCGAGCTGTCAAGAAGTAAATTAAAGTGTCAATCACGACAGAGGGAGCCACGAGCTTCGTATAAATATTCATATTTCGTAGTTACGTTTTAATTGTGTTTATCACGTACAAAGCTGATTTTCCCATGGCTCGGCTACCATTGCAACGAAAGATTGATTTTAAGGTTCGCTCTATGGTTTGGTGACTGGTCGTACTTGAATTCATGTATGCGGTGATGTTAGTTATTTCGACTATGTATTTGCGTGTTATTCCCACGAGAATGTAGGTGCGTGCTCCTATTTCACCATGCCTCCTGCTGATAGAGGACAAGTCTTTGTTTTTTTATTTTATTTATGTTATTATTATTAATAACTTAATATGTCATGTGGAACATGGTGTAGTGATTGCAGCTCCTTACAAACGTTGTGTAAAAAAATGGCGTTTAAAAAGAGTGGCGGAGAGTTTATTGCCAGTTCTTCTCTTTCGTTCTACGCCCTTGATTTGAGAACTGGCAGTATATGTAAAATTAGAAGTATTAATATGTATTTCTTTACTGACGAGTCATAAGTGTACATTATGTTATCTACATGATTAAATGATTTTTTACTTTACTTTACTTGAAGCTTTTTTAGCCTGCCCGAACTGAACTAGAATAATTGTATTTTGTGATTTTTAATCCAAATAAATAGTAAAATACTATAATATGACAGTATAATACAGAGTTCCTGATATCAAAAGCTAAAATAAATACTGTTGCGCCTAAAACTACGCTTCTAAGAAGTGTTGGCTTAGTGGCTTCAGTATGCGACTCACGTCCCTGAGATCGCAGGTTCTATCCCCGACTGTGCATCTATGGACTCTCTATGTGCGCAATAAATACTCCATCGTATGAAAGAAAATATGTGTACACAGAAGGCTGATCAAAAGTTTGAGATGAGGAGTTATTAAAGAAACGGATGCAATTTGTTATATAAGGTTGTTGGTTAAGTGCCTATGTCATACATAATTCGCTGTTTTGCTGGTTTTTTTTCTGCTTAACTTAAATTGCTAGTATTTTTTGTTTATTTTGTATATTAAATTCTTAATTGTTTGTAACATTTATGTATACCAAAATTGTCATATATTTTAGATAAAAGAGCTTGTATATATACGGTAGATATAGTATTTTATATATGTGATAAACTTTAATAAATCAATAAATTTTTGACATAAAGAGATTACTCAAAGTAATTCCAGATTTTAGTTTATAACAATAAACGAGTATTCCAGTAATTAGTTAAGTGATATGAACAACAATCGTACTTAATAATTACAAAATATAATCTTTAATTTAAACCTAAATGTTATAACGTTTGATGTATTCCTTCTTTAGCTTCGTCATAAAATCGCCATATCGTAATGACTTCAAAAGGAAGAAATAATTCCTCTATTGTCAAAGATTTGATAAAAGACTGTCATTCATTACATGAAATGCCAAAAATAAGGATGTCTTAAAGGGATTTGAAACCTTTACGGGGTAATGGGGCATAATACACTGTCAGCGTTTTCTCAAACTTGGCGGAGTCGAATATCTTGTAACTTATAACTGGGATACATAAAAGTACCCTTACTATGGGTAATAATTTTTTTTATAGCACAGGGGGCAAACGGGCAGGAGGCTCTCAATGAGCTCTCTCAGCTCGCAAACTGCTCGCGAGCTGCACATTCGCGGCATATTCTCCATATGTGAACGCGCGCTTACATATATAGAACATTGTCTTTTATATGAGCAATATTAAAATACCTCCGATCTGCAATATTATTAGGACATTTATATTTCATAGGAGACTTCACGCAATGCTTTTCAGACGGTGTGCACTGTACAGTGTATATTTTTATATATTTGTTACATAATCTTTAAAATAATTTTAAAAAAATATATAATTATTTTGTTGAACTGATATTATATTTAATTAATTTATATATTAAAATAATTGATTTGACCAGGTCTTTGTGAACCTTCCACTCAGGTCCTTATGAATAACTAAAATTTGGGATTGGGCGGCGACACTAAACCCAACCTTCCTGACTTTTGGTACAATAATAATAATTCTCTATTTTTCTCCCATATAACATTTGAAACAAACAGTACGATTTCAATCAAGAAGATATTGGGGGACTGGTTTTCAAGCTAGGTAAAAAAAGTAATCAAATCAGTCAAATCTAGTTAAGATTCCTAGAGAAATAGAGTTGTATGGGTGTATGTGTGTGTGTCTGTGTGAGTGAGTGTATGTAATGTTTGAGAAGATAACAGAACACCTACCAGCAGAGCATAGAAAAATCATGAAGAGTCATGATATGATGAGTGATTTATTGAGAGTGATTTAATTTTTTTTACTTATGTAACTTTAATGACGTTGCGGTTTATGACATTTTCCTTTGATTAATTGTAATCTTAAGGGAGGGCAAAACTTGCTGAGTTTCTTGCCCGTTCTTCTCAGAACAAGGCCTCCTGGTAGTTTTGCGAACGGATGGCGTAGTCCTGCTCTTTCGTGAATTTTGTAAACGTTGTTGACATTCATAAGCATGCTCTAAGAAGCATCTAAATTGAATAAACGTATTTTGATTTTTGATTTTGATGCATAATAGTTCCATAGTTTTAGAAGAGGACATTTATGTTCAGTAAATTATATTTTTAAAGTGTAAAAATATGCTCTGTCAGCTTCTAGATCACAATAGAGGAATTCTGTTGGATTTAACAAAAAATTTAAAAGAACAAATTCGACTGAAAAAATTCTTTGAATATTAACGAAAATTTTACGAAAACACTCGTTCTGAAATTTATCAAAAACAATAGAACTATTGTGTGTTCTCACAGAACTCCAATTATTTTTTCTATGTTCACAGGTACACTAGGTATATATGTCATTGATATTTATATTAGATTACTAGATTAAGATGTTACTTGTTCATGAGATTACGAACAGGAAAAGTAATAAATAAATAATGTTATTGGTGTCCACAACTTGCGGATGAAATCTCGTCTATCCCACGGGAACTATATATTTTTTCGGGACAAAAACTACTTGCGGCTGTCGACTTTTATCTTATTTCTACGTGTTAAAATCCGTTATAATATATCTCACACAAAGTGAAGTGATACCGCCCATGGACACTTACATTGCCAGAAGGCTCGCAAGTGCGTTGCCGGCCTTTTAAAATCGGTACGCTCTTGTCTTGGAGGAAATACTTCAGTGGGCAGCTGGTTCCAAATAGTAGTGGTGCGTGGCTAAAACTGCAATAAGAAACGCTTAGTTGTGGAACGACGGATTTCGAGGTGATACGGATGGTATACTGGATACCCTACCTATGCAAGTTATATTTTAACACCTCAAATAGTTATTTGAACACTTCTTAACTGAACCGAGCTCAAACTCTAAATAATGTTCAAACAAATTCGTGGGCCTCAAATCTTGTATTAGACAGAAATCCACTTCATTAATCAACAGAAATTAACAATTATGAAATATTTAAGAAATAAGTAATAATCTAATATATAAAATTCTCGTGTCGCGGTGTTTGTGATTAAACTCCTCCGAAACGGCTTGACCGATTCTCATGAAATGTTGTGTGCATATTGGGTATGTCTGAGAATCGGACAACATCTATTTTTCATCCCCCTAAATGTTAAGGGTAAAACCCCTAATTTAGTTTTTAGATAAATTTATATTTTTTATTTTTTTTATGATACAGCATTAAAAAATACATACAACCCCTAATTTTCACCCCTCTACGATCAACCCCTATTTTTTATTATAAATGATATACATGGCAAAACGACGTTTGCCAGATCAGCTAGTAATATAATTATGTACACGTCTGAAAATTATATGATGACAACTCGCAATCGAGTAGCCCGCGATATCGCGGTACACATATCCCGAGGGCGTTTTTTGTATTGGCGAAGTCGCATGGGTCCGACAAGCAACCGCGAATATAAAAAAAAAACTATGTAGATTCTTAAACAGTCATTATTAAATAATTAAGAGTGCTGAAAATGTCCAACGAGTCATTTTAACTTCTAATTCACTTCCATTCCAACTATTAAATGCAATAAATACACAGTAACAAATAAACAGGGTCTTCCCTCAGAGATACGACCTCCAAATGTTTTAAAATCGATTGTACTCCTCCCTCAAAGGCCGGCAACGCACCCACTAAAAATGGGTGTCCATGGACTGCAATAACTGCCCTTTTTGGACGTCTCGCAAGCTGGTGTGCCCCCCACTATTCTATGAAAAAATATAGATTAATTAATAAATAAAAAAATAATCATCCATTGTCTGCCGATAGATTCCAAGATTGTTGGAATTTGTTAAGACTTTGGTGAGAGAAATTTTAAATTCCGTTTAAAAAGTTGAAAGGCGGTTATCGGCGAAGGGGTTTTTCTATAGGCTTTGACAACGCATTATCTCTCTTGAAATTAGTAGTCTGTGTGTAAAGAGAAGTGTTCTTGTACTATGCAGCTTCAGAAATACGGCATATCATCCGAGACATGGTGTTCAAAGTCTTTTTCAAAAAAAAAACCTTAAATAAATGGAAAAGGCATATTTTTAATTCTGCCCCGAATCGAATTTCAGACCTCGTGATGTTCATTCTTCAGTCAGAGATACCATAGATGCAATTGTGACTGCCATAAATAATATATAAAAAAATCAGTGGCGCTACAACCTCTTTAGGTCTGGGCCTCAGATTTCTGAATGTGCTTCACGATCATTTTTAAATCTAATAGGCAAGTAGGCCTCCAGTGCCTGACACACGCCGTCGACTTTTTGGGTCTAAGACATGTCGGTTTCCTCACGATGTTTTCCTTCACCGTTCGAGCGAATGTTAAATGCGCACATAGAAAGAAAGTTGGTGCACAGCCGGGGATCAAACTTACGACCTCAGGTATGAGAGTCGCACGCTGAAGCCACTAGGCCAACACTGCTCATAAATAATATAATTGTCTTAAATTTTCCTTTTAGCAGATTTTCCCTACTCTCTATCGGATAGAGTCTATCCATTTACCAAAAATATTACTTTTTCTTACAAATTAAGGTAACTTAATCCTACTAAGCCCTACTGGCGATTTCAATGTCTTTTCATAAATCCATTCAACCATTTTCGGACCAAATTGATTCGCATTAAGTTTCATCTTCAAAGGACCCAAAATAACTGATTTACATTTATTTGAAGATTTAATACTGTTTGATGGATCATAAAGATAAAAAGGAAACATTTAAATAAATACGAAAATAAATATTCTGTAAATTAGAGTAAACATTACCTTATAGCTATCATTATTATTTCATTGTCCTAACGTCGTTACCATGGCAACGAAAACGGTCTTTATTTATTATAGTGCTATAATTTTTGTTGTAAAGACCTTCGTCTTACATTTCTGTATATTTCTTGATTTTTTTTAATGGAGGGGCTAGCGGGTGTGTTGCTGACCTTTCAGGTACGCTCTTTTCTTCAAGGACCCTAAGTCGTTTCGGTTTGAAAATACCTCTGCTAGCAGCTTTGTTGTGGAACGCTAGGCGAGAGAGTGGAAAGAATTGAATTTTGCATTCTGCCTCTACGTCTGATGATGGAATTTAATATTCTTCTTAAAATCGAATCAAATCAAATTATGATTCTTAAAAGTAATAGAAGGAATTTCAATGATTAACCAAAGCAACAATAAAAATCAACGGCTACATGACTCGATCATAACATTTCCCTGAGATATATCGGTGCACAAAATATCGGAAGAAATGCCATCAGACTAAATTTTTATAAATAGTTAATATCTTCGGTGAAGAATTTATATTTAGTTGGATTTAAATATCAAAAATAGAGCCTCCACGTAGACTGTAAATTGTGAGTGACGTTTTGTTCGTGTTGGATCAGAGTATAATTTTAGAGTAGGAACTATTACTGAAATTATCTTCCCAGTTAGTCTAATGTTAGTAATATACATGAAAGAAAAAAAATATTCTATTATTATAATCTTTTACTTTAGTAGTGGTTAAGCGTGCGAACCAACCTAGTGGTCAATCTTGATATCGTATGTTCGAATCCCAGCTTTTATATGCGCAATTGACTAGCTCGTACTGTGAAGTGTCTCCCGAAAAATCTTTTTTTATATTATTTTTATACATGTGTCTTCACTAAGACATCATGGAATATTACGATCTAGCCTAACTTAAGACTAATAAGTAATTTGAGTCTAACCTAATTTATTACAAAGGATATTTAACATAAGAAAGTGTCCAATAACACTACTTACAGTCTCTATTAAAGGTAAGACACTTTGTTCTTGTGTTCTATTTAAGAACCGAAAAATCTGAATGACAAATTCTCACTCAAGTTTGGATTTTAAATGATTGTGTTAAACAAACGAGAAACTTCCATAGCTCCCAATTTCAAAATTCGAACTCCCAAGAACCAAGGTGACGTGTAATCCATCCGCAGTTGTAATAATATCAATTTTGGGGCCTCATAGCCTAGCGGTCTTATTAAGTGGCAGCTAGGTGAGGGGTACCGGGTTCGATTCCCGGTTCGAGGGCAAGTTTTAATTTAATTTAAATTTGTTCTCGGCCTTTGGGAGGGTTGTGCGGTACTGGGCGAGTGCATAAACCGTACATGGAGGACATGGTCAAATTTCTAAGGCACGAATTATAAAAATCTTTTACTTGACGCTGGCTAATGCACAAACCGTGCCAGAGTCATAAAATAATAATAATAATAATAATATCAATAAAAAATGCCCATTGCCCATTTATAGGATTCATACAAATATACATATTATTTTTGTTTATTAATTATTTGCAAAGAAAGTGCTATATAGGCAAATATCATGTTAATAATCATAATGTCACAATAATAAGAAGAGTAAAGATGTTTATAATTGATCTAAAAACTTTAGCACATCCTAAAGGCATTATGTAAAAGTGTTTTGAAAAACCATTTTTATATATTTGTATTGTTTATAATATTAGCTCAAATTTAATTAAATAACCTTGTTTATTTGTCACGTAAA
Source organism: Pieris napi (assembly GCF_905475465.1). NCBI lineage: Eukaryota > Metazoa > Arthropoda > Insecta > Lepidoptera > Pieridae > Pieris > Pieris napi. The sequence goes on from NC_062254.1 coordinate 8,862,006, forward strand.
ACTATGCAGTTATAACATTAGTTTATCTAAACTATATTTAATATGGTAAGTCTGAATTAAACTAAATAATCCACTTAATATATCATTTAAAATATCTAACTTTTGTTAAAATACGACGCTAACCTGACAAGTGAATTGTTTGAAAATATTTTGTCAAGTTTTTTTTAAGTAACAAATTTGTTTTTTTTTGTGCTAACGGGCAGGAGGCTAACCCGGTATTAAGTGATAGCCCAGAGACACTCACATTGCCAGAAGGCTCGCAAGTGCGTTGCCGGCCTTTAAAAAATTGGAACGCTCTTTTCTGGAAAGACCTTGGGGTCTTAAGTAGATATATAGTAAATAATTGACTTATGTAGGTTATAGAGAGCAGAGTAGCCTCCTCAGAATAAGAAGGGCAGCCTGTACATCCACCATAGGGTGCTGATGACTGGTGCTTTTCCAGTGGAGGACGCCCACAAGGGGATTGGGTATTCACACTGCGAGCACGTGTGGCGCGTGGGGTACCCTGGGGTAGTTTTTGTTTCTTCTGCACATATTTCTTGGGAAGAGGGGAGGGAAGACGCGAATATTAAATATTAACATTCCGTACGTTCATTTCATAGTCAAATGCTTAGATCAAAGCCAATTTTATTAAATATACACTGTATAAAAATCTCATAGCCAAAGTAGGTTGAATAGAAATTGTTGAAAATATTCATTTTGGTAAGGAACTCGACGCAGGTGGTGCAAAGAACTGAGATTGGAAAATTTTATAGCATTATCTTGTGTATTTGCTTATTATATTTAAACTAAATATAAATTAATCTTAATCTATATTAAGATATGTATATAAATTATAATATACCTATGTATATAAATTACGCGTCACGTTGTTTGTCCGCTATAGACTCCTAAACTACCGAACCGATATCAATCAAATTTGCACACCGTGTGCAGTTTGATCTAACTTAAAATATAGGATAGCTTACATCTTCTTACAATTTTTTATTGCAAATTAATTCTTTATTATTCGACAGTCATAATTCTAACAGATGGCGCTGTGTTGAAAGTACCAACGTTTCACAAAAGCTACAATTTAATGGCATAAGCATCAAAAATGTATGGTGGTTTCCATGACTCCTACCTTTTTCCTTAAGTAATATAAAAAAAACCTTAGCCACAGCAACGCTTGGCCGAGTCTGCTAGTTATAATATATAAATCATACATAGAGGATAGCTACGAAAAAACACTGCATTTTACAAAATTTATATTTGACAATGGTTGTTTGGTCCCGGCTGAATTCTATTGTATTAGGTACTTAATAACAACGTCATCGCCTGTTACGACTATCGGTTTTTACGACCAATTATGAGTAGTAGTAAACCCTTCGATGTCGTTATAACAGATTTTGACTGTACGACATTTTCGCGTCTTTTCTATTGATAGTGGTTTAAGGTCAGAAGGTTCCGTGCCTATGTCTCTAAAGTGTGTCGTTTATTGAAACCATTTAATAATTTCATTGATGAACATATTTGAAATTAAAGAGATGTGTGTGGGAGTTTCGAAAGGAAAGTCGCATTGGTTGAGGCTTTATATATCGTACTTTTATTAGCGAAACGTTTGAAGTGCCATATCAATGGGATGTAGGGAATGTACAAGCATTTAAAGTTTTAATATCTAATAGACGCAAGACGTTTAATGGCTTTTGTATCCATTCAATACAAACGGATGTGGCCGTACGTTTATCCATTGGCGTCGGATAAAGTAAAAAGAATTAGACTTGCTTAATTAATTTGAATTTTAAATTTTGAATGAAAACAAATGAAATGAAAACAATGAAACGAAACGCACCAACCTTTTTCTTTTCTCAGTAAAACTTATTTACATTATCGTGTAAAAATTTCACATTTAAAACTGTTGGTCGATCAATATCCCATCAACGAGTAAATGTATGCAAATATTTGATAAATTGTTTGCACAACCTGCTTGCTAACTGTCTAACTCGCTTTGAGGCTGATGTCTAAACTTTCACGCTATAACGCGAACACATGTCTAGATAGAACCTTTAAACTTATCACTCCTTGTTCTGCAATACACAGGTATTTATTTATTAAAATTTACATACTCTTTTACCTACGTTATATTGTTCAAAAAAATACAATAAAAAATCCAGAAATTTTAGTTAAGCAGAAAAAAGAAAAAAATACCAGCAAAACAGCGGATTAAGTTCAAGAAAGGCACTTAACAATGCCTTCTTTAAAACTGATCAGCCCACGTATATATCCAGCTTCAGATAAGTACTGTTTAATCCTTTTAAATCGCGACGGTATTCGAAAATATATAGCATTATTACGTATTCAAATAAAAATTCAATTTATTTTCAAAAGACCAGTTTTATTATTAAAATCAATGCTAATTAGTTAGCATTGATTGATTAGGCATACATACTTTTTTATCATTTAGCTCCAATGTGATGATACAATCTAAGAATATAATGTGTTTAAATTTCTACTCCTGCTGCAATTTTTCTTCAGGGTAAGTCAATGGTCTCCTAGACTGAAAAATCCATTGGTCTACATCTAGGACCCATCCATCCACATCCACAGCCAGGTGTAAAATACACGACCATAGGTATATGAGAATAATAGGTATAGCCATTTGATACAATATCCCACTACTTCAATATATCTTCTTGCTTCACACGCCGTTTACCCTGGAGTTTACCCATTCTAACTAATTGAAGTCGGTGGTAGCGGTCATGGTGCAATACGTGGCATAAGTACGCAACTTCCCCTTCTTTAAAACAACAGTAAATTTAATATATAGTAAGCGTTATTTAAGTAACAGGAAAAATGGAATGAGATTATCTTATACAAAAACCCCACTAACCCTTATATTAGATTTAGATTCAGAGTTGTGACCTATTCGATACGTGACATCCAATGGTGTATGGGCCAAATCTCCATATTGGATATCAGATGCTTATTCAATCGTGTCCGATTTCAGCGAGCGAGCGAAAATACATTTGAGTGCAGCGAACAATTTACAATTTTGTACATTACACTACTGGCCATGTAAATGAAACACGTTCTTGAAACGTATCATTCAAATTTTTCTTTCTTTGTCATCCTCAAGTTACTAGAACTAAATGTTTTAAAAATGTTGTCTATACATACCTACGCCTCGCTTATCAGCTACTTTTAATGCTTCAGTAAACAGGCTATCTCTCTCTAACAACTTAATTACTAACATAATATAATGAAAATATTGATATATTTTACTTACCATAATTTTGTGTATCACGCTCATAATGAGGTTTAATTTTTTGTTTGCTATTTTGATTTTATTTCGTAATATAATAGATGTGCATAATATGTGTCAAGGTCAAAAGTCGAAAATCATTTATTCATATAAATAATACAATGTACACTTATGAACGTCAAAAAAGAAATATAGTTTAAATGCTTCATTTACTGCCAGTTTTTAAATCAAGGGCGTAGAACAGTTGAGAAGAACTGGCAATAAACTCTCCGCCACTCTTTTTAATCGCCAAGTTTATTGTTTTACACAACGATTGTAAGGAGCTGCAACCATTATACCATGTTCCACATGACATCTTAAGTAATAAATAAATATTTATATATAATTGTGTAGTCATATTTTCTTGTATGTTTTAATTATACATGTTGTTTTAAGACTTATAAAAAAATCCTAAGTAATAACAATTAGTTATGTAAAACATTAAATTAATGCAATTTTAGCATTTTTTTTTCTGAAATGGATTACTTAGCTTGCGATAAAATATATCGTGTAAATGTCAAAATCATGTTCGATACATTTTCGTCATACAATGAATTCAAAGTGTAAAAAATTTACTGTTTGGATTTTTTTTCTATCAAGTGAAGTTATTTAAATCGTGTATCGATCTTTCAAAATGGATATATAAACTACTCAACTCCACCAAATATTTTTTCCATTCACCCTACTTCAAGAAACGATGATGAAAAATGGAAAGATATATGTAATGTAATTTTTTGGAGTTTGGCGACCAGATCGGTCCTTAAAGGGATGATCCTTGACCTTGACTAGCTCGAAGGCTCCGGTGTCTAAGGTCGAGTCGGTTCAGAAGTTGTATATTATATTCTTCGATAGCGCGTTTCAGGGTATGACGTCATCGCAGTAGGAAAGAAAGAAAGAAAAAACTTTATTATACACAATATACAAGATATTTAGATAAAGTAAAGTGTACTGGCCCCCACACTAGGTGATTGTAGTCATAGAATCTAGATGTTGCTACACAAAGATACTGAGCTGTTATTTTTGTGATTAATTTTTTTCTACCAATATAACCTCATTTTTGAAATAATCAAGTTTATTTATTATATATAATATCTATCACCACTTAACGCTTAAGACCAATTAAGTCTCACGGTATTTCGATCGTAATTTGTTTATTTTTGAGTGAAAGGAAAGAGCTTGTTCGGAAGGGAATAAAATATCTCTACATATTTGAACTCATATACTTAGTTAAATAATTGGCTTTAATTTAAACTAGTTCGATATGCGTTTAAAGACATTCCTTATTCATTCAGTCGATACTAGAAAATACGTTCGGTTGAAGCTAAATTTGCTATTCACTTGTCAACGCTCAATTGAACTGAGACAATGGTATACATTCAGGCTTTTACTAAGAATGTAGGTACTATGTAGGCTAAAATATATATATTTTATATACTAACCTATCATAGTGAGTCAGTCACGTTTATGTCTATAGATTAAAATAAAATATGTATATTATGGAACATATTTATTACAGGTATCACTTATTCCACGTCATTAAATTTGAATTTGTAGGCATCCCTACTCATCGGCAAAGAAAACAGAGGGAGTAGGCCGAGAGAAAAAGCCGGCGTAAAAAAGTATCGGACTCTTTTAAAATAGCAAATCATCAAACAACACTTATTTGAAAACAAATATCGCAAATTAATTAGTAGCATTAACATCTTTGATTGAAGATCAAGAGGTCTAAAGTTCGTTTCGAAGTTGAAATTTAAAATTAGCCTTTTCGATTTTTCGAAATTTTCAATTGAAGTTTCGATGTTGTTTTAGACGATACTAAGCCGTATGGACCTGCGCCAGGTCTCCATAATACATTTGTGTCTGCCAACAGTCCCATCGTAGTAATAGTCACTTGTGTTACTCACACGCCCACTATGCTAGTTTCTATAGAGATAAGCCTTTTGTTCAAAAACTGGGTTTGTGTTGACCTTGTGGTGGCCCCAATACGTTTTTCTATTTGACCGATTAACAGCTGTTCGTAGGTTGGATAAAATCTTTGGAAATATATTTATTTTTAAAAATCAGTCATTACTCATTCGAAATCGTTTCCGACGTTGCGTACCTGGGCCACGTGTTGTGCCATGACCGCTACCACCTCCTTCAATTAATTATAATGGGTAAAATACAGGGTAAACGGCGTGTCGGTAGAAGGAAGAAATCATGGCTTTGCAACGTAACTGCACGGGTATTGCGATTGCGGAAGAGTTGCTGTTGGCACCGGACAAGACTTGCTACAAGAGACTGACGGCCAACCTCCAGTAATGGAGAGGAATAATTTGTTATAAATTAAAAAACGGAGACTTAGCTAAATTTGAAGTAGTTAAATATGGTACGTCACTAAAGTAATCACATTTACGGGGGGGGGTAAAAAAATATTTAAAGTCAATCGAGTCGAGCCATCTTGAACATGAACTGGTTCATTTGAGGTCTCACTAGTAAAGGATATTGAAAAAAATCGGTTGTCTGTAAAGTCTTTACTGACGATAGTTGAACGTGACAACGTCATAAGAAAATACTGATGGAATGCTTGCATTTTTCAAAAGAAAATTTTAATTTTATTTGTTTGACATATATTTTGTATGGATATAGAGAAGGAGGTAAATGGAAATCACAATTGAATTAATCAATTACAATATAATCCATATAATACGATATATACTTTATATACAATAAAGATGTCGAACGCTGCCGAACGCGGAGGCCGATTGTGCCTCTTCGTCGCTCGTTTCGCACTCTCGCTTGCACTTGAAGCCTTAAATGGAACGCCTCAGAGCGAGGTAACGCCGCATGCGTCATCAAGAACGAGGTAACGCCGCATGAGTGATGTTTTTTGTGCGTCCAGCCGGCTTCATCGAATTATAAGACGTTGTCACGTCAATATATATACTAGACTAGTAGACTCGGCAAAGCGTTGCTGTGGCTAAGATTTTTGTTATATTACATAGTAGTAAACTAATCAAGAGAAACGGCAGGAGAACATCAATCCACCATGCTTTTTTGGTGGTTATGCAATTGAATTGTAGCTTATGTGAAACGTTGGTATTTATTTTTATATGGATCTATACCTAGGTACGAATAGAGCCTTTTCTAGCGGTGGTATTTTAGTAAAAAAAAATTAATAAAAGGACGCTCTTTGCGACGTAACTATAAAAGATAGAGACATTCTGTCCCGAAATTTTTTATAGATAGTGATGTGTCCTCAAAAATTGTAATACATCATTTTGTTCTATCATCAATAGTTTTCGCAGCGCACGCGATTGAAGGAAGATTTTTGTTTATTTTTTTACACCTTGGGTTAGATTATTCAAGTTTTAGAAAGCATCCCTAATTTTTTTGAGAATGAAACATAGCCTATGTCACTCGGGAATAGTGTAGCTTGCCAACGGTGAAAGAATTTTGAAATCGGTCCAGTAGTTTCGGAGCCTATTCATTTCAACAAAACAAAAAAATCAAATCTTTCCTCTTTATAATATTAGTATAGATTAAATTTCTATAAATTATTACATCATTAATAAAAATAAATGGGACAGCTACGATGCTACCAAGTATACGCTGAGATGCGTGGGTCTAGTATAAGTGTAATTTTCAACTTATTTACAGTTTTAGGTTCACCTTGAGTTTATCGAAAGTTGTAGGATGAATGTCTAGACTAAATTTGTGTGGGAATATTTTGGGAGATTTCTTCAAAGATCTTTTCAATTGCTTATAGATTAATTTTGTGTTTCGACGATACGTAAATTTTTACATCTATCTCTTAGGAATTATGAATAGTATGGATAAAGGAAAAAATGAAAAAGAATATATTTGATATTGTATTTAAATTACATAAAATAATAAATTGTAATATTCCATTTCAAAATTATATGTAATAGTCGCTTAATGACGATGCGAAATACTTCGTTTGGCGCGTTAGGGAAAAATTATGAGAGTAAATTTTTACACCGTCACAAAAAACCGACACCCTGAAGTTAGTAGCATAGTCAACATTTTAAAATAAAAAATGTCCATTTCTTTAATTATGTAGAAATATTTTTTGTGATATGTAAATATACTTTATTTAACTAGATAATGCTAATAAAACAAACTTTCAATGTATTAAATACCTTTTTTCTATTGTTAGTGTAGTTTTTTCTACAAACTTGGAATAAATTTTTTGAAAACATTTTTATCTTGTTACGCCAAAGAAGTATAACTTCTAACGCGTGTACAAAAGTACACACATATGTTTTTTGTAGTGTCTGACTTAATTTTCCCACTAGTGTACAGTGCATTTAGGGCCACATTTGCGAGCGTAGCCAAAGTGACGAAACCAAATGACCACTTGCCGTATTCAATGTGCTACGAATTTACTGTACCATGTTTAAATACGATTAGCACTGTTTACTTTGAATTTTGGGGACTTCGTGGAAGTATGAGAACTGATAACTTTGAATTTTGGACTCTAATCAGCGTATCTGCTATCATATTTAAAAAAAGAATAATTACTACAGGTTTTCGAAAACAATGTTTATGAGTTAAATGCCGCTTTTGCAATGTTTATAAACGCAAAAGTCAAAAATGAAATCATTTATTTCAATTAGCTGTATTAAAAATTACAAGTTATCAATATTTAAAAAAACAAAATGACTAGTTGTCCCAAAAGACTTGAGTTTCAAAAGTATACTATAGTTTCAGATAGATAATAATGGGTAAGAAACTTTAAAATAGTTTTTAAAATATTTTGTATACATTGATATATTATATGATATTGATATGAAAAAACTACTATACTAAAATAAAATAGGCGCATGGTGTTATATAAAACAAAGCAGCAGCCTTGCGATTCTGTAACTCACTTCTGATAAACAATAAACCTTTCCAGAATGCCAAATCATAAAATGACTGCTTCACGACTGATTTGAGAGCGACCGCCGATGCGAAAACGGCTGTGCGAGTTCGAAAAGTGAGTTACAGAATCGCAGGGCAGATAAATAAATTATTAAGTACATACATGGTACTCACATATTCACAAATTTTGCCGCCAATGATATGTTTTATTTATTTATACGTCAGGACTGGAACCCTGGGCCGGAATGCCCATGAGTAGCCACAGATCTCCACTTGCTACGGTTCTGACCTCTCTTGATCCACTTTTATGACATTCATAATGCTTGCTGGTTGGCTATCTACTTTTGACCTGTCCTTTCTCTATGAGAATGTACTTCTCGAACATTCTCGGCCTGTCGAACCCGACCCCACCATTCACGGTTGCTTTGTAATATCCTACTAGTAATCCGCTCCTTATTAATCTTTTCTACATTGCCAAACCACCTAAGCATCCCCGTTCGTATCCTTGTCACTACTTCTTGTATACCACATAAAATAATGTATAAAACTATCATTAAATTTGCGTAATTTTAACTGGAATTGTTCATAGCCCGATTTTTAACTATGACAGATGTGTTTAGGTAAGTAATAAAATAGTTAAAAATACTATGACGTAGTTCTATGTATTTTGTGTATGAATTAAGTTATTAAAATCAGTTGTGGAGAGATCTTGCCGGTCCTTTCGCTCGTTCTACGCCCATGATTTAAGAAGTAGTACATGTTTCAACGAATTTTTTATTTTCTTAACTTCAACTCTACTTTAATCTAGCCTAATTTAAGGTTTACCTTTAACCTTTTGAATTAAATTGTAAGTTATGTTATCATTATTTGATGTAACAAAGCTTTCTTAGCACTTGAAAATAACGCCTCTTTCGCAACGCTCGAAATCGTTGGCTTAAATAACTAAGTATGTAAGATGTGACTGATAATAAATAAATGTCTTAAGAATTCTTAAATTTAATACGATAGATCTTTCAACCACAATAAACTAAATACTTACCTTCTTGCAATTTATTTTCATTTTTTTTCTTCTTTACCTTTTTCCTATTAGTTATTAGAACTAATAGGAAAATTTCCTATTATAAATTAGTTAGTTACTAGAACTAAAATCTTCAATACGTACCTCGGATGCTATTTTTATTGCTCTCACAACTTAATTACTAACATTGATTAAAAATTAAAATATTGATATATTTTACAACAATCTTCCAACTTATGATAACTTTGTTTATCATGCTCTTACTGAGGTTTAGGTTTCCATTTAGTTTTAGGTATTATTGTTTTTCATTTTGTGGTTGCTAGTTTAAGTTTTTCCCTTGGTAGCTTGCTTATGTTTTAATATGATGTGTATGTGTGTAAAATTAGTGATGTCATATTCTTTTGTATAATTTTATGCATACATGTTGTTTTAGAACTTCTAAATAAATAAATTGACGGGAATGTTCTCGCCGTAAAAGATACATGTAGGTATAATATTAATGGGTGTTGTGTTAACCGGAGTAAATGGTCGATGTTGTGATATACGTTTGTTGTTTTATTTGTCTGTTTTATAGCTTTTGTTTGTCGCCGAAACTTTCTTAATGTGCGGGATTAAATGTTCTGTGTTAAGTATTTTGTATTCGATGGAAATACGCGACGTAGATTATAGTATTAATTATTTTATGTGTCTTTTCTTAAAATATTTTTAATGACCTATTAGTTTTAATTTATTAATTGTCACAACTGATAATCAAGCATATTTGAACTCAAATGAACCATATCATTTTGTAGGCTTTTTAATAACATTTCAAATCGTCATGATCGTAGAACAATGTCGGATTTGAAAAAAAAAACCTAAATCCACTTTATATATATCATATTCGGAAACTACATTGACTAAATATTACGGCTACATAAAAAAATCCATGTGTTTTAAATTTCAAATTAATCAGTCGGTAAAGTGACGGATTTGATAGAAACGTGATTTTTCTAGATAACTGTGTAATTTAATGTTACTATTTTTATTTTGTTTCAAAATAAACACTTGTTGTTTACTTGCATGCCAATCCAGGCGGCTACTTAAATATTTAATTGGCACCTGTATACTTGAACCCCACGACCCAAGAGTCTCTACTCCAAAGGGAACAAATCAATACAATATATATAGAAGATTATCTAATATATATCTTAGCTTTGTTAAGTTAATGCAGAAAATAATTTAAAGAATAATTGTTGATACGGACTCGACACATATTTCTTTTTGGATCACAGCCGGAGTATTTTCGTATTAACAACATCTTTAAAGATGAAAGAATTAGCTGGCCCAGTTGGCAAGTGTATATCTATGTAAATGGCTAATAGCACATTGCTTTTTTACATTTATTTGCATTGCGTTTTTGTTGGTATATTTTTGCCTACGAAAAAATAGTTATCAAAATCATGTTTTTCTTGAATTGTTCTCTGTAACCATAAGTAATCTTACATATTTTTTTGTCGAAGTGTGTTTACTCGTGAAAAGTAACAGAAGAGAACAGTCCATCTAGACCATGCAATGGTAACTCAGAACATTGAACAATTTCGATTGGTGTATTTGTCAGGACCGAGCCATCTTAGTTGGCTAAGCTTAACAAAATAAAATAAAGGAAGAGTGAGAAGCGCAATCATCTACATTATAATGTTCGGGAGAAATATTAAATACAGCTAAATAATACAATTACTAATCTAAACTTATTGAATTTTCAAATGTGACTTTATTTATTAATAAAATCCCATGCAATACATAAATAAGTATCAGTATTTAGCATTAAACATTAAAATAAATCAAATTTCTAGTAAGATGTTTATTTAAATGTTACACTTATAATTAAAAATAAATTAAATTAACTAGAGTTACGTGCTGTTCATGATGGCAATGACGAACTGTTGGTCTTCTGTTTACTGGGATGCGACGTCAATAAACAATAAACTACAAGCTCCCACCTTCTCAGAATGCCAAATCATAAAATGACTGCTTTACGACTGATTTTAGAGCGACCGCCGATGCGAAAACCGCTGTGTGAGTTCGAAAAGTGAGTTACAGAATCGCAGGGCTGATCATCACGCTTGGGGATTAGGTGGTCGCTGGTGGTATCACTATAACAATGCACAATTACTTTTCATGATGTATGGCTTCATTTTCCGTTAGTGTCAATATTTACAATCTTTCTGGCAGGGTTCTCAAGAATAAGGTTGTTATCCCTTTTGAAAAGAACTCTCGTGAGATGGATGGCGTCACTCTCGCATGAATTGTTACTGTCATTATTCGTCACTTCTGTGTCTCCATTTAAATTCATTGTATCAATAAAAAATACGAAGCTACCCAAAATGTTCGTAAAGAGACTGTAGTATAAACCGTGACGATATATATAGATATACATCTTTAGCTGGAATAGTTTTGTTTAGCCGTCGAATAGAGCACGCTTCTCGGTATGAAATAAAATATAATATATAGAGGTGCCTCTGGATCTAAAATTATCAGGCCAGAAAAAATACAAAATCTTAGTATCAGATTGAAATTATGTGATCCCCTTTGCTAATTGTAAAAAAATAATATATGTATCTTACACATGATTATAATTTATGCCAATATAAATTTCTTATTACATAAAAAACAAATAATTCGATATAGAGAAATTCGAGCCCTCTTTTCTCCGTTACGAGCGCGATATATCAAATAAAATTAAATATAACATCATTAAATTGAGTGGCGTGGATGTTAAGGTTTTTTCCCGGAAGTAGAATTATGTAATAGGCGCTTCCGGAAAGCGGAAAGACGCGTTAGGGCTTATTAGTATCGTTACGATAGCTTAATATTTTAGTTACGATATAATGTCTATATGTTGTAAAGTTTTGATTTAAAAAATCACTTTTGGTTCAGTTCACATTTAATATTAATAACATAACGAACAACCATAATGAGTTCATGTAACCAATTTCCGGAGTCTTGGAAGTACCAAGTATTTTTCAAGTATGATCAATTTTATTATTTTAATAGTAAAATGTGCATAACACTTAAGAAAAAAGGTTACTAAGAACTAAAGCTCACATTTATCTTCGAGAATAATGGCGGACTTATTACACATTTAATCCGTGTAATTAGCTATTACGGCTCAAATATTTGTCTTTCCTCCAACTTCGATATTGTTCCCTTTGGAGTAGAGACTCTTGGGCCGTGGGGTTCAAGTGCACAGGTTTTAAAGGTGCAAGATTTAAGCTGGCGCCTGGTAGTTACGGTGACCCCAGAGCTGGTGCTTTCCTCGCTCAACGAATAACTCTCGCAATACAGCGAGGAAATGCTGCCAGCGTTAAAGGTACACTGCCACAGGGACCAAACTTTTTATATTTGTTTTAATTTTCTTTTTAATAATTTTTATTATTACTTTGTAGATTAGCTATTAAACTAACCAAATACACGAAAGTAACAAAGAAGTGTCAATGGTTATTTTAATGCCTTAAATTTTGTTGGGAAAACTGGAAAATATTGAAGCCTCCGAAGTATGTAGTAATAAAAGACCGCCAAAATAAAACATTTTTTTTTAATATAATAGGGGGGCAAACCAGCTTGCAGGGCGACCAAAAAGGGCAGTCTTCGCAGCCCATAGACACCCATTTTTAGTGGGTGCGTTGTCAGCCTCTGAGGGAGGAGTACACTCGGTTTTTAAACATTTGGAGGTCGTATCTCTGAGAGAAGACCTCCACTGGGAGTCGATTCCACAGTTCCCTAACGTGTGGAAGACCTCCGACCTCCGTAGTATACTTTATAGAAAACGCAAAGAAACGCAATGTCTCTGCGTAGACAGAGGGAATCAAGCCGATCAGTAAGACATTGGAGATTGACAATTCGACAAGCCCTTCGCTGAATTTGGTCAAAAGGAAGAAGCTGGTATTTGGGAGCATCGGCCCAGAGATGTGAGCAGTATTCCATATGAGGTCGTACTTGAGCCTTGTAGAGCTGCATACGTTGTACCTCAGTGAAAGTATAATAAAATAGTTAGAAAAAATTATATGCTTTGAATAAACTACAAGATATTTCACCCGAATAGCCTAAACTATCGTGAATAAATTTGGCCTAAGAGTTTTCTAATAAGATTTTCTACAAGATATCTCAACAACGTGATTGCGGTATCGCCTCTTGAACGACGGTATTTGCTCTTGGAATGCTTTCTCGTCCAATTAAGCCAATATTATTTGGGCAAGCAAATTGGGGGTTTGGTCCAAAATTTAATATCACTTTGACGCTCGACCTTAGTTATCTGTAATGAATTTCTAATTGAACTTACATTATTTATTTGTACCTGAAATTGGATATTTCGAAATTGAAATATCTTGATACTCTAAAAAAAAAATTCAAGTGTTACAATTGTGAAGATGAACAGAAATTATAATGTAAAAAAGGTATCATGAAGGTAAGAATATTGTAAATAATGTATATTTGTGTGTTGGAAACAAATACACTCAAAACCGTTTACGACGACACTGTTTAGAACAACATACCGGTTATATTGACCAAAATCAAAGGTCCCGGCTGAATTCTATTGTATTAGGTATTTAATAACAACGTCATCGGCTGTTAAGACTATCGGTTTTTACGACCAAATATGAGTAGTCCCTTCGATGTCGTTATAACAGATTTTGATTGTTTTTATGTTTAACTGTAAAAACTATACTTTATAAATTTAAATAAAAACATCAAGTATTTCCCTTATTACAGATTTTTTTCCTTAAACCATTTCTTATTAATTTAATAAATGTACGTACCTATGTAAAGCTTCATAGGGAAATGTGTGGTCATCTTTAGAATTAACGTTCTTTCTTGATTGGTCCATTATTAGCATCAAAACATCAATTATCCATTGGCTTGATTAATTGATCTGGCATTTTATGTTCGTAAAAATATTTTTACATAAATATTTTTGATAGTTTTTATAAGTAATCGATTAATACGACTATTTAGGCGGCCTCTATCTATCTTATAACACTTAATCCTTAATTGAAAAGGCCAAAATAGATCGCCTTTAATTTATCACTTGTTCAACATAATACGGTTAAAGAGGTTTAAGGGAGGTGAGGTCACGAATCGAACACACATGACCGAAACTTTAATCACATTAATTAATTTCCGACTGTTTCCGGATCCTTCCGGTTCCAGATAACATTTTATCTTTATTACTTGAGAGGATAATTTAATTATTGGGTCCCTCATTTTTGGGGTCAAAGATATGTATTACTTAGTTAAGTAGTTGGAACGAAGTTCCTTATCGCGCGTTGTGAAAGGGGGCTAGACGGAAAAAATTCTTACGAAAAGTTGTCACGACACTTTTTTGCTATTTGCTATTGTAATATACCGGTTCTCGTCCGATCACCGAAGTTAAGCAACGTCGGGCGAGGTCAGTACTTGGATGGGTGACCGCCTGGGAATCCTCGTGATGTTTTGGTGGTGTCAAGAAAATCTATCATACTGTTATGATACCAATTAACATATAAATTAATCGAAAGGAATTTCGTTCCATCCGTCCATCCCTTGACACCTCTAAGGTTTTTTTATATGCTTATTAACAATTGATAAGGTATTTTCAAGTAACTGGTTTAAGTTAGGCCCTGTTCCTAAATAAATAAAAATAAATAAATCAGTGGTGCTACAACTTCTTTAAGTCTTGGCCTCAGATTTCTGAATCTGTTTCATGATCATTTTTAAATCTAATAAGCAAGTAGGTGATCAGCTTCCAGTGCCTGACACACGCCGTCGACTTTTGTGTCTAAGGCAAGCCGGTTTCCTTACGATCTTTTCCTTAACCGTTCGAGCAAATGTTAAATGCACATAGAAAGAAAGTCCATTGGTGCACAGCCGGGGACGAACCTTCGACCTCAGGTATGAGAGTCGCACGCTGAAGCCACTAGGCCAACACTGATCATTATAAATATAAATCCTATTCCTAAATAAAGAGCCGTAATTGCTAAGTTTAAAAAAAAATCCTTTGAAACCTTTAGAAAAGACTACGATTTATAAATTATATTAACACTCAAAAAAACTTATCAATCAAATACTTGCAGAACTAAGAGCCCATATGTTGGAGAATATAATTCTAACATATTGAATCACGTTATTATTGCGAATATTGATAAATAACTAAACGGAAAACCGCCCAAAATACGCAATCAGCAATCCCATCTATAAATCATCTATGGTTCGTTACCCGGTTGGATTTTATATTTCGCCGCTGTTTCTGACTCCTGATTAACGTAGATTATTCAATTGTATCACAAAATACTGGCAGTATTGGCCAAGAGGCTTAAACGTTTTCGTCTTTGGGGTCGTGAGTTCGAACCCTGGCTGTGTGCCAATTTCTGTGCGCATTTAACACTCGCTGGCACAGTAAAGCAAAACATCGTGGAGAAACTGGCATGTCCTCAGACCGTAAAAATCAGTGGCGTGTGTCAGGCACAGGAAGCTGCCCTGCGATTCTGCTACTCACTTTTCGAACTCACACAGCATTCTGATACACAATAAACTACAAGCTCCCACCTTTTCAGAATACCAAATCGTAAAATGACTGCTTCACGACTGATTTGAGAGTGACCGCCGATGCGAAAACCGCTGTGTGAGTTCGAAAAGTGAGTTACAGAATCGCAAGGCTGGTCCCAACTAGCCTATTAGAAAAAAAACAAATTATCGCGAATATTGAAAGCCAAGCCCTACTGAGTTTTTTTTCACTATACTCTCTACATCTGTAAGTTCTCTGCGTTAAACCCATACTTATTAGTATGAGATATGTTTTTTTGCTTATATTATAAAGCTGTCAAGTCAAGTCAAATCATTTTTTTCAATTAGATCACCTAAAATGGCACTTTTAAACGTCAAATACAATGATTCTAGTTGCCCCTTCCGAAAGGTAGTTTCGTGTGGAGAAGAAGAAACTCACACACACTTACTCTTTTAAAGAGTTTTACAATATTTTGTATACATCAGTTAAATAATTATATGATATAATAATTATATAGCTGAGGAGTGTGATTGGCCAATTTGTCTTTGGCTGAAAATCGCTTGTATTAAAATCTTACAGCGCCCTCGCGTATACTATGTTCCAATAGCAGCCAAAGTTTTTGTGTGTAATTTCGATATTGTTCTCTTACTTGCCGCTGATGTTGAATAGCGCGGTACAAATACTCAACTGTGCAGGAAAGAAGTTCCTCCAACCTAAAGGGAGTCATAACCAGTCTAACCACGGCCCGAAGGACTGGCTAAGGTCGAGAGCTGCCTTGCGATTCTGTAACTCACGTTTCGAACTCTCACAGCGGTTTTCACAGCGGCGGTCGCGCTCAAATCAGTCATAAATCAGTCATTTTACGATTTGGCATTCTGATAAGGAGTTGTAGTTTATTGTTTACTGCTTTACGACTGATTTGAGCGCGACCGCCGCTGTGAGAGTTCGAAAAGTGAGTTACAGAATCGCAAGGCAGAGATCTTTGCGGCCGGAATAACTTCGTTTTCGGCTATGACGTCATCGCAGTGATTTGTAAGCGATTGTAAGTATTGCTACACAAAATTGATGTCGGATATTGAGAGTTAAAGAGACGAGGATTTTACTTAAAATTCGGAAGCGAAATAATTTTAATGCAAATAACTTTAGTGTTATATTGAAAGATTGATATGTTTAAGGTTCAATGAATTAAGCACTTAATAACAAAGATGGATAATTACGTATTAATTGCTAATTATTGGCGAGAAATCATTAACGTCAATTATTCAATACAATAATTACCAGCCGCTAATGAGTTATTAATGTTACTTATTCAGATAAAGTGAGATGTAATTAATTATATTGTTTATAATCGGTACATTTAGTTAATAATTTTATATTTTGTGTTGGTAGCGTAACTGAGAGTCTTGAATTCGATTCTCGACGTAGCAATAATTGATTCGGGTTAAAAGGATACGTGTAAGTAATAATGCAGAACTGTCTGACTGGATCAGGATGTAACAAAGAGTATTTTCTGTTACTTTAATAAAGTACCTACTTTACCAAGAAAGTTTATATGCGGTGAGGGTCGGTGCGCTTCTTGAATTCTTTGATCTTTGAAAGATCAAACCCTGGCTAGCTTTTATCTGATGCGTGATATGGAACCACATATTTAGATTTTTAAGGAATAGCATGTTTCACGTTTTACACAATTCCTCGCTGCAATTTAATCAAACTCTTGATCCAACCTGATACATCGCAAAAGAGCAGAAGAAATAAGATTAACGACCAAATTACAGGACATAATAAAAAATAAGCAAAAGAGGAAGACAGAGAAAAATATAGGCAGACGATATAAAGAAGATATAGATAGTTAACACAGAAATTTTATTTTACAGAATTAGTTAGACATAGAAATAATTTTAAACGGAATCTTATTACGCCGGGAGCAGTTGGCCTAATGGTTTTGGCGTGCTACTAAACCCTGGGATCGGGCGTTAAAATCCCTTCCAATAGATTGCTATCTATTTACACTAGCTGATATCAACATTAATATACTCTAGCGACAACAGAACAAGATCCTAAGAGCAATTTCAAAAGTACCATGGTTCATAACCAACAACGAAGTTCACGATCACCTTAAAACGAGAACTATCAAAGAGGAAATCCGGAGACTGGCAGCTAAATACAAAGAGCGGTTAATCTGTCACCCGAACGAACTGGCTCGCCAACTCACCATAAAACAGTATGTGAGGCGACTGAAATGTCACCATATTCTAGAGTGAGAAGACCAGCAGTAGCTCAAGGCAGAAGATGAGTAGATGCTTCCAATGGGAAGCTACTCCACATGACAGAGCCATAGAACAGATTCGCTCATAGTCTTAGGGCAAATAGCCGCAGAAATAAAATAAAAATTACACTTGCGGTGCGGTGGTAGTTCAGAAGGAAAATCGGTATTGTAAACCCAAAACCGATCTTTGTCAGACCTTCTTCTCTAAAAACCAAAACAATCTGAGGCGCGAAGGGTTGTAGAGCCACTGAATGGTTATTTGCTTATTACTGAATTATTTTTTGAGGTCTTTTTACGCCGGCTTTTTCTCTCGGTTTACGATTTAAATTTAATGACGTGGAATAAGCGATACCTGTATCTTATATTGCATAATAAACATATGTTTTTTTATTGGCTAATCAAGAGCCACTTTCACTTTAATGTAAGAAAAATATTACAGCTTATTAAAATCACTGAGCATGACATTTTCTGGGAAAATGTGTTGTCAAAATTGCCAGAGCATTTTCAAATTAACGTCATCACGGCGACACTGAAAGAAGCTTTGAAACTTGCTTCTCTTGTTCGAACGTCATTAAAAATTGTTAGCGAGTTGCAATTACTGTCTATAAGGTAGATTATATTATGAAAATGGGAATTCTTTAGAGCGAAAAAGATTTTTTTCTATCGGGTAATTTATACACAGAGTACAAACTTGTGAGCAGTGTTGACCTAGTGGCTTCAGCGTGCGACTCTCATATAAGAGGTCGTGGTTCGATCCCCGGCTGTGCACCAATAGACTTTCTTTCTATGTGCGCATTTAACATTTGCTCGAACGGTGAAGGAAAACATCGTGAGGAAACCGACATGTCTTAGACCCAAAAAGTCGACGGCGTGTGTCAGGCACTGAAGGTTGATCACCTACTTGCCTATTAGATTTAAAAATGATCATGGAACAGATTCAGAAATCTGAGGCCAAGACCTAAAGAGGTTGTAGCGCCACTGATTTATTTATTTATTAAGTACAAACTTACCTTAACTTTTAACGCCTATAAATGCGTAAAAAGCATTTACTTGGACCAGTAGTAGTGTGAACTCAATTTCCGTACTCAGACGCCCATTAGGTCCGTTGTAGGTAAAATCCTTCCAGAAGCTCAGAAGTCTCCTGGGCACTTTGCAGGCTTCGCGGAGCCACCTCACTTCTCCGCGGATTTCTGTTCATTGGGAAACCACAGCCACACTTTACTTAGACTTTGATTACTATTATTATGTTTAGGATTTGACTTCGTCCGGAATAGAATTAAAATAAGATATTCATCGGTAAAAATTCAGTTTAGCCTTTCATTTGTTATAAATAGTACAAGAAAAGGCAACTGACTCACGTATCGTTGTCTATGGATTCTTAAATAATAAATCTAAATATAATAATAATAATAATAATTAGTCAAGCGATTCAAAGGGGGAACGCTGCCAGTATCTTCGGAACTTTCTTTCTTTTAATAATATATTTTAGTTTATGTTAAGTTTAGTTATTTATTTCAATGTATATTATTTTATTATTATATTTCCCCTTTTGAATCATTAATAAAACACTTAAAGTTTATAATAAAAATATTATCTGCTGATTAATTGACTTTAGGCGGAACGAGGTCAGCTAGTTATAAACATATTACTCAAATCTTAATACAAAATACGTGCGTCATAGTTAACGCACGTAGTGAGGTTCTAGGTTTCTTTGATTTTCATATTTGGTGATTCCGTCAATAGTAATTATTAACTTTTTTACACATATTACCCACACATTGTCTATGCTTTATGTACTATTATTTTTGAGAGCGTTGCTTACTTTTTCTGATAAAAGGAGGGGGGGGGGATAAATAGCAGTAAATCTGCATACGTAATACTTGAACGGTATAACTATTTATACTTAAAATAATACCTGGCTCATTAACCCAAAACACAAAGAATGAACAAATGAAATGGTCCGAAACCCAATTGTTTATACTAAAAGCGACTTAATAACTATATAATTGTTATTAAACTTCTACATATAAAACCCGAAAACATTTCGCGTGACCTCTTTCACCGATTCTAACAAATGAATCGGAATGGAGTAATTATATTCGACACGTGTACATAATGCCTTTCCAAATGTTTGTGAAAGTGCCTTTTTAATAGCTCTTCGAACAAATGTTTAGCGTAAAACGAAATATTCGTCTATTAGTCTATATATATAAACATGAAAGCCGTTTTCCGTTGTCACGACATAACATGAAAACGGCTTGACCGATTTGTCTGATTCTTTTTTTATAATATTCCTTGAAGTACGAGGATGGTTCATACGAAGAGAAAAATTTAAAAAAATTGAGTGAAAAAGTCTAAAAACAACACTTTTCTATATTCCCATCCAAAATATTCGTAATAATACTTAAATGTCAATTTGAACTTTAATAACATATCTTAAAGTTCAAGTGTTAGTGGAGGGTTCCGGGAAGGTAAATTTATATTTTTTGACATAATGTATTTGTTGTTTTATCAACTTTCTTTTTTTTATCTTACTAGCTAGACCGGTGTCCCGAATAGCAGAAAAGTATTAAAAAAAAATAAAGAATCGACTGTTAGGCGGTACGATGTTCGCCAGGCCAGCTAGTTATTTATAAAAATAGAACTGATTTAATCGCCTTGACCGTTTTGAGTAAATATAGGTCAGAGTTTCGTCTTAACGGATCCTGAGGATCCAATCGCCGTAGCCAGTGGTAAAAAGCCTTCACCGGGGAAGGCGTAGACCTTCACTTCGTACTTCGCTCACTGCAGTGAGCGTCCGTAATGCCCTTGAGGCGATTGACACGACGGCCCAAGCCGAGGTTTGAGTCTCGCAGGAGACGCCCGTGCGCCAGTCGCGGAAAAAAGCCCATGCCGGCCGAGCTTTTCTCGCCAAAACAGCCCTAGCTGAACTGTCAATGCCCTGAAGGTAAAGTGCAATATTCCATTCCAAAAAAAAAAACAAAAATGGCCCCACTTGGAAACACTTAAAAGTGTGTCTAGGTACGCCAAAGCATGTCAATTTAATTACTATATATTTTTCTGACGTCCATAGGTTTAAAAATACATTATTCTTGTGGCGAGTAAAGTTATCTCTTTATATCAAAAAAAAATCAAATCTACCAAACTGTCTGGTTTTGGCTATAAAAAAACGCTACGACCTTTTAGGTTTGGGCTTCAGATTTCTGTATCGGTTTCGTTATCATTTGCTTCATATCTCTAATAGGCAAGTAAGTGAATAATTTGCCTTCTGTGCCTGACACACTTCGGCTTTTAGGCATGCCGGATTCATCGCGATGTTTTCCTGACCGTATCAGCGAGTGCTACAAGCGCACGAAGACAGAAAGTCCATTGATGCACAACCAGGATTCAAACCTACCACGTCAGGGATTAGAGTCGTATGCTGAAGTCACTAACCCGACACAGAAAGGTTTAGTTTAAATACATTATTTATATATATTTATCAATTGGTTCAAATTATTTTATTTCTTATGATTCCCATCCAATCCAATACGTTTTTGACACAAGGAAGTCATACTAACCGCTAAAGTGCGACTCTAAATTTAAGGGTGTTATAAACACATTAAGAAGTGAATTCCGATTTTGCAGACAGTTTTCCCCAAGTCTGTGGTAGTTGCATTGAAAAGATAGCTATTATAGTGAAAACTGCACTGTAACCGCACTATACACTATCAGGATGTCAACAGACAAAATAAGTACGTTATGGCGCCAGCGGGAGGAAGCCATTTAAGTCGTTGTTTTTGCTCGACGCGAACGTTAAAAGTGGGGCGTCGGTTACACCGCTTATGCGGTTAAACTATCGATTTTCGGAAATTAAACTTAATCTAAATATAACTCTGAATTCACAAAGTATTAATCTAATATATAAAGTTCTCGTGTCGCGGTGTTTGTGGTTAAACTCCTCTGAAACGGCTTGACCGATTCTCATGAAATTTTGTGTGCATATTGGGTATAACTGAGAATCGGACATCTATTTTTCATCCCCCTAAATGTTAAGGGTAGTCCACCCCTACATTTTTAAAAAAAACATTTTTTTATGATACGGCATTAAAAAATACATACAACCCCTAATTTTCACCCCTCTACGATCAACCCCTATTTTTTATTATAAATGATATACATGGCAAAACGACGTTTGCCGGATCAGCTAGTAATTTATATAAAAGGGGTATGAAGTGCTTATGAGTTATTTAAAATATATATTTTCAATATAAAACGGGGGGCAAACGGGCAGGAGGCTCTGATGCTAAGTGATACCGCCGCCCATGGACACTGTCAATGCTAGAAGGTTTGCAAGCGCGTTGTCGGCCTTTTAATAATTGGTACACTCTTTTCTTGAAGTATTTATTGAATTCGCTGCTAACAATGAAGCTCTTTGGATAAAATTTGGCGTAGGTGATTACTGATTACTATTGTATATAATAAGCCAGAGGTCCTCATGTCAAAACAGATATATTTTTAACAATATATCAGTCACACTTAGAGCTCTAAATCCTGTATTCAAAAAGCCAATTAAACGTAAACGTAATTTAAAGAGCTGTCAAACCATTTTCATATTTGATGTTTGACAATTTTGGCAGTACTCAAGTGTATGTTACTTACTTATCTAAAAATCAGGCACTCTTCGTCACCTCATCTCATTTTTTTCATCGTTAGCAAAGTACAAATTGCATTGAAAAAAGCATTTAAACTAACAATAATAATGCCCGTTTATTTCCAATCTTTAAGAAAGTTAACAATATATAGTTTAACTTTCTTATAAACATCTTCTTTCTCTTCTCTTTCTTTCTTCAACAATTTTGTTATCATAACTTCCTTCAGTACCGTTGACCGGGTACCCCTTCACGGGTGCCTTCTAATTTTCCTCTTTCCATGGCTTTCTTTCTCCATTCGCTGCCTGAAACGCATCTATATCATCTAATTACCTTTTTTATCGCCCTCCTCTAGTTCTTCCCTTTGTCCTTTCCTTTTCTTGTCTTTAAAGTCCATCTTTTACCTGTGCACCTTGCTATAAGCTCATTGCCACTTCTGTTTAAGGGCTACATTAACAATACTCGTGTATAAATCCTATAAAGCCAATATATGTCAAATGAGAGCCCCTCAATATTGAATAATGCGACGTTCTCGTCTTCACAAGCAAATGTCAAGTACCTAAGAAAGGATGGATACTTATTTATAACGAAATAGACTGATACCGAAAATAAGTCAAATAAAATATAAAGGTAGAATATTGGATGTATCTTAAAACATTGGCACAGAAACGATAATAAAATTATATTCATATCTACAGCAGGGCTAATAGACAATATTATAATGTATATAATTTAAAAGAGGGAGTTGAGCCAGAGCAGTGTTGGCCTAGTGGCTTCAGCGTGCGACTCTCATCCCTGAGGTCGTAGGTTGATCCCCGGCTGTGCACCAATGGTTTTTCTTTCGATGTGCGCATTTAACATTCGCTCGAACGGTGAAGAAAAACATCATGAGGCAGCGACATGTCTTAGACCCAAAAAGTCGACGGCATGTGTCAGGCACAGGAGGCTGATCACCTTTTTTAGATTGAAAAATGATCGTGAAACAGATTCTATTTAGATTTATTATTTGACCGATTCTTATGATTTTTTAATGCATATTCAGTAAGTCTGAGAATCGGCTACTATCTATCTTTCAAACCCCTAAGTGATAAGGTGTGTCCACCCCAAAAAAATTGTTTTTATTTTTTAGACAATGTTTTTTTTTTTTGATACAACATACAAAAATACATACAACCCCTAATTTTCATCTATCACTACGATCAATCCCTATTTTTTATTGTAGTACATACTTATTTTTATTGAAGTAAACAAATGTTTCCTAGAAATAATATAATAAATAAATAATAATAGCAAAACAACGTTTTCCGGGTCAGCTAGTAATTTATATAATGTAGGGTTTATGGAAAAAGAAATATAATTAATAACTGTATAGCACTATATAAAAAAAGATTTTCCTATTTAAAAATTCTGATTTCCTACCTTAAATATCGTTTACTTGCGTAAATATAAAGAAACAGATACGGTAATGTGCCTAATTTGTTACTACACATTTATTACACGTTGGTGGAAACGCAGTCACTTGATTTTCCTCCTCAGTAGCAGGTTAACCCGCTATTTCTAAAAGTATAATGGCACTGTCGGATTTAACTAAAGTTTTAATTAGTTGCAATAGTGAAATTGGAAGAGTGCGAGAGGGTTCCAAGCAGTTTATTTGAATTTCAAACACGTTAATACCTACCATTCTCATTAGAATTGCCATTAAACTTGGCAGGTTCTAGTTCGCGATACGAATTTCGCAAGATTTGAAAATAGAACTTGGGTAATGAATATCACAAGTTACTTGTCGCTTTGATTAATCCAATTCATGTGGATATTATGTAACCTCTGTTCGATTTTGTAAGTATATTTTGTGAGATATATTATCTAAAGTAAAGAATATTTAAAAAACTCATAAAGCCTGCGTTATAGTAAGGTGATACGATTTCAATCCTGAGAGAGGATCACAATTTAAACTTTTCTTTTTACTTTATATCAAATGCCTCCACTTACGTTCGAACCAAATTTTTGATATTTTTTATTGAAGTTTACCACATACATAATACTTTATTTACAATATATGTTAGTAATCTTTTCTAAAATATATGACAATTTTGGTAATAATAGGTATTAAAAAAACAAAATTTACTAGTAATTTTTTCTTATTTTTAAGCAAAAAGGCAGGTGGTGGCAGTTGTAACATAAAATGCATAACTACCAGGCCATTTTAAAGTATTATCCTAAATTCTAATTCTTACACTAGTAAGAATGCATATTGCTCGTTTTTACTGAAAATTTATTTTTATTTGGTCCGCGCGTCACATATTTTTTGACAGCTACATTATTTATTATCGTATGGTCATTGAAACGTTTACTATTAAGATCCGCATTCCATATTCAAATCCGTTCACCTGGTTCCTGGTTAACTGGGTACTAGAAGCCTCATAGCCTAGCGGTCTTATTAAGTGGCAGCTAGGTGAGGGGTACCGGGTTCGATTTCCGGTTCGAGGGCAAGTTTTAATTTAATTTAAATTTGTTCTCGGCCTTTGGGAGGGTTGTGCGGTATCGGGCGAGTGCCTAAATCGTACATGGAGGACATGGTCGAATTTCTAAGGCAAAAAGCACGATTTATAAAAATCTTATACTTGACGCTGGCTAATGCGCAAACCATGCCAGAGCCATATAAAAAAACTGGGTACTAATTAAAGTAGTGGTAGTAGTGGGTTCAGTTTCCGCACTTAAGCAGTTGGTATGTTATGTGTAGGTTCTTATTGAATTAAATGTAATTAAAATCCACTCCAGCTTGAGAAACCACTACACCATACGGAGACACTATCAAGCTACAGATGGTTATTATAAAAATAACTAGTTCTAACTTTGTCTGATTTTTAAAGTATACATCCCAGGTGTAACAGATGTCCCCTACCCTTCAGTCTGACGAGTAAGTTTGTATGCAAATTGCCCAACTTATGATGTTAAACACGCACGTGACTAAAACCTAGAGTACAACGAGTTAGGGGCGAATTTTTCTTAATTATAAGAAAACTTACTCTTGAGAAATAACGTGGATGAAAAAGTGACTTTGGACTGTGTGTGGTGAATAATAAAAAACACTTCTAGTTTAATAATTGTAATAATTAAATATTTTTATTGAGACACGGATTTTCACTAACGGAAATGTTACGTTCAAAGTAGTATTGAAACAATCTTATTATAATATATTATTATATTCCGTATACAACTCACGTGACACATTAAGATCAAGTTTGCAGGTAGTCAACGAGGTATTCATTGAACTAATACAACGTTACGAGCAATTAAATGCCAATCAGGGTATGTGTGTAAGTCAAACATAGTAATGGTACGCCAGAGTTCCAGGGCACAATTTTCGAACTTCATTTGTTGTTACAGTGTCAACTCTTTATAACGAATTTCGACGAGTATTTTCTTCGTTATAGAGAGTTTTATTATAGTGAATGAAGAAGAAGAAAGAAAAACACCAAATGTAATCAATTACAATGCTTTATATATACATATATAATAGATAGCTGACAATGGTGCGTTTAGTAACAGAGTTTAAAATTTCCTACAGGCAATGTATTCTAAGAATAATGGCAGACGTGTTAATGCAATTAACAATAACAAAGGCGAGACGGCTGTTTATGACCTCAGGTGCCTTTTTAGAAATTCCGGCACCTCAATAGGTTACTTTTGTAATCTGATTATAAAAACAATTACACTTAAGTATGTTGTCGATGTCTAAATATGAAAATATTTCTTCGTAATAGAGCTGTTGCATTATAAAGACTGTATGGGTTTTGTGTTAAACCAACCAAATTGTATATTTTTTTACGTTATAGACAGTTTTTCGTTATAGCGAATGACATTATAAATAGGTTAGTTTTGTAATCTGATTATAAAAACAATTACACTTAAGTATGTTGTCGATGTCTAAATATGAAAATATTTCTTAGTAATAGAGCTGTTGCATTATAAAGACTGTATGGGTTTTGTGTTAAACCAACCAAATTGTATATTTTTTTACGTTATAGACAGTTTTTCGTTATAGCAAAAGACGTTATAAAGAGTGTACCCTGTATTTCGATAGTTTTAGTTATGAAAAAAACTAAAGGTACGATGCCACCAGTGTGCTGAACTATGCACAGTGTTGTACAGCGTACGGCACAAATGTTTGTTTTTGTCGACGCACTCAAGCGAACAAAAACAAATTCTGCGCGAATATTGCGAACTTATGTCGCGCTCATACTCGTTGTTGAAGAACTCAGTCTTGTTTAGGCTACCAAGGCGAAAACATTTGATTGTGCGCGCACAATATAAAAACACAGGCTTCATCACAGAGCACAATGTTTTCCTGTCCGTCAACATTAGCAACAGTCGGCAGATAATCTTCAGTGTTTAATACTGTACGCTCGCAGAAGTCACACACAGCATTGCTGGTGGAGACAGAAGCCAAACGTTTAGTACGTGTTCTGCTATAGTTTTGCACTATAAACAAATGTACTGCATGCTATTTCGGGGGAATGGTACCTTAACGATTACACCAAAGGTACTGGAGCTAAAAGACTCCTAATAACTTCCAGATAGATTGCCGGCTTTTTATTATTGAAATATTTTCACTCAATTGATCTTATCATTATTTTGTAAGAGAAATATGGAAAATTCACAGAAATATTAAATTAAATTGCTCGTCTTGTTTCGTTGTCATGACAACGTTCTAACAACTAATTAATAAGGAATGTCGATAAAATACATATTAGATATATAAATTTATATCTTGGATAGTACAGTATTAAATTAAACTTTTTTAAAGCAAACCAGTAAATATGATGTTACAAATTCAGGACTAGCTGGCGTTATTAAAAAAACGTGTGTGTACTTATGTACACGCGTTAGAAGTTGTACTTCTTTGGCGTAACAAGATAAAATCTTTTCAATTTTTTATTCCACGTTTGTAGAAAAAACGACACTAATAATAGAAAAAAATTACTCTCATCATTTTTTCCTAACGCGCCAAAAGAAGTATAACTTCAAAAAAAACTAAAATATTGACTATAGCTTACATCAGGGTGTCGGTTTTTTGTGACGGCGCATTGTAAAAATGTACTCTGGTAATTGTTCCCTAATGCGCCAAAAGAAGTATAACTTCAAAAATATTCTAGAATTACCGAATGAAATTCAATAATTGACCTCCAAGTTTGTATCAAACTCAAACGTTGACGGTACGTCAAAGTTCTGAGCGATTCGATTCTGGATTCATTAGGGTTTGGTTTCATTGATTTAACCAAGTTAAATATCTTGGACTAACTCGTTAATAAGGAATTTGTGCCGTAAGAAATATACGGAAG
This sequence comes from Pieris napi, assembly GCF_905475465.1. Classification (NCBI taxonomy): domain Eukaryota; kingdom Metazoa; phylum Arthropoda; class Insecta; order Lepidoptera; family Pieridae; genus Pieris; species Pieris napi. The sequence continues at coordinate 8,889,929 of NC_062254.1, forward strand.
AATTATAATAACAACCCATAAATAGGGGGGCAAACGAGCTCTCGGGACGCCCAAAAAGGGCAGTTATCGCAGCCCATAGACACCCATTTTTAGTGGGTGCATTGCCGACCTTTGAGGGAGGAGTATACTCGATTTTCTAACATTTGGAGGTCGTATCTCTGAGGGAAGACCCCCACCGGGAGTCGATTCCACAGTTCGCTAGTTCGCAAAAGAAAATGCCTTGTGAAACGGACTGAGGAAGACTTCCAGCCATCTAGGTGATGTTGGTGAAATTTAGAACTCATACGACTCGTACGGTGTTGAAAAGAGGCAGGAGGAATCTGTTTTTGTAGATAAGTAGGTGATCACCTTTTTCGAGTTCCAAGGCTACGAAATACCAGTCATCGTATGGGCAACTAGTTACATGAATAAAGCAGTTAAGACGAAATTGAAATTTAAGTGGTAATGATAGCATCCTAAATATTTATAGATATATTAAATTAGATGACTCTGTGAACTTCCTATCACCTACATCTATTTGTATGCAAACCTAAAACAGAACATACTACAGATGTGAAAAACTAATTTCTGAAGGTATCTGAAAAATTAAAACAAACGTATCTAGAGAGATATTTCTCCGTGATATGATCCAAGTCACAAATTTTATTTCTAAATAGACAATTTATCAAATGTTTCTCAGCTAGTGGCATACACACGTACAGTAGAATTAAATAGATAAAGATTTCTACTAACAACACAATGGCGTATTGCCATCGATGATATATCTAAAATAATATTAAGATTTATTAAAAATATCTCTCGATTCATGTTTGTTACTTCAGGTGTTTTTAACCGAATTAAACAAAGAAACACAAAAACATACACGAAAACGAATATATTCTGAAGCGTCGTTGAAATAAGGCCATATGTATGTAAATTAGTACAATAAATAGAGATTTATTTACAGAACAACTAAGTAATTAGAAGAGGTGTAAAATAACAAAGCCTTAATTAGGCAAAATGTGGCGTCTGAGAAAGTTTTGTCAATCCCCCTAATTCAGGGCACGTGTCTTTAACTACGTGGGTCTATCAGTATCTGGATTTGGCATAATAATTCTCGACATTCCTATAAACACACACAACCACAAGCTTGCAAGTTAATTGCATATGTGTGAGTGACCACCCGAAGTTCGTTAGCATTTTAGTTATAAGAACAGAAATAAAAACTCATTATTACCTTTGGGTTTTGAATCCGTTTAATAATAATATGAATAATTTTCATGCGTCTTTTCTAGAAAACGACGTTTTCTAGTAAACAAACGTAATACAGTAGAACCTCGATAACTCAAACCTCCGTAACTTAAAAACCTCTATAACTTCAAAAAATAATATGTTCCCTTCCCATCAGAGCCAAAAAACCTCCATAACTTAAAATACGCAACCTCTGTAACTTAAATAATTAATCTCTGAATTGGCCCTCAGCCCCTCAGTAACTTAAAGAAATGTTTCCACAACCTCTATAACATAAAATTGTTTGTCAATGAGACATTTTGAAAGAGTGTGCAAATCAAAAGGTTTCGGTTTTAACAACTGTAAGATCATTTATATTTATATAAAATCACAGACTTTTTTAAGAAGACTAAACCTTAAATTGTTGTTTTATTGTTATGTTACACACGTTATTTGAATAAATAAATAGGATTATTTAAATTCCTGTATTTTATTGAACCAAACCTTCTGACGCATTCCAGTAAAAATAGGAATAAGGGTATATACATACATATGTACATACCTACCTCTATATTAACCTATCCCTAACATAGACCCTTGATAACTTAAAACCTCTATAACTTAAACTATTTTGTGTTTCCCTTTGACTTTAACTTATCGAGTTTCTACTGTATAAGACATATGTATCTAGAAAGTTTTTTCTCCGTGATGTATACCAAGCGCTCAAGAAAGGAGCTAAAAATAAATTACTTGCCAGTTAGCTCATCTATTCTGAATGCCATTTTTAACAGCTCAAAAAGCGCAATCGTAGTTTTAATTCTGATGCAAAGCGGGTTATAAAAACACGAGTGTGTGTATACAAGTTCGCGAGGCAAGGTTTTCAATAAAATCACAGGAGTATCTAGTTGTGTACAATTTCATGATGTAGTCAGAAATCTCTATAAACCACACACATTTAATCATCATTTTATTTCCTGATCCACTTCTCTACCTTACTACGGAAATATGTCGTCGATCGAATACACTAGTCTACAATTAAGATTTAGTACTCAATGTAACGTACACTAGAATGACAATCGCATAATATGCCATAGGAGCCACAGATTAAGTAAAAACAACAATTGAAATAGCGCGTCACTTATCGAATAAAAATAAAAAACCTCTTTGGTGATACGCACTTCGTGATCTGTGTCACCTTATGACATCGTTTATTTGGATTAAGAACGTCATATTTTTTAAATGTTGATGTGTTATCATACACTAGGCGTATGCTATTGTATAATGTGATTTTCTATTCCAGTAGTACAAGTTATTCTTATAAACAGAAACATATTCCGGGGTCTTATCAAATAAGTTTAACTCAATAAGTTTCGGACCCGGAACGGATTCACACTTCCTTACTATTTCTTATCCCAACTTTGTTTCTTCGTAATATAAATATTTTCACTTCGGTTTACCTCGTATTTGCTCTCTTGGAAGTCCGGATCTATTTATTTACTTCAACAATGTATTTTTTCAAGCAGTGGCGTAACTATACCATCTGGGGCCCGTGGCAAATTCTTTTGATGGGGCCCTATCAGTAAAAATTTTCACGTTGTTTTCAACGTACTCAATCACGTTGTGTATGTCCCACTAAAGGCTATAGGCCTCCTCTCATAGGCGAGAGGGAATAGTCTGTAGGCCCCACGCTAGCCCATTGCGTATTGAAGACTTCACATTCATCCATAGAACATAATATCTCTTGGGCAGGGGCCCTCTTGGGTCGGGGGCCCGTGGCATTTTGCCAGCCTTGCCACCCTTTTGTTACGACACTTTTTTCAAGATATGTTGCAATTTTTCGCTTTATATTAGAACCTTTATCGTGTTTACGGTCCAATACGAAATTTAAAAAGTTACACATTGTCGATTATCTAATAATGACGTTTGACAGTTCGCATTTATGTAGTTGACAAATGACAGATATGTAAGTGCTATTCGTATTGTAAACTTTAAAGCCTAGGGGCCTCATAGCCGAGCGGTCTTATTAAGTGGCAGCTAGGTACCGGGTTCGATTCCCGGTTCGAGGGCAAGTTTTAATTTAAATTTGTTCTCAGCCTTTGGGAGGGTTGAGCGGTACCGGGCGAGTGCCTAAACCCGTACATGGAGGACTTGGTCGAATTTCTAAGGCAAAAAGCACGAATTATAAAAATCTCATACTTGACGCTGGCTAATGCACAAACCGTGCCAGAGCCATAAAAAAAATACTAGATACTGTTAAAAATCTGTTCAGCGCACGTTTATATTTATATTAGGAAATAATATAAAAATTACTATTTATGAAGTTATCGAATCACTCTACTTTACGATTGAATGAGCGTTTTTTTTACTTATTAAATGCGACGAATTCAAAAGGAAACCTTCGAAGATCCATTAAGCAAGGGTTGATGAGAGAGTAAAAGCTGTTAAAAATCCCCAATCAGGAAACCGATTAATTACATCGTGAAGGGTCCATCCCTAAAAACTTCCCTTCGTCACTCCTAATTAATGTCTACTTAACTACCAATCAAAGAGATCAATTTCGTCGCAATTGTACATTTAGTAGAGTCCATTAGAGATAATTAAATATTGAGAATTATCATCTATTGAACTTCGTAGTTTCGTAGTCTGAGGAGGAAAAACGGTACGCATTTGAACTGTTTTATTATCGTTCTTCAGATACCTTTTATTTGGTACATATTTTGTATTAGATTTAAAATATCTATTGTATTGTATGCTATAAATAGCGCATATATTCAGCCAGTAAATTAGAATTAACTTAGATTAATATTAGATATTTTATATCGAATTGATTTTGTTTAGAGAAGTATACTCACTATCATACTATCTCAACATGGTGTGGAGAACTATATAAGAATTTTATCATAGTTGAATATAATATACCTACCTATTAGTTAATATATTGTCTTTTGTTGACATAACCTTTACACATTTAAAAAAAAAACTTTTTAACAATAGAGAAGACGGCCTAAAATTGTCAAACACCTGGGATCCTATAATATCCAAATTAAAATCTCAAGAAAAACAATCCGCGAAAATAGAAGACACCGGGAGCCATTTTTGCCAAAACCCTCCATCATTTAGTCGATACCAACTCCGGAGAAATAAATACAGATAATGCAACTTTCTCTACAGCTGTGATACTTTTTGACATCCAACACCTTTTGTCTTCAGTCACCGTGACCACGCACGCTGTAAAGCACGCGAAACGTCGGTGAAATTTAAAATTATGTTAAATAATTGTAAATTTATAATAATACATAACTTTAATCCGGTTAAAAAGTTTTTTCTTTATACCTCCCTATTTCTTTTAACTTGCAACGGTCATTGAAAAGGGTAGAAAAGTTTATTTAAAGTTCTGTACAGGATATAACATAATATATATATTTTTTTTATTAATTAAATTTTATTTATTTGCTCAACGTAATGTGCTTAGAAAATCTGGTCAACATTAATGAGAAAATGAGTACATTTAAAAAAAATCCAAGATATATATTATATCTTGGTATTCCATGATTAAAACGGAGATCCCTTACGACGCTGGGTAAAGGGGCCCAAAGCTCATTTATCTAAACTTCTAGAATAATTGAAAACGTCTGACAATAAAGTTTAGTTGTCTCAACTTGTAACCTCTTTTGATTCCAATAAACTTTTCCCAATGTTTATGGCCAGTCTGCGATTGAATTTTGACAGAGTTATTTAAATGGATCGAAAGTTTCCTGATTTAATTAACTGAGTTCTGTGTTTATAATTTATTGAAGGAAGAGAATTTAATCGTTTTCGTTCCGATTCAATTAGCGTTAGATCTTTTTTTAATTGCAACTTTGAAGCTGTCATTTTTCAAATTAAATTAATTATTGCGTGCGTTTAACTATGTTTTAATAACAATTAAAGCTTTTATATTTCCACCAGATGGCTTCGTTTTATGTAACATTTCGTTTGGTGATCCCGCTTTTCCGTTGAAATTTTTCCTGAAATTTTTTTTTAAACCTCACGGTGCCTAAGACCTTTCCAACGAATGCAAAACCGTGGAAATCGGTTCGTGCGTTCTGGAGTTATAGCGTCAGGAAGGAAAACCCGACATATTTTTATATAGTAGACATCCTTTATCTCCTTTTCAAATTTTCTTAGATAGTATTTCCTTATCGCTAAATGTTAGTAGTAAAGTGTTGTTTGACTGTGGATATGGCGTTGAGTAAAGGTCTCCAATCAGTGGCGTAACTATACCATCTGGGGCCCGTGGCAAATTCTTTACATGGGGCCCTATCACTAAAAATCGTCACGTTGTTCTCTGTTTAATTTTAATTAACTTCGAGATTTTCAGCGTACTCAATTACACGTTGTATATGTCCATAGGCCTCCTCTCTTAGGCGAGAGGGAATGCTTTATAGTCCCCATGCTAGCCCATTGCGTATTGGAGACTTCACATTCATCCATAGAACATAATATTTCTTGGACAGGCCCTCTTGGGTCGGGGGCCGTGGCATTTTGCCAGCACTGCCACAATACAACTACTTTGATATACTTTTTGACGTGACAACGTCTTATAATTCGATGGAGCCGGCTGCACGCACAAAAAAACATGACTCATGCGGCGTTACCTCGCTCTGAGGCGTTCCATTTAAGGCTTGAAGTGTAAGCGAGAGCGCGAAGCGACAGAGAGGCACAATCGGACTCCGCGCTCTTCAGCGTTCGACATCTGTCTCTCTCCTACTTGAGTGAGCGATTCGTGACGTTGTCACGTTCAACTATCGTCAGTAAACCGACTTTACAGACAACCGATTTTTTTTGTCTACATTTTTTCTTAAACATTCTGCGTCTGGGATAGATAAAAAAACATTTATCAAATTCAAATACCAAAGTGCCCTTCCTTGTCAAGAGCGCTTAGATTTATCGAACGTGCGTAACTTTTATTAGAATTCTAAGCAGGCCAATAACCTCCACTTGCGAGAGACAGGGGAAATAGGGAAGAAATCACGCAGAAAATTGACGTTCATAAGACGGGCTCGATTCGAGGTTTTATTTCGTAATTTTCAAGTGGTACTTTCCTTCATGTGGTATATTTATTAGTATAGCCAATTTAATAGAGACGTAAAAAGAATCGAATCACGTAACTCTCAATCTAGCTAATGGCGCAATTGGTATTACAAAAACTCCATTGAGATCGGCACCGGTACTCTGTAACTCTTAGTAGCTACAGCGATTTTAACCAGAGTTTGTTGAGTTTATACCTGCGCTGCGGCTGAGACATCAGTGCTACGGAGAGAACTATAACCCTGCAAGTACTGGACCCGATCTCCCCTAGCTATTACTAAAAGCGAATTGGCCGGTCTGTGAAGGATACTTGCTGTTTCAAGTATCTTCACAAACTAACAATGGGCCTTGAGACGCGGACACAACCACCGCATCGCATGTCGGGAAGCGGATTAGGCTGTGCTGTTACCGCATCCCGCCTTAGGCGTTTGTTGGTGGCGCTGGTAGTGGGTATACACAATCGCGAGTCCCACATAACACTAAACAGTCGCACCGAAGTAGGGTATGCGCAATGCATTTCCCCACGTAAATAAAAAACTACATTGAAATGGTATACAAAAATGTTTAGAAGTTCCGTGGGTGCATTATATGAAATCCTTGAGTACTACACATTTTAAAACTGTAACGTTTAAGTAAAATTCTCTCGTTAAATAACGTAACATAGCGTTTACATAGAAGATGTGCTCAGTAAATATAACTTTAAGGTAACTCTGTCTAATTTCTTTCAAAGTCTCAAGCACGAGATAAGTTGCAAATATCGAATATTGAAGAGTTGCAAAAGTTCAGACGCTAAGTTTAAGTAAGTCGCTTGCCAAATATTTCTAGTTTCAGAAATGGAATGCGAAAGCCTACCCGCAAAAGTATGTCGATAAGTTTTACGACTAAAAGGTTTAAATTTAAATTAAAGAATTGGATTTTGTGCTCGTATAAAGACCAATTTTTTTTTACAATCAGGCTCACCTGATGTTGAGTGATACTGCCATGAACTTTCTCAATGCCTTGCCTCTCAATGGCGTACGTTGCTGGCCTTATAAGAATTTCTTGAACCCAAGTCGAATTGGCTCGGAAATACTACAGTGGGCAGCTGGTTCCCCATAGTGGTGGGGCGCGGCAGAAACTGCCTTAAAAACGTTGTTGTTGCACAATGGACCTCCATCGTTCGTATCACCTGAGACGGGTGGAATTTCGTATTCTGCCTCGACGTCCGATGATGAAACTTAGCTGCAGGTATTAATCCAAACAACTCCTCTAAACTCTGATGCAGAGAATTAGAAAAACCTACACATATGGTGTTATAATAATGTTGGCCTGGAAATCGAAATTGGACCCTAATTCCTTATCTTTTTAAAAGCAGTGTTGGCCTGGTGGATTCAGCGTGGAACTCTCATCCCTGAGAATGCATTTGTCTCTATATAATATCATGAAAGCATTTTACTTAATGTTCTATGACTCCTGTGGCGCAGAAGGCAGCCGATATTTCACCGCTTCAAGTCTTTCCGGCTCTCATTACCTCATCTGCAACTATGCGTCACCAGGTTTGCTCGAGACGGCCTCGCTCCCGGTTTTATTGTGGGATCCAATCAAGCGCCTGCGGGGATATGAATGGAATCTTTTCGGAGTGTATTGCCTAACTAGTTCCACTTATGTCACTTGATCTGCTGACTAATAGAGCTTCACACTCGGCTCCCAGAGTTACTTCTTGGAGACCTTCTCGGGCCAGTAGATACCTAGAATACGGCTACAACAGCGGTTGACGAAGACTTGGAGACGGTAAACAGTTTGTGAGAATGATTCCGAATGTAATTATCATCTAAAATTATCGACATGGTTATACTACTTTCAATGTTCTTAAATCTCTTTTAAATTAAACTTCTATACCAAATAACAACCCTAAAGTATTATATGAAATAAATAACTCAACGTTTTGTCAGAAATCGTGGTAAGATGGAGAGGTACTCACTGACACTTCGAGTTTTGTATTTGATAAAAAAGTTTGTCAATTTTGTAAAGTGTTCCTCTTCATGGCTTAATTTCACAGAAAGAGAAAATGGAGTACATTAAATGTAAACAATGAAATTCAACTGTTTTATTTATTTATTTATTCACACTTTGTTGCTTTATAATATAAAAATAACATTATTACACATAAAGGAAAGGCAAGTGGCGGCCTTATCGCTTTCGAGCGATCTCTTCCAGACAACCACTTTTAGTTTTTAGGAGTAGGGGAGATAGACGTCAATAAATCAAGAGTAATATATAAAATTCCCGTGTCACAATGTTAGTTACCATACTCCTCCGAAACGGCTTGACTGATTTTTATCAAATTTTATATGCATATTGCAGGTCTGAGAACTATCAAATATTCAACCCTCTAAGTGATAAGGGGTGTCAACCCCAAAAAAAAAATTTATTCTTTAGATTCAACCCCTATGTTTTTATTTGTTCATTAAAATCTGGCTAGAACTGAGGTAGATAGAGAAAAAATCACAAAAAACCTAAAAAGTTTTCATTCCAGAAAACTCTATACTGTTATCTCTGTAGCATAGCAAAATTTTCCATGTTGGTATGTACTAAAAAGGTAGGATAAGTAAAATCACATTAGGAGAAATGAAGTTCGCGGGGACAGCTAGTTGTTTTTATAAATATGTATATACTTTTACTAGCTTCAACCCAAAATTGGCGTGGACTTCATGTATTTTGGCAAGATTTTCAACAATAATCGTTATTTTTTTTTCCAAAAAAAATATCGAAAAAACCGTACCAATCGTACGCGAATTGTCGCGTTCATACCGAGAGACATTGGAGTAATATGGAAACAGTATTTCATTAACATATTTAACATGTTTACACCATACTCGGTTCTAAATAATTAATATTCCGGGAACTCGTTTTAATAGAAATAATCAAAGATTAACATCAAAGGACGCGAGAGGAGAGTTTAACCATTTCATTACTTTCATTGCAAGGGCGTGTGGTTTATAGAAACGTATGATTAATCTTGATATAATTTCTTGGCAAGGAATTATTATTTGACTTTACGCAAAATATCTGCTTAGTCAAAAAGAAACCCATAAGGGATTTATGTAACCTTATAGAATTAGTTTTAGCTAAGTAGGAATAATGTATTTACTAAATAGTATTATATAAATAAGAATTATTATAATAAAATTTGCAAAAATCTTTTTTTATATATATATTTAAATCACAGTATAACCAGCATACAATTAAAAATAAATCAGTGGCGCTACAGCCTTTTTAGGTCCGGGACTCAGATTTCTGTTTCATGTTTTCCGTATTACGTCACGCAATTTTTGGAGATTATTTACCCCCCCCCCCATGCAACGCGCCGTAACGTTTTTCTGCACCCAAGTATAGTAAAACGTTTCGTGACCCAGTGACTCTTTATACCTAAAAGTCACCATTATGTGGTGTAAAGTACTGGGAAGTCGAAAATAATATTAACAATAACGCGTAATTAGTTAGCGAGTGCGTTGCTGGCCTTTAAGGCTAGCCGGTTTCCTCGTTCCATTTTCTTCACCGTTTGAGCGCATGTTAAATGCGCACATAGAAAGTCCATTGCTGCACAGCCGGGGACCGATACGACCTCAGGGATGAGAGTCGCACGCTGAAGCCACTATACACTACACGGCAATATACGCTTCACAAAAAAAGAGAAGCAGGGAATGGGTGCTTGCTGCTGCAGCAGTAGCTCTCATACAGCTCTCATACAGCTGCAGCAGAACTGTATGAGAAGAATAGGTAGAAAAAAAGGTTATGTTTAAGACAGCCGTGATAATTATACGGTCAAGTTTCATAATCACATCTAGCAACTATGCGTTTCCCGTCTCGTTATTTATCTACAAACCAATTCGAATAAAGCTAAATTCCTACGAAGTTCTATTCATACCCTACAGTTTTAATCAAGAACTTCGTAGGGTAATGTTACTTTAAGATTATTAGAGAATCGTAGAAAATTGATTGATGTATCAATGTGAATGATGTTTGCGTTTAAGACAGGTTGATTGCCCCAACCGTTTAACTAAATTTAAATTTCGTGTACCATCTAGATACCCTAGGGGTCCCATTTGTCCCTCCTTTCAGAGGAACGCGTTTTGGCCAAAACTCACCGATATCCAGAATTGTTGGCAAGCTTTTTTAAATAAACTAATGTAAAGAATCTGTACCTTTTAAATATAGAATACCTCTGAATTACTGATATGAAATGTTTCGCTAACTTCCTACGTATCGAGTTTTAAAGAGCAATATATCTACGTATTTGGTTACGCGCCACAGCGTCGATTATGACATCGAATTCTTACACTACATTGAACGGTGTTTCGGTTCAAATACTTCGAAATTCCTTTATACGATTCGTTTGAAGTTCAGTAGATATAAACTCCATAGCCAATCATGTAAACTAGCTTGCAATAAAATTTTATTTGTTTTAACAATTAAAGATATTGTTTTAAATACGGACTCGATATTTTAGGTATCATATGAATCGGTTTTGACGCTCTTAGCTAACATTCACATACTATTTTATGCATGTAGACAAAATCAGTTTTTAATGTTTAACTAAAGTACTGACATATCTTTGTCTCAAATATAATAATTACGCTATGATGAAAGGAGACGCATGAGCACTTTAGTTATTTTTTTTACTTGAATATAACTGTTTGCTTTTTATTTTATTATTATCAGATCAGTACAGCTCGAGAAAGCTAAGACAATTGCTACAGAAGACTTATATGTAACTAGCTGACCCGGCTAACTTCGTTCTGCCTTAATAATAATATCGTTGTTACTTTAGTTAAACTTATTTTAGGATTTCATTAAGGTGATAACTTTTTTTGCAAATAGAGAAATGTTTTATTGCTTGCCATTGCAAAAGAAGAATGGCAGTTTTACACATTAGGCCTCTTCTCTCTAACGCCAATATTGTGATACTGCATGTTAAAGCACTTTCTGCTTTACAACATTTTTTGATGAGGTAACACATGTTTTCGATCAAGATCAAAGCCTGGTTATGCATCTCCTCATTTACCTCAAGTTCGGAATTTCTTGAAGTGACACGAATTCGACGTAAAATGATGCGTAGTTTTGTCAACAAATGTCACCACATGCCGTGTGCATTCGTAAAATTAATTAATTAATTTGTTGTTATTCGATAACTTATCCGATATTTTATTACTTATTCTGCTATTCGGAGTGGAGAAAAATCCATCAAAAAAGACATAACTAACATCGGTCCAGCCGATCTCGAGTTATAAGTGTTGTAACAAACACGACTTTCTTTTATATATATAGATTCACGGGTTTTTTGTACTGTTAAACCGGACGGCTTAAATACAAAAAAATATATATTTCGGTTAAGAAAGGTCAAACAAAAACCATACAATAAATTAAAAAGGTCCAATAGTCAAACATACCTAAAAATATATAGATTCACCATACACAACATAAGTTTTATATTCCTTATTTGTGAATTGGCTTTATTACACTCTCACACACTTATTTTTACACGCTTTATATTAGCTTCACCTGTATGTATGTATGTATGTAACCGACTCCTTCAGACTCGATTTTGACCCACTTTTAACGGACAGATTTCATTCAAACTTTGCGCACCTGTCAAAGATAGATGACAATGCAATAATCCAAAAAAAAATGAAAAAAATATTGGTTGTTTGTAAAGTAGGTTTACGATCGAGATGTTAACATGTTTTTTATTAGAAATTTCCTCCTCTTTCAGAATCTTTATTTGAAATTTCTTAAATATTAATAGTTTATTAAATATTGGCAAAAAACTAAATGCCATTATTTTTTCATCTTTAATGGTCTATAACTTTTGCAATTTTTATGTGCTAATACACGCTTTTAGCACATTTTTCTAGACGTCATTCCGGATCCAATGAGCTATCGCACATAATTTTAAGAGTAGTATCTCTATTTTGTTCCATTTTCAACTTGTCGACTAGACTATACATTTTTCTTCATACATTCACGGAATGACTGGCAGCGCTCGAGATGAGACGGGAGATCGGTCCGTCTCTCTCTCGTTATACCTGCGATCGCGCTCGTGAGGTTTTGGTGTGACACAAGTTTCTGAACATGTCACCCGACTAAAACGATTTTAAAGACGTTATCACGTCAAAAAATAAAATAATATTAACTAAAAAATAAAAAATAGTATAAAAAAAACTTAAAAACACGCTTTTAAAGCACATCAAACTAAAAAGTGAAAAATAATTCCTAATTTAGGCTAAAAATGGTAATGAACAAAAAATACTGGTAAAATTGTGAAAAAGCGTGGGGCGCTCTTTGCCATATTTTTCGTCTATCGAGCAACCCACGCTTTTTCACAATAATACCAGTATTTTTTGTTCATTACCATTTTCAGCCTAAATTAGGAATTATTACATTTCAAAGATTCATTTTGCCCAATATAAATTCTTACTAGTTACAAAAAAGTATCATTACACAAATCGATACTAACAGTTCAATGAACATTGTTCGATTATAAAAGTTAACATAACCCCATGTATGAAACTTTAACCATTTTGAGATCAAAGCTCCATACCTCGCATTCACTGCTTAGACAGCCCCAAGGTTTCCGCATGGTTGACACATAATTCGTCAAAGTGAACATCTGTGAACACCTGAATATGTATTTTAACGTAAAGTCACTTGAGTAGGGGATTAACTAAACTAGGGTTTAATAAGTGTGCAAAATAATTGAAATCTCGTATTTCGGTATAATAACAAATAAAAGATACTCGTAATATTACGAATGAACTTTTACTAACATACAAAGATTCTATAGTACCTATTCTAACTTACTTACTCCATGAAGTACTAGACACCGAAGAAATACCCAAACACTAGCTCATGTCAACTATAACACTTCTATATAAGAAAGGTGATAGGAGTGAAATATCAAATTATAGGACCATTAACCTGATGTCAAACCATAGTTTATTTTAAATTATAGCAAACCCTTTGATCACAAGGCATAGAACATAAATAGTTTTGAATAATTAGTAATATCTAATAATATCAAGAAAACATACGATACACAAACAAAAGAGATAGGGTTAGAAATACTTTCATTGTGAAAAGGACAAGGATTGAGGAGGTTACAAAGAGTATCCAAAAGGACAAGATGGATACTGGCACAATATAAGAGATGTGAAGACGATAATAAAACTGGTTGCAGTCAAGGTTTGGTCAATAGTGGTTTGGAGAAAGGGTAGGTACATGGGACTAGAGGAGACCTTTGTCCGGAACTTGTACGAAATAAAACCATTTTTTTATTTAACCCAGTTTAATGTATTAGGAATACTAAAAGCCGTTGACAAGACCACAGAATTTACATCATCAATAAACATAGTATTTGTTTCAACGTGTATATGTCACCGTAAAATTGTAAAAACCGTTAGATTGTAATCTATCTCGCGAGATTGTAAACTGTCGAAAGATTGTCAACTCAACATACTGCTTGCAATTTAACGTATTATTATTCGGTAGTTATATGAAATTGTTGGGTAAAGTAAAATTAATCTGTAATTGACCAAAGAAGTTTGAATGATAACTAAGTTAGTGTAGTACAATCTACCGAATACCGATAACCGATAACCGATAGATTACAATCTAACGGTTTTTACAATTTTACGTTAACATATACACTAGATGGCTCTATAATATGTAAGTAACAGTATTTTGAAACCTCTTAATTCGGTGATCATCTAGAGACGGTGCCATCACGGCCATTACTTGGATATGAAATGGGACAGTGGTATAAATGAAAATTAAACAAACAACTCCTTTAAACAATCTCAGCCAAACACATATAAGAAATAAACAAACCTCAATTTAATTCTAGTTATTCTTTATCAATTTTTTTCTTAAACTTAGGGTCAAAGTACATACACATAATATTACCTTTTTTGGAATTCAACACAACCTTAAATAAATATTCGCCGTAAAAAAACTGCTTCCCTATGTACTTCGCCATCAGAACCGATAAATTCATATCTGTGTAGTACATTTGCTGAAAAATTATTAAAACATACGTTTGATTCGATTTTATTGTTGAAATAATGGAAATAGAGTCTGGCTAACGAAAGAAGATAATTGAATTATTTGAAAACTTTCGGATGGCAACACAGTATGTCATTTAATTTCTTAGGTTAGTATGATTTATTGTCTTGATACTTCATGCAATTTCTCATTTTTATTTCTATTATTATTTTTTTTCGAATAGTTCACAATAGAATATTTCGGTTCTTTCGCAGGATTTGATTATTCCGAATAAAGATGTGTTTTATAATAAACATAGTTTTAGTTTTCAATGCAATGCTAGTCATTCTAAGTATCAATAGTAAAAGACTAAATACGTATAGTATTTAATTTCATAGAAATACAGTTACTATCAATGTAAAAAAATAATAAAATAAAATCAAGTAAATACCATACTATTTTTTTTTTGAATTTGCCGCGCTCTTTCGTTCTCTTCTTTCATTAGCCAGACTATAATTACTTCCCACCATATACTGTGTAATATAATTTTATTATTTGTAAGAAGTTATTAGGGGATAATTATAGGAACAATACATTGCTCCGTATCACTATTTTTTTTACCGGTACTCTACTTATTATAATTAACATAGTGCAACGACCTTATCGCTGATAAGTGATCTCTTGCAGACAACCCTAGTCTTAAGCATATATTATAAATTGAGCAAAATTACAATTATTGATTAAACTTGTTTGGGCGACCCCAATTACAAATTTAAATAATTATATATGAAATATATTTATTTTAATCGTTTTTGCAACAGCTGCATTTACCCACATGAATTTATAGTAAATTATGGAAATAAACATTGAAGAGTTTTACTTGTGTAAGTTGTTAAAAATCGATAAAAATGGTATCCGTAGATGCTGTACGTCTCTTTCAGTGACAATTTAAAGTACTTCAAGGGGGGTAAAATAAAGCGTAAAGAATTACCTTTTTTGCAAAACAATTTTTCGTACCCAGATGAGTTTCTAACAAAACAGCAAACATGTAATGCTGACATGGCTTGTTAATATTATAATTCCACTGCAGCACTTTTCCAGTCTCTTTCAATGTGTATACGTACATTTTTATCTGTCAATTAAAGTTATTAATGTCAAAGAACTTTTTACAATGGAGTGGAGTGGAGGACGATTGAAGAACAAAAAATATTTAAAAAAAGATAAACTGAAACTATCTCAAGAATGACTTATCTGATGTAAAATAATAAACAAGATTAATATACAAAAAGATGATTAATTTAGCAAAGGAAAAATATATAATATACATCTAAAATAACTCTTGAAATAAGATTTGAATCTACGTTAAACATGGCTGATACACAAACCGTGCAGGCCAAGAAATGGGGAAAGAAAAAAAGAATCAATTAATACAGTATTAACAATATTCCCTACATAGTAATAATTATTCAAAACCAACTTTAATACATTAGCAGCGTGTAATCATGTTATGGAAAATAATGTTTTAATTCCGTAATTTATGAACAAATTACACTTAGAACAAAGTATGACTCCCGTGCGTCACAATTGGATATATTTTGTATTGGATTTTAACATAGCATAACATATATTGAACATAGTTCACGTTAAGTCTTGTTTTTGAACGTTTCTTTACCCTTATTTAAGAGCTAACAGTCATGTGTGCAACCGGCCCCTGTTATTATACATAAAAATTACTTAAAAATTGTTAAAGCGAGTATATATGTTAACGTAAAATTGTAAACACCGTTAGATTGTAATCTATCTCGCGAGATTATAAACTGTCGAAAGATTGTGAACCTCAGCTTACTGCTTACAATTTAACATATTATTATTTGGTAGATTGTACTACACTAACTTAGTTATCATTCAAACTTCTTTGGTCAATTACAGATTAATTTTACTTTCCAACAATTTCATATAACTACCGAATAATAATACGTTAAATTGTGAATTGTGTGTATACTTAACAATTACCTCATCAATCGACGCTTCTTCAAGGAAAGTAAAATTTAACTGGCCGATGTATTGATTTTCCTCATTTGTGAAGAGGCGATTTTCGTAAGTAGTAATATTCTTCAATTTCGGACCTTTGCATTTATCAAATTTATGCCATTCCACTACGTACGGACCCTGAAAATAATATTTAATAGGCTTTGAGATGACAATCTAAAATAGAAAGGAAAATCGATTGGTTTTGCCAGAGTTCGAACGCACGACCTGAACATTGATAGTTGACTCAACGGTTATAGTAACCTCTCCCAGAATACAAACAACGTGTGCCATGGGTGGAGTTTTTCAAAGGATGCCCGATCTTTGAATATAAGTCAGTCATATGTATCAAAAATTTAAAAATACTTTCATTCACAAAGTCATTATATACAGTTTAACAATAAAAACTAACGTAATTATTAATATTTTTCGGACCAAAATCACAATTCACCAAAACGAAAAGCGAAAGAAAATACAAATACATGTTCATTTTGTATCTGAGTTTCAAATAATAAAATTTTGATCCCTCAATCCCACTAATTTCATTTTAATACCGGCTTTTAATAAATTCGTAATGATTGCTGAGTGAAAATTAAACACATTTTAATTTGTTGGTTCAATTATTTTGTATGCGAATAGCGGATATGAATGTAATGATATATTTTATAATGAAGTCATTATTGTATAGTGATCATTTTTACATTTTGTATTCTAGAGTATTCCTAAAATGAGTTTTTATTTGTTTGAATCGTTTGTTTAACTTTAAAATATTGTTTATATAATTTTCAAACGTCAAGCAGTAAATTAACTTTACATGAGACCTTTATTGTTATTTAATTACTTAAATAATGAGTAAATTGCCACTGTCCCAATGACAGCACGCAAGTAGATACCACGTGTCAATGTCAAACTGACAACGCTCCCTGACAAGCAGTGATATAGCGCAAATAGGTAATAAAATTTATTTGTGTATACAGAAGTATGGGTAAATAATAATACTGCAATTTCAAATGAAATAATCTTTACAGCAAAACATTAATGAGTTTACGTTAATTTCAGCTGTTCTTATTGAGTCTGCGTTTACATTCGCAATTCAATTTACCTCCATCAAACAACATATTTAACCACGTCTATAGCTCATGCACTTGTTTCTGTCAATTGGGGCAGTAGATTAACGTTGAACATTTTGTGCAGTCTATACAAGTATAAACAAGTATTGATTCTATTTTGAAGAGAAAATCTAATGACAGGCAAACGTTGAAGTTTCAGATGACAACTGTCTCATATTGTTCATATTTTTTTGAAGTGAAACTTCTTTATCGGGGTTGGAAAAAAATTTTGTGTAACATTTTTTCGTTACGCGTCACATTTTTCCGTTACGCGCCATCTTTTGAAGTGAAACTTCTTTATCGACGTATGGGAGAAATTTTGTAGCAGGTTACGCGCCATGTTGCTTTTTGAAGTCAAACTTCTTTATCGGCGTTGGAAAAAAATTTTCACACATTTGTCACATTTTTCGGTTACGCGCTATCTTTTTCTTGTCCCTACCACGGTTGATCCGTAGAGATTCGAAGCCATTAGTAACAATATTATATAATAACGATAACAATGATAGTAATACTAATAATTCTATTACAATTAATGAAATTCTGTAATAATCTTAGTACTACATAGTAGTACAGTAATAAGTTAAAATGAAATAATTGTATTTGTATTCATGTCTATGATAATAAAAGCCTTTTGTTAAACTTTATCTAATTTAACTTTATTTAGCCAATTTCTGTAAAGTTGCATATAGTAGATCATTTTTCGAAAAATCAGGTCATAAAGAAGTTTCACTTCTTACGTGTGTACACCTAGTACACGCACACATTTATTTTTATACATGTGTCTTTACTAAGACATGATGGAACATTACAATCTAGCCTAACTTAAAACTAATAAGTAATTTAAGTCTAACCTAGTTTACCAATAAGGATTTTTACATAAGAAAGTGTCCAATAACACTACTTACAGTCTCTATTAAAGGGAAGACACTGTTCATGTGTTCTATTTGTTTTCTTTCACACACTGTGTATTTAGTACTGACGTGCACTAACACTAATTCACTAATTCAAATGGTTTTGTCCTTTTAAGTCTTCTCACTAGGCCAGTGGTGTCAAGGAGTTGAATAGCCTCGACATTCACGTGATGGTTGAGCCTATGTTCGTGGGCTCCAGCAGTCTTTTTTATTATGGTGGCGACGTCCTCTATATTAATTATTATTAAATAATATTGTTCATAATGAAAACGAAACTGTAAAAACAGATAAAAAGAAAGAAAGTAAGTATATTGTAGGTCTGGGTGCTTAAACTCCCTCCGTTCTTGTTATTTGTTTTGCAAACAATATGACACCATTTAAGGCGAAGTTTTCACTTCGTGTAATCATACACGTACCTAACGTATTTATGTTGTATCATAAATGTTCTTTTATTGTAATACTGTTGAATTATGTCTAAAAAAGATGCCTTTAATTATATTTTATGAAAACATTACACACACTATCTTATTAGTTTTATAAAAGTGTATCGATTGTTGTACACAAATTATTCGACGTGGATATGTCACCGTAAAATTATAAACACCGTTTGATTGTAATCTATCTCGCGAGATTGTAAACTGTCGAATGATTGTGAACCTCAACGAACTGCTTACAATTTAACGTATTATTATTCGGTAGATTGTAATCTATCGAAGTGAAACCGTCAAATTGTGAAACGGATCGCACCTCGCGCGCTAATTGGTTGAACGGAATATGCTCCGCGCCACCATATTTGTTTGTTAATTCGTTTGTTGTCGAATGTAAGTTTATTGTTTTGATAAATGTAAATTGATGTCGTGTTGAAAGTAACTCACAGCTTTAGAGTTAGTTTTAGGAGTCTTCCTTTTGGCGCACATAATATTTCAGTACCATTTGACCGAAGTCTCAACTAACATAAGTTTCGAATGTATGATTATCAAAAAAGTGTTTATTTATCAAGGTATTAATTTTTTATATAGTATTGGATTAGCCTCACTAATGATAATTTATATGAATTTATTATTATGTCTTTAATTTATATATCACGGCGTGAAGTGCTGTCATATTTCACAATTAGTTGGTTTGTGTTCGGTATATTGACAAATTGAATAAAAATTAATTCATTGAAAAGTTTGTTATAGATCTCAATTCTATAACTTACATTATGACGTAATTACAATTAAAATTTGTTTACAAATTCAGGGTGATATATGAAGTGCAACTAATTTGCATAGATGTAACAATTAAAACTTGATATTGTACTTAACTTTTAAATCGTAAACAATAAAAACTGTGCCTTAATTAGAAGCATACCGAATATTACAATAATCACGACAACCGCATACCAACGTTTTACAGCAATTGCATTTAAAACAAAACGTGTATACTCTCTGACAGGTGTATGTTTAAAATACAATATGGATATTATAAAAAAGTATTTTAGTCTCGTACATGATACCGGATTCAAAACGCGCTTAACTATAAGTTTGAGCAGTACAGACATTTGTGTATGCAGTAAGCATGTTTACGGATTGCCTGTCAAACATAAGCATCTCTTTGGTTTACACAAATAGATATTCACTTAAACTTATTCGTGTAAATATTATAGTTTACATAGATGCATTTTATATGCTATTTCGAGTACCTAGCTGATTGTGTTGTCTTTCGAGATTGTATATTCTATCAATTAAAAAAAACTAGTGGCGCTACAACCTTTTTGGTCTGGGCCTGGTGTCTGTTTCGTCATAGTAATAATTAAATTAATTAAAAACGCTGGCTGGATACTTATTGGTTGAGCGAGGATGCACCATCTCTGGGATCGCGTGGAGCATATATATTTTGTCATTATATTTTTAATAGGCAATTAAGTGATTAACCTTCTGTGTCTTCAGGATGCATGCAGTTTTCCTTCACCGTACGAGAAAGTGTTAAATGGACACTTCGAAAGAAAAATCCATTGGTGCAAAGCCGACATGCGGATTGTGGATGAGCGACCACTCAATCCACAAATCCAAAATTGCCAAATCCATCGTACATTAAAAATATTCTGAGCTTATCATAATAATTATTTTTATTTATTGACACTGATAGTAACAATATTGTCTTAAACATTAAATAGGTAAACTAACAAATATATAACCTAGAAATGAGTACTTACTACTAAAAACACTTTTAAATATTTCACGGAAATCCTAAATAGCATCTACAATTATTAAAAACCAATACTTGTCGTTTCTGTGAATTGTGTAAAAATCGCATGCATTTAAATAGGACATTAATACAGAGTACCTATATCGAATATTTTTTCGCGCATGTTTTATTGATGAAATTCGAACATGATATTTTTTCCCTTTACATGATATGATATAAGTGATTCTTCTAAAATGGATACGGGACTGCATTTAAGGCGTTTAGGAGTTATGGTATAAAAAAACATTGGTGACATGTCTATTCCGGATCGGAGGATCAAAATCACTGTCGAAACATGTTCCGATATCATTCCCGTGAACGCTGGGGTCTTACTATACCCCCAACCTTGTACCTTCTGCGTCTCTATGATATGACAATTTCAACTTAGAAACACTCATTTCTATGCGTGCGATAGCACTGGGCATAGTCTATATACCAGCCGTGAAGGTATTTCTGGGGCAGCTGTCGATTAGTATCGGAACTAACTTGTATCTGAAGTTGATGCTCTGCTACGTGGAGTGTCAGACTTGGGTCGACTCACTCTAGTCAAATTTAACCATAGGAAGAAATTGAAAAAACACATTTTGTCGCTACTCCTCTCATCATAGACACTCCTTAAAGCTTCATCTAGCATCGGAATACTGGGCTTTGACATATCGAATGAAGTTCAGTTTCGCGGTCATTTGTAAGGGAAGGCTAAATAGATAAAAAAAAAGGCTAATATAAATTAGTCTTTAAGAAGGTTGATGTCCTCAGCAAGGCAAGACGGTACAACTCTATAAAGGAGAAATTCGGTCTCTCTGAATGAAGTACTGCTCACCAGTACCAGCTCCTTCCACTATACACGTCACTGCTATGTAGTATTCAACGTCGAGCACTTCAAATCGTTGATAACCAGTCACTTTCCGAACGGCTTGTTTCCTTGGTGTTGAATAAACATTTTGGGTCTCTCTGCATCTCCTACCACCCCCGATATATCCTCACAAGCCTTCATTTTTTCGCCAGCTTGGGCAAGCCAAGAAGTGAGGGGCCTGTTCCACGTGAGAGTCTGGTTGTCTAATGCAGGTAAATCGGACGTAAGGAAAAGATTCACTGGGGTGGATTGCCACTTCCTGACACCACCACAAGGGGCTCCGGTCGCCACTATAGCGGCTGCATCAGTTTTCGTATGAATATGTATTCGAGCCCAAATCTGTCCAATTACCTTGTATAAACTCTAATGAGACCAGTTAATTGATATATAAAGAGGTAGGTGCTGGCTTATTTTGAGCCTTATTCCATAACTTGTAGAATATGAATTTGAAACCCACAGATATAAACTGTTTCCTTAGCATAATAATGAGATACAAAATCTTCAGTCATATCGTGCGGGTCACCAGTTCCACTGGATTTTGAATAATCTTCCTTTTTTCTTTGAAATAGGATTTCAGCCTCTCGGGATATAATTTCGGGAAAGATATTAAGAAACTACCCTTTCCGGATTATTGCCTGAGGGTGAAAGGACTATAATAAATGTATCATTATGACGTCACTGCTATATAATTGATATTCTTGATTTGAATCCCAATGAGAATGATTAGATGGTACAAATAAAGACAAATATAATCAGGACCTTTTGCACAAGTTCGTTTATCAATGATTCCAAATAGTTAGTGTTAATATAATATACTAATATAACTTGGCGATTAAAAAGAATGGCGGAGAGTTTATTGCCGGTTCTTCTTTTCCGTTCTACACCCTTGCTTTGAGAACTGGCAGTAAATGTAAAATTAGAAGCATTTAATATGTATTTTTTTTACGCACAACGGACCAACCTCGAGTCTAATTGCGGAGAAAGGAGTCCTTCAACCCATATGTATTTCTTTTTTTACGTTCATTGTGTTACCTAAATTAATAAATGATTTTAATTTGTTTTGTTTGAATAAAATTATGAATTTAATTAATTTTGTTTTCTGTTTTTATTGATTTATCTTATACTTTCAAGTTATCGAAAGTTATTAAACGTTTATTATTGAGATATTGCTGGCTCTTTCAAAATGGACTTGCTATATTTTGCAATCTAGTTTTATCTGCCGGGTTCTAAAAAATCGTCGTTGCAAAACAAAGTGATCGTAACTCAGAAAGTTTATCGCTAGTACTTGTTGCGTGCTACGAAACAATGTGAGGCGAATTAATGTTCGGCTTGCATCATAAATATCGCACCCTATATCTTCATATGCTCTGGTAAGCTTAGATTAGAATTTATAGCTTTTATTGTAATTAAATTAAAATTGTAACCTAAGACTTAAATTAAATATATATTTTAGTTATTAATTAGAAGCGCAACCAAAATGTTAGCAATCATCGCACACTTGACGACTCATTGGTCTAGTGGTTAGTACCCCTGACTGCGAATCCATGGGTCCCGGGTTCGATCCCTGGCTGAGACGAACATCGATGTGATGAGCATTTGGTGTTGTGCTTAGGTCTTGGGTGTTTAAATATGTATTTATATGTCTATCTATCTATAATATGTATGTATATCTGTTGCCTAGTACCCATAACACAAGCTTCACCAGCTTAGCATGGGACTCGGTCAATTGGTGTGAATTGTCAAAAAAAAAACTTGAAGCCAAAATGAGCCCTTTAGTTTTCCCACACTCATAAATTGTAATTTAACATTCTCGTTTCCGATAATGTCCAATAAGTCGACTACACTTATATTCTTTATAGGTAATAGAAATGTCACTTAGATTTAAGACCCATTAAATAAATCAAGTTAGTTTTTTGTTAATCCAGCGTCGCAACCCCACTTCCCCTAGTTTTATGTTAGTAGCTCATGTTTTAAACGATTAAAGCCAGTTAAAACCCAGCGTCAAACAAAAAGTTTAATTTAACCATCAAACAATCGCTACTGTCTTGAGATTCTGTAACTCACTTTTCGAACAATAAACAATAACAATAGAAGGAGGGACCTTATCAGAATACCAAATCGTAAAATGACTGCTTCACGACTGATTTGAGCGCTACCGCCTCTGTAAAACCGCTGTGTGAGTTCGAAAAGTGAGTTACAGAATCGCAAGGCTGAACTTAACTCGTGACTGATTGTTTTAGTCATATTTTATAAAGTGCATCTTCACACACACTATGTATAATATACGTTTACTATTTACGCAGGTATGACACAGTTAAATACTTCAAGATACGTTTTTTACATTGATTTAACCAAATTGGCGTCCTGAACTACTAAGAAAGTTTTTTCTGTATAAAGAAGGGCCTTTAGACATTCAGTTTTTTACCCACCATTGGATTGCCCATAACAAATACTCAATTTTCTAGTAATCACTTAAAGAAGTTCAATAAGAGAGGCACAATTTCCTCGTGATGTTTTCCATGACCATAAAAAGAAGTGCTAATTACTGATTAGCGCACACAGATCCAAAAATCTATTGATGAAAAACCGCCTGAGGGTTTAGACGCGCTCATTAGACAAAATCTTTACAAATATACAATATACAACATTGTTCAGAAGATTAAGTTCATTGTATAATTAAGAAAAAATTATCTCAAAATACCATTTTAAACTTCTCTGTCCTAGATAAAAAAATCCAGGGGCGCTTATATCAAATCAATTAGCCAAGTAAGCAAAATTATTAAGTAGATTCAGGCTCTGTCTTACACAAGCTGTAGATTTTAGGTCTAAGAGATGCAACACACCTCAAGTCAAAGATGAGAAAACTAATCTTAATAATAGAATAAGCCGAGGAAATCAGTTAACAGGCTCATTCTAGTACTTACAAGATTAATTTATCGTCGACAATTTTGTGTCGTAACAATAGCCGTGGGTCAAGAAAAGCATTCAGGAAAAATTGTTAATATTTTTCATGTCTTCAAATGATTTCCTTTGTTAATAGGTGATGTGGTAGTTGCTCAGTTAATGTTTAGTAAATGACTATTAGTCCGGTCAAATTAGGTCAAAAATAATTACCATTAAGCTGAAACTGAGTAAACTTGTTCAAATCACAATTAAAAACAACTTTTCAAAATTCCCCATCGTTACGACCCATGGAAAAAAATTTACTCAAGGCCAAAGGTAAAAAAAATTGTTTTTTCGCGATTTTCTGCAAAACGGCAAGTTTTATCGTAAAGTTACCTCAGACAAAAATTGTAGATCATAAAATTATCTATAAAAAGGTATCAATATTTTTGCCTAAAAGCTACAGCTGCTATCTGAGGTCCCGGTAGAAAGCAAAACGTGGTATTGCAACCATTTTAGACTTCTCCAAGTATTGTCTGATATGTGTCAAAAATATCCTATGGTGGGGTTCGTGTATCCAGTACCGAAAAGAGCGATTAAAATGAAGAAAAACTTTTTAAGATAAGTAGGGGTGTGTTGGTGTCGTGTGATGATGTGTCAGGGTTTGCATGTGTGTGTGTGCTCACGAGGCTGGCTAATGAGTGCTAAGTGTATTTATAATACTCTTTTTAAGCTATAGACTAAACAAATCGGTATTTTAAAATTCTGATTTCAAGTATGCCTAATAGTGGTAATCTTATCTCAATAATAATTAAAGTAAACTAAGTTTTCGTAATTTATAGATGGATAGTTTACTTCTTTAAAATTGAAACCAAATCGTGGAAATAGTTTCCTTTCCTAAAGGGCCGTAAGCGTGCGTAAGCAGATTCATTGCCATTTGTTCCCCCCCCCCCCCCCCCTCCTCTGGTCAGTAAAAGTAAGCAAAGCTCTCGAAAATAATAGTACAATGTAAATGCATTTCGTTTTCAAGCATAGACAATGTGTGGGTAATATGTGTAAAAAAGTAAATAATTACTGTTGACGTAATCACCAAATAAAATCAAAGACCCCCCTCCCCCCTCCCCAAGTGCTTACGTAATACTTAAACGGCCCTTAATCTTTATATTTTTTGATATCTTTTTTATCACTTTTTTTTCTCTTTATGACTCTGGCACGGTTTGTGCATTAGCCAGCGTCAAGTATAAGATTTTTATAATTAGGTAATTGATTAAAAATATTATTTTACAGCAAATTCAAACAAAAACCGCCCCCGCCAAATTCGAAGGTTTCCCGCGTTTCTTTTTATCACTTGAGTTTTAAACTGCTTTAATTTAAATATTGCTTTATGGGTACTATTTTGACTATTTGTGTTTCTTGGAATTATTTTTTGTTAAGTCTCATTTAATAAGTAATTTTCATGTTCTATTTTTAAATGTCTGGTAATTTTGCACTTTTCTTGTTTGTGAATAATTGAACATTGTATGCTATAAATATAAAACCCATCAAACAATCACCCTATTTTTATTTTTAAATGTAGTAAAGCCCATGTACAATTTTAAATGTTCCAGTAATAGCAATTACATGCAAAGCCAGGTAATACCTTGTAATTTGAGTTACGTACGCCGCACTTGATAATTTTCCAATTCTCTTTGCATATTTATACAGTCTAATTCCGCTGCACTTAAGGCAAAATTACACCCTTTGCTATGCAATTATTTATTTTAGTTAATAATAATGCCATGTTAGCGCAGTGGTTAAAGCGTAGAGTTTTACATTTATTAGTTGTTCGTACTGTGAAGGACAATATTGGAAAGAACCCACATGACATAAACGTATTGCGTTTGACATAGAGTGACATACTTAGTTCATATAAGAAGAAAGTTCATATAAGAAGAAAGTTCATATAAGAAGAAAGTTCATATAAGAAGAAAGTTCATATAAGAAGAAAGTTCATATAAGAAGAAAGTTCATATAAGAAGAAAGTTCATATAAGAATAAAGAAGAATGATGAATGTCTCAGAGTCTCTTACTCTTATTCCTTTCCTGATAAATTCAAAACTAAGGATAGGACTGAGGGTCCATCAAAACAAGAGAGTACCAATTCTTAAAAGACGGACAATGCACCTGCGAGCCCTCCGGTCCATGAGCGTCGATTTTACTTGGCACCTTGTAGTTTCTAGGCTCCAAGACCCCATTCATAGACCCCATCAGGGGTCTATGTGTCTAAGTGAAGAAATCCCCGGGCATTTACGTAATGCATTTCCCCACAAAAAAAAAGGATTTCAATGCGTTATTTTAGTCGTGTAATGTATGCGTTCATTTGTTTTTTTATTTCGAAGGAACTGGATTCTAATTTGCATTATAAACTTGACTCAATTTATGTACCTACGTATATTATTCGTTTAAGCTAATACGATTTTAAAACTATAACTTAATTGCTTTCAGAACTAATTTCGTATCATGTTTATTTAGGTCTACCAGTTGTAGCTAGAGCGCATGCTCAAACATGAACGTTCGGCATATTAACGGCAGAGCCGCCCATTGACATGGTTCAAATATATTATTATATGTTTTTTTATGTAATAGGAGGCAAACGGGCAAGAGGCTCATATAGTGTTAAGTGATACCGCCGCCCATGGTCACTTACATTGCCAGAAGGCTCGCTAGTGCGGTGCCGGCCTGTTGAATAATAAATAATAGAGTGTCAATAAATAAATAAAGATTCAAATTTATTACATTATTTATGTAACATGACGTTTTGTGTACATAACAGCACACTACTGAAATCGTATTCGTCGTACGTCGTCGTCTTTTCAGCCTATTGACGTCCACTGCTGGAAATAAGCCTCTCACCTAAATTTCCAGTACGACCACGGCTTCCCTCTACCCTCACCAGGTCCATCTAGTAACAGGCCGTCCAACGCTTCGCCAACTGGTCTTCGAGAGAATTATCGTATTCATTCGTATTCGTAGGGGTAATCGAATTCAGCGAGAGACTAGAAAAAAATCGTACTTCTTTATAAAAAGTTGCCTAAATAAAACAAATTTGTATGAATGCCTTATTCTGATTAATATTTTAAGGAAACAAAAAATAATTTAGTGAGTAAAATTTATGTTTTTTAACTTTTTCGTTTGTTTATTAACTTTAGATTATCATAATCCCAATGAATAATTCTGTTACTGGTTGTAGATATATTCTCTATTTATAATTAATTGTAGCACACCAATCTCTTATTATTATTGCTTTAAATAAACTAAGTACAATACCACTATGGGTTGCTAACCTGAAAGTTGTTGTGACGTCTGTTTAAAAACCAAAAAATTCGTCGTACATACAAAGACGATGAGTGCGATTCGCACTCTATACATAATGTATTTAGTATTTACCAAACAAACTCTCGTGGGAACTCGTAACGAAATTATTACTTCTGAGAAAATAAGTACAAACATAATTTTTGGGGTTTCAACCCTTGAGAGGTGTTACACGTTAATCGGTGTTAATTAGCCTTGTAAATTTTGAACAACCCGTACTGGCTTCAATATATTATGTCTGTGTACTTTGAACTACATATAAACCAAATCTTTGTAACCTATTCGCGTCTCCAAACCCTAAAAAATATGCTTTGCTCAAAAAAACATTTTGAGTAATACCCAAATTCAAAGGTACGGTGATATTAAAGTCAAGAAAATATTGGAGACCAATTAGTCTTGGCACTTACAAACAAAAGGTTTATTCCACATTGACAGAAGTATGATACCATAAATTATTTATTTTATTTTATTAGAGGCGCAAACTAGCTGCTGTGGTCTCTGGCAGAATGACCAGCGCTGTGGAACTTTTTGCTCCTCAGCATAATGCTGAGCCAGGGCCAATTACAACCACAGTACACACACATTGCACACTGGAAGCGAACCGAATGGCAAAAGGGAATTTTTAATTTTTATTGTTTTTGATGTCTTATTTTATTTTTTTAAGTATTGTTATTTTGTGTGTTTATGTGTGTGTGTTTTCGTTTGTAATGAATGTTATGTCTATGTCTAAATTCGTATAAATTTACGATAGTTTCCTGGATTCGTAAAAGGTAGTCTTTGCCTTCCTAAGTGGGCGGGAATTGCAGGAGTTGTATTGGTTACGTAAACATTATCCATTAGATTATTCTTAGCAGTAGAGACTTTTCATTGTACAACTAATTCTGTTAACGTACTTAGGCGACGGTATAAACTATACTATCATTACCATTTGGTGATGTTGATGATTAAATTCGAATTTTCCTAAGGGACTTTAGGAAAATTCAAGTCGAGAAGAGGCTGATCACCTACTTGCCTATTAGATTAATGATCATGATACAGATACAAAAATCTGAGGTCCGGACTAAAAAAAGTGTTGTAGTGCCACTGATTCATTTATTTTTTATTTTATCCTAATGGAAAAGTAACCATACACCTGAAAAGAGCTTTAGCTTGTAGTTTACTTGAACATATTTCGTCCAAGCTTACTTAAGTTAAGTCTAAGTAAATAATTACCCAAATATAGGTGCGATGAAAGATTACATACCGTGAACTTAATTGTGTCTATGTCCAATCCAATGTTATAAAATATTATCTAGAAAGCTTATGTCGAAAAGCTGAAAGCAAGGTAGCAATTTACTTAATTGGCTTTAGACTTGAGTGGTGTCATTTTACTTGTTAATTATTTTAAAATTACTGTGCAAACGTTTGCTTATTTTAGTATAGCTTTTTACAAATTATCAACCAAATGTAATATATTTTTATAATAAATGGTGGTGTTTTTTGTCAAAACTCTCCTCGAATCATGCTTTGTGTTGCACACTCCCTCGAGAAGGGTGAGCTTTGGCCCGTTCGGGGCATATGCCCCCTTCAGGTGGTGCTGCCCTGCTGATACAGGGCGGGTAGTATAGTCCTTGATGGGGGCTGCAGAGCGCGGGGAGACGCGGTCTCTAGTCGCTGCGCGCAGCCGATGGGGTCAAAACTCTCCTGAAATTCCTCTGTCAATTTAAAGGTTTTGTATTTCTCTAGCGCCTCACATATAATTAGTAGCAACTCTGCTATTCGTCGTAAAGCTTATGAAATCTTGTGTCTATATATCTACTATATAAAAATAAGTCGGGTTTTCCTTCCTGACGCTATAACTCCAGAACGCACGAACCGATTTCCACGGCTTTGCATTCGTTGGAAAGGTCTCGGGCTCCGTGAGGTTTATAGCAAAGAAAATTCAGGAAAAAATTCAACAGAAAAGCGGGATCACCAAACGAAATGTTACATAAAACGAAGCCATCTGGTGGCGAAACGGAGTTCGCCGAGTTTGCTAGTTACATATAAAATTACTTCAAAAAGCCAATTTAGTTTGTCGGCACAATCATTTTTATTCAATACAAAGCAATTGAAGGGAAATAGATATTATACCGAAATAACTTTCGACATTTTTATTTCTTATAATAAAGTTATGATTACTTTTTTCATATAACGTATTTATAAATTCTTATTATTGTTTCTGTATTTGATAAGTGGTGATCATATATTATTATGCGTAGTTTTATATTATATAAAAAAGTATACATAAGTGTGTCATGTGTTCAATTGAGCAGGCACCTCGGGTGGTCTATTCGACTCAGATGTGACGCTCATCTCCTTCAACTTCTATACTACACTACACAATACATAATTCAAATTCTCAGGTCCTTATAACTTTTGAATGTAATTCTATGATTTGGGCCCCACAAGAAAAAACTATTCTCTAATGGTGGAGCGTATTCAGAATAAATTTACTAGATACATTTACATGAGGTTGTATGAACCCATTTTACCCAGTAATGTATCCAACTTTGTTTGTCTTGGGTATGGTAGGATACAACAAGTTAAGGGACCTTACTGTCACATTATATTTTTTAAAAGTCCTTAGAGGTAAAATATATAATGCGGAATTGTTGGAGAGACTGGGGCTGCCAAATAACCACACGGCGTGTTAAGCGGTCGCAATTGCTGGCAGTGCTTCGGGCGCGTACGAATTTACTCAGAGAAGCACCATTTACGCGTGTCTTGCGCACCCTAAACACTATTGCTTGTGAGACGGATATATTTAGTTGCACACTGGCTGAATTCACAAGAATTGAATTATTTATAATTAGTTATAAAAAGGTTAAGGTTTTTACTTGTTATGTTTTTAGTTTAGTTTTCTATTGTATTAGTTTTAAGTTACTGTAAAAATAGGAAATAAGGAAAATAAATAAATAAATGTTATGGCTCTCTAATTTCATCTCACAGCTCATCCTTCTTAGGCAATTCGTTTAGGACCTCCGCTATTAAGTTGTGTAATATGCTGCCTGACTCCATACGATTGGCAGCTAATTACCTTCCTAACATCTTTTAAAATTGTTCTACATAAACATTTCTTAACCGTATCCTGCTCAATCGCGACTTTTGTAATACTTGCATTTATTATTTTGTATTGCATTATAATTCATTGAATCCGTGAGATTAGCCTTTTAGTTTTTTTTTTTTTTAGGTTGGTGATTCTATTTTTTATTTCCTTTACTTAGAGTTGCCTGATGTGATCGCTTGTTATTGATAAGGTCGATCATTGCATCCCTTATAATTTTTATGTTATTTGTTTTTCTTTAAATGTAACGAAGTGTAAATAAATAAATAAAAATGAGTATAGTTATTTATAAAAAACTACACTTATGAACGACAATATTTAAAAGATTAAGATTTAAAATTACATTTACTCCTGGCAAGGAACTACTGTCACTCATTGCCAAGTTTTGTAAAAGGAAAATGTAAGGAACTGCAGCCGAGTATGTTTCCTTGACATATTAAAACCAAATGCCATAATTATAAAGTAACAAACCCTTAGTATAAGCGGGATAGAAGCACGTACTTACATTATAAGGAAAATAAACACACACACAAATAATGAGTAATTTTGCAACTGTAAAAGCCTAAACCTAGTGAACAATGTCATAGTGAGCGGACTAAGGCTAACATTCAGACTTACTCAGGGCTAAGTATCGACTCCTGTTACACATGTTAACAAACAAAGGAAAAATGAACAAAGAAGTAACAGAGTGGTATTCTAGAAATGAGAGAGAAGCAAGAGAAGCAGCCGGGGTAGAATGGTATTAAATTGCGAGGGACAGATCAAAATGGCGACATTTGGAGAATACCATTTTTGAGACACAAGCTGATTTGAATATACTGTAAATTGATGTAAAAAAATACTTCATAATTCTATAAAGGCTTAATTTATTTTTTAGTCCCGCCTCTGTATCTTATTCAATTCAAAAGTAATTTATTCATCTAGGTACTATTTGTACACTTATGCATGCCAATTTACGCAATTTCACTATCTTATAGCGGCATTACAATGTGTGGGTATTATTATCGTATATGTATTCTTGAACTATGTAATATCCTTTTTTTATTAGGGTTTCCTTGATGTAAAGTAAAAAAATTATGTAGCTCGAAAAGCAAGTCTATTACTTACCTTGAGTTAAGAAAATGTTATTAGTATCTTATTGTCTCTTGTCGTTACTAGAAAAATATAAATAAAGCCATATTCAAATACGAAACATCAAGCTCCGCACAATATAAACGTATTAAGATGAAAATTGTATCTTGAACGTTTCCCTTACAAGTTTATCACGATCAAAAGGGTAAATGCCAAAGTAACGCAATCAAGGTGGAATAAGGGAAATCAGAAAATGCGTCATTGGTGGTGAAATGAGTTATACTCGAATCTCATTTTCGTACTATAGAGGCTTCGAATGAGTAATAAGAGTGAATGGTCTATTGCGGTGGAGTATTAACATCCGCTTCGAGGGATCACGGCTACCCGTACTATTGAAAATGCTTTCGAGTTTGGATACATATTTATGACTGTCATTTTTCAAACGATTTTTTGCGCTAAGCTTTTGATATCAAAGAAATAACTTCAAGACTTGAAGCCGAACTGTACCGCCAGCGATCATTATTATTTTAATATTTAAATTATTAGTATACGGATCCTGAACCTTTACGGCATAGGGGCCACTACCTTAAAGGCTGGCTACTCACTTCTAAACCTTATGGTGTTGCGCGTGTCCGTTAGCGGCGGTTGTTTGTTTGATCTAAAATCTATTTGATATAGTATAATATAAAAATTGTCTGTGCCTAGGTGCCGGTACCAATTTTGTATCGACACCCACACTGTGTGCTACAAATCACTACGATGACATCATTGCCTTGAATTGCACTAAGGGTGATAGAAACTAGACAGCGCTAAGTCTGACTCTCGTATTACAAAAACCTATTGGATGTTGACATACGGGAGTCAAAGTTCGTATTAAGTCTTGTTTTGAATTTTACGCCGAGGTTTTTCGGACCGTTAAGTTTATATAAAACTTCTCGATCATTGCCACGGGGGACTTCTGTCAACCCAGTGCTGGAAATAGTCTAGTAACCTCTCTTTAGATCTAAGGAACAGCACAATATCCTTCCTATACAATTTATTAACATGGTTCTTGTAAATTACAGTGCCACATCTTGGCCGGCGGCTGAAATTGGTACGACCGTCACCATTTTGAAATGTCAGATTGACTGACAGATTACCTCTCAAATGCAACGTGCGTTATTTAATTGAGACAGCCTCCTCATACGCATGTATGGCAATGACAATTTTTGATTTTTTATGTTTTGAATGAAAACAAAAGAAAATAGCAACTAATATTATTTGTCACATAATTTTTATTATCGATACGTACATAACAGTCGTAGGGGTCGCGGTGGCAAGTGAAATACGCCGGGTGAATTTTTAAGGTGCAAAGTTTCGTCTCGGCTCAGTATCATTTCAAAAATCTTAGGCTCTGAATGACACTTTGTACACCTTTTGAGGATTTCACGACTATACGAGACGGTCATTTTAAAAGAAAATGAGATAGGAATTTCTCATTTTTTCTCCAAGTATTTTGGCACTAGAGATTTTAATAAGAGCTTGGGGGATCCCATTTGCATACGATGCGGGGACGCTCCGCAATTTTTCCCCGTGCCAGCACTATCTGGATCTTTGTTACATGTTATAGCGGAACATTACTATTCATACAATGTTTATTGAAATAAATGGAGAATAATACGTTAGCTAAAGCTTCCGTAGTCTTGTCTTTATTACAAGTTCTGATCTATTACAGGACTATTACAGGATTCCCAATTAACACAGTATATTCTATACAATCTTACCAATAACAGTAACGTTACCGTAAAAATTACGAATAGTATTATATAAAGAACGCTGTAGTTAAAACCCAAGGTATGTATGGTCATAGTTTCGACTCTGAAGTCGTGAAGGATCTGCCTTGCGATTCTGTAACTCACTTCACGAACTCACACAGCGCTTTTCGCATCGGCGGTCTCTCTCAAATCAGTCGTGAAGCAGTCATTTTATGATTTGGCATTCTGATAAACAATTAAGTACAAGCTCCCACCTTTTCAGAATGCCAAATCATAAAATGACTGCTTTACGACTAATTTTAGAGCGACCGCCGATGCGAAAACCGCTGTGTGAGTTCGTGAAGTGAGTTACAGAATCGCAGGGCAGAAGTGTGAATTATTTTCTAACGTTTATATAACGTTGGCGAGAGTTTTATTATATTTACAATTTAGTACCGAATTGTGATAGATTTTTTTACTTGATATTTGTAACATACCATGACCATAACATTCATATACGATGCTTCTTTGTGGGTCTTAACACACCGTATTAGATAAACTTATAGATACTTATTGGGTAATTGTCTATGCCTGCCGCAATTTGATTTTTTACACTTTCCATACAATGATTTCCTTAAA
This sequence comes from Pieris napi, assembly GCF_905475465.1. Lineage (NCBI taxonomy): Eukaryota > Metazoa > Arthropoda > Insecta > Lepidoptera > Pieridae > Pieris > Pieris napi. The sequence continues at coordinate 8,924,119 of NC_062254.1, forward strand.
TTCCCTTAACGGGCTGGAGGCTCACTTGATGGTAAGTGATATTCAGCTTACATGACTAATATAAACGTATTGATGTTTTAATATAAATCAGTATTGTTCCAACACTCATATTAAATAAACGTGTAAATAAAGCTTCGTTTCATTACAATACCTTAGACGTACATAGTAAGTACCAGTACTAAATAAGGTACAATATCGCCGCCCATAGACACCCACATTGCCAGAAGGCTCTTTTCTTGTAGGTCCCTAAGCTGAATTGGTTGAAATAGTATTCTCTATATCTATATAGTATATTTACGATCAGGTAGATTAATATTTTGTGGATATTTTTGTAAATAAAAAATCAGTTCTATATACCAAACTTTATTTGTTCATTTGTTCAATTTATACATTAAATAATACAGCCTACACTCAAATCCTTAATTATATCTAACATTAAACATTCAAACGTGAAATCGTATTTTTAAGACTATACTTATTTGTACAACGTAATTTATACAATGGATATTTTATACAAGAGAAAGAATAAAAATAGCTTATGGTAATGAAAAATCAGTATATATAACTAGCTGTGCGATTACTTGCGTTAGCAGTCGAAGCATGATGATGTCATAGTTAAGGATCTATCTTGTCACCAAACTCCAAAAAAGTACATTGTTTCTTTCCATTTTGCGTCATCGTTTCTTGAAGTAAGGAGAATGGAAAAAATATATGGCAGAGTTGAGTAGTTTATCTATCCATTTTGATAGATCGATACACGATTTAAATAACTTCGCTCGGTAGAAAAAAAATCCAAACATTGCCAATATTTGACACTTTGAATTCATTTTATGACGAAAATGTATATAGAACATGATTTTGAAATTTGATAAAATTACATTAATTTAATGTTTTACGTAACTAATTGTTATTACGGGCCGGCGCGCCTCAATGCTCCAGCTCTTCACTACGCCCCGCAGTCCACCCCGAGACACTGACACAGCAATTCGTGCTGGGATATGGCCTTAATGGACTATTGAACCAGCGCTGGTAGTCTGTAACTCCCAACAGCGGCAGCTAATCTTCTCCATTGTTGAGCTTTTATTTCGTGCGACCAATGAAGCCACATCAGCGCTTCAAATTTTGACAGAAAGACATCGGAATTGGAATCAGTATCTCTATCAAAAGTTACAGAAATGACTCAAGTTAAACGCCAAATTCGGCGAAAAATATTTTTATAATGTATTAAGTATTAGCCCATTCAGGAAGGCTGTAGTCACGCTACGACTGAGGCGGGTGTAACCGCAGGTAGTGTCTGTACTCTGTATATTAGAGTGGAAAAGTTCCAATGAAAGTACGGAAAATTGAACCTGTAAAGGACGTAGTTTACAATATTTAGGTCGTAGTCGAGAAACATTTTTCATGTTGACCGTAAACATATTTTCAAGTATGAAATTTTCAATAAGTTGAATCCCAGCCAAATGCGAGTTACAAATATTGGGAGAAAATACATTGCCAATATGAATATAGTTGGCAGGTACTATTTATGAATGTTATCACTTCTATTTGAAAATATGCAAATGGCCTTAAATAGCGTACTATTTTTATACAATACCTTTTATCATTAAAATAATTTGACATTCAGAAATTAGTAGTTATTATAGTGAAGTAGAATGTTTTTTAAATAAGATGATAAAGCTTTATCGGCCTAAGCTATAACTCACTTTTCGAACTCACACAGTGGTTTTCGCAGCGGCGTCGCGCTCAAATCAGTCGTGAAGCAGTCATTTTACGATTTACATTCTGATAAACAATAAACTACAAGGAGGGACCTTATCAGAATGCCAAATCACAAAATGACTGCTTCACGACTGATTTGAGCGCGACCGCCGCTTTGAGAGTTCGAAAAGTGAGTTACAGAATCGCAAGGCAGTTCTTGTTTCTAAAACAAGATATCATAGCATTGACAATTTGGCTTTTCAAATCAATTGGAGAAATATAATAACTAACTAATAATAACTGAATATTTTGAGTTGTTATTAGTAAGTGGTACTAATAATAAGAACATACTAAACACTAATTTAAGTATCTTAGGAATGTTTTAAATCAAACGTTACTATAAAAATAAATATCCTTATACACAACCCTAGTAGGCATAAATTTTCCCGCTTTAATATCATATATTCTCTGTACATAATAGTAATTAAAATATGATATCTATACTCATTTTACAGACCGGAATGTTGAATAAAATTCCCTTTTCTCAATTATATTTAAGTGAGTAGAGGAAAATATGAATATCGCGTTAAAATGTTAAGCCTATTATTTTTATTTACTGAGCAACAAGATTTAAATATATCCGAAAAACATCCTTCTAAATTCTAAAGACAAAATTCGCTGTCACCAACAGACTACTTCCTACAGAATAATTTAATTAAATATTCTTAACCAGTCTTTTTTCCTTACAAAAATTATCAAACGAAATAAATTACTTTTAGCACTTAATGCAGTATTATTGTTAGAATCAATAAGAAGCAGTTCGATAGGACTTTTACACTGGAACTTTGCTGCCAATAACTTTCATCGTTTGAAGACAGCATCAATGAATCTTCACCATTGTGACCCAACTGTCCTGGACACGGGAGTGTCTCAGATGGCATGTCCACGAGAACTACTTGATTTTCTGATTTATCATCTTCATTTTTAGCATCATAGGTTTCGTCGTCATTTTCATCCTGTTGTAGTGAATCACCCTCGGAATCAGCATCAAACACATCAGTCTGAAGTTTGTCATTCGTATTCATCCCATTATCGGCATTATCCGGAATATTTGGTATACAAGTGACTTCGTCGAGCGCCTGTCTGAGGGGTTCACTTTTCGTTTCATTACGCAATACTTGAATCCAGGATAACCGACAATCACATCTTAATTTGTTACCTGCGAATAAATATTTATGATTACAAATAAATTTATGCAGCGTCAAGGAATATTTGAAAGCGGAATGAGATCGTAAATTACGGATGAATCCACATGGAATCCGCCTACGTAATCTAATAAAGCACGGCTTATACTGGCTATCGACGCCCAACAAAAGTCATAATGAAATTATCATGGGAACAAACCATTAATGTTTGTTGATTTTAAATAATTCATATTTCTTTGTGTCTAAATCGTGTTATAACGCCATTGTTGACTTCGTATGGGGAACTGTTACACTCATTAATTGTGCTTAACACGAGAGGGGTGCTTTTCTAAGGGCTTTAAGCCCTATATCCCGTGCCATTGTTTGCTGAAAATATAGTTATTTATCTTCTCATGAACGTACTTGAAATGTGTCTGGTGTGTTATTTACTGCTAAATGACATGTCTACATGTTCAGTTTAATACATTTGAACTTGTAATTTAGTGAATTCGGGTACTGAATGGTATTTAATACGATAAATAATTGAAGAGTTATTGAATAAAGAGGGAGAGAGCTATTTTGCATAGCACTGATAGTAATTCTGCTATCCATTGGTTTTGGCTTATAATACAAATAAACAAATCAGTGGCACTACAACCTCTTTAGGTCTTAGCCTCAGATGTCTGAATCTGTTTCATGATCATTTTTTAAATCTAATAGGCAAGTAGGTGTTTAGCCCCCAGTGCCTGACACACGCCGTCGACTTTTTGGGTCTAAAACATGTCGGTTTAATCACGATATTTTCCTTCACCGTTCGATCTAATGTTAAACGCTCACATAGAAAGAAAGCTCATTTTTGCACAGCCGGGGATCGAACCTACGACCTCAGGTATGAGAGTCGCACGCTGAAGCCACTAGGCCAACACTGCTCCTGGTTTTGGAAAATTGGTTTCAATTACAATCTATGAAACTAATAATTGGTTTAAGGTGTGCAAAAAATAAAAAGAATACTCACCACTTAAATATAAAACAGAAGTTTTCAGTTTTAAGTTTTCTAAAATCGGTTTTATCGTTTCATAGGAAAACTGTTTAATTTCATTATTTCTTAAATCCAGCAATTCGAGTCCTCTGACGCCCTCCAAAAGCACTTCGTTAATGGTCTGTAATTTGTTGCCAGTCATAGACAATTTTTGAAGCATCGTCAAACCATCAAAGGCTCTTTCCGATAAATATTTCAACTCATTATTGTCTAAAAGGAGCTCATTCAAGTTCCACAATTCAATAAACGTCAAGTCTCCTATCATTGATAACTTGTTTGATCTCAAATCCAATCTCGTCAAATTACCGAGACCTCTAAAAGTGTCTCTAGTTAAAACCGAAATTAAATTAGCTTCCAATACGAGATCGGTGAGTAGGTTCAGATGTTCGAAACATCCATCGTGAGCTAGATTAATACTGTTAAACGATAAATCGAGATATCTGAGACTCGGTAAATCGACGAAAACATCCCTCTGGATCTCGGTCACTTTATTTCCTTTTATAGTCAAGTTTACGAGCGACGGGAGGTTTGCGAACGCGGAGAAGTCCAGCTCCATTATTTTGTTGTTCATTAACGTTATTTCTCTTACTGTCGACATGTTCGTAAACGTCTTTTTCTCGATTTTGTTTAGCGTCGCATAGTGTATTTGCAATTTTTGCAATCGCTTTAACTTATGAATTACGTTGAGTGGGACGAATTTAAGAGCGCCATCCGAGCGTATATTGAATGTAAGCTTTTCCAGGAAGGGTTGCGAGTTAAAACTGGTCCAGATAGGATCAGTTTCGTCAATGCCACCATTGAACACCCAACAGTCAGCGCGTGTTGCTGTTTTTATTTCTGTGTTCTCACAGTAACAGTGGACTTTGGAGTCTCTGTTTGCTATTTCACACATGTTGTCTTTAGCCTCAACGGCGTGGTATCTCCTTTCAGTTTTATCTCGGCGTTTTTCATTTAGACGACTCTCAGTGTAGGATATTTGAACTGAGGTCAGTGCGAGAGTTAAAAGTAAATATTGAATGAGGGTCTCCATGCTTCTAAGCTTTCGCAGTACGCCTGAAACAAGTAAAACATATAATTAAAAAGTGTTCTATTTTCAAATTGCTTTCAGTGAGGCGGGGTGTTTGTGTTTTGTTTTTTTTAATGAGCACAAAGTTGAAAAATTGAATTTTTTAGTATCAGATATGTTCACTGTTAAGTAATTAACGGTGTCATAAATTTAAAAGGCCGTAAATAGCGGACTTTAGTGGCGGTCGCGTCGCATGCACTCAGACTAATTATTGTAGAGCGGGGGGAGGTCGGTTGAATCATGCACTTCTATTGTTTGACTGATATTGTGTCCTTTGATCCTGGTGATGTATTGTGGTGACAAGCTAGTCTATTATTGCGCAACGTATTTTCCTTTGTATGTTTTCCACGTTATTTTTTCTATGTGCAGAGACACAGACTTTACTAATGATAAGCATCTCCAGCCATTCGTGAGCAGGTAGTAAATGTAAATCTAGAATTTTTTTTTGAAGTGAAACTTCTTGAGGCCCATGAGTGTAAGACTTTATGGATTAAACACAATAATAATATTAGCGTCACGAAGTTGTGCCGCTTTTTTGTCGAAGAAAAGGCAGAGAGCGATTGAGACCAATTGAGGGAGAGTGAGAAGGGCGATTTACCTTATAGAAATTCTATTTTTAAAATTAAAATTTCGTTAAGAGTATTAAAAAAATAAATAATATATTTTTTTAATACTCTTTACGAAATTTTAATTTTATTTTAGTATATTTAGTATATCATATTTTAGTATTAATTTTCGACACTTTTAATATTTTATTGAAGTGTCAATTCATTAAATTCCTAACATATCTTCCTTTTTCCCTCCCTCTAAGTCTCGTTAATCTAAAGTTTTAGATTTGTATAAATAAGAACAAGACACAAAAATTAGTTTGCCAAAGAAGTTTCACTTCTGACATGTGGACTTTGTACGCACGCACTTTAAAAAAAAATTAAAACCTATAAAAATTAATTAAATGACCAATAAACTAGATCTTTTGACAAACAGCCCATTAAAATATAAAATTGTATATACAGATTTTCAGCGTTTATAAATAAATATAAATAAATATTTATAAATAAAAATTGCGATAATATAAATGATGTTTCTTTACAACGCTATTTTACTAAAAAATAATTGAATTTAAAATAATACAAAATCTTGAATATAAGACCAACATTTTTCTTTTCGGTTTCATAGGAAAAGGTTGCCATTTAATTAAGTCTACTTTTAATTACTTCCTTTCATTCCCGAAGGCTTAATAAGAGACAAAAAAGGCCGTAAGATGTGCTTTGTTTCATCAAATGATTATTACGTATTGGATTTTTTGAACCCTTCACAGGATTCGACTTTTTAATTAAGACCACCGCTTTGTTAGATACGGTAATGAAGATGAAATATTTTAATGAAATAAATACATTTTTGTTTTCATAATTTTTAGGAAATGTAAAAGAGAGCAGTGTTGGCCTAGTGGCTTCAGCGTGCGACTCTCATACGTGAGGTCGTAGGTTCGATCCCCGGCTGCACCCATGGAACTTCTTTCTATGTGCGCATTTAACATTTGCTCGAACGGTGAAGGAAAACATCGTGAGGAAATCGATATGTGTTATACCCAAAAAGTCTTGAGTAAAAGTACTTGTCTATTAGAAAAAAAATGATCACGGAAATGATATAGAAGTATGGACCAGACCTGATACCCTATCGTCTTTTGTTTAAGTTAGTTGCTGCATATAATAAATATTATAACATTTTTACAAGTAAAGATAAGCCGCGGTACTTGAAACACAAAAGATTTAATGTTAATTCGCCCCAAAGGAATTAGTTCATGAAAGAACAACTTCTTTGTTCCTTACATTTATTTTGTCAAAGAGCCGTATACATTTAAATATTGAAAAGGCTTTGTATCGATGCTCTTTGGATGTTAAAGTTCGTCTCTTTGAGCGAGACAGGAGATTTCGATTGCAAAACATAAAAGTTGAAGGAAGTAAAATTGTTACCTATTTTCGATTTACAAAGATTCCGACATTTACTTTAACGTTCGCCTATGTGAAATGGTAAGAGCAATATATTCAACTATCCTGTGGCTTTTTCTTTACTTTAAATGCATTCCGCATACCCTCTCACGGCGCGATTGCTTACTGCGGGAGGGTTTGGTGGGACTGGCTATTGTGCTCTAAAACCCCAAGGCGCCACAATCTTGTGGCTAAAGTAACAATTCTCAACCCTGAGGTTGGGCGTTGAAATCGCTGTGCAGCCATTGATTTTTTTCTCTCTGTGCGCAATTAACACAAGGCCTAATGCGTAGATGTGTTCACCACACAGCTATTTATTTATTTAAAAAAGACACACTGCCGAAACACACAGAGAAAAACAAAAAAGTGTGTGTGTGTGTCAGCTACGACGCACGATTGGAGTTTACTCCTTACGAACGGTAAAATGGCGATAATGTTCTGTGGCTGTCGACCATATTTTCATACTAAAGGTGGTAAGAATATATGTTTTTTATAATATAAATGTTTGTAGTAGTAATAAAACGTACCAACATCATCTATGCCCAAATAGGATTTTCTTTCTGTGACCAAAGTTACCTTTATAGTAAGAGAAGAATAAGAATGAACAATCTTTTTAGTTTTAATTTCACTGACCATTACTATTGACAAAACTCTATGGCACGCTAGACAATCTACTTTTATTTTTTACACCTGTCAACACTGACAATGTTGTAACGTGGCTGTCAAAACGTGAATTCAAAATAGAAAAGTCTGTGTAATGTATTCCATCTCATTCTTTTACACGTTCAATCCATTTGTCTCTTTCTACATAACGCCTCAACTTTTCGTGTTACACTTGATTTTACTTCTCATAAAATTTCCGTACCGGGCCTTATAACTCAAATCGTTTCTTAAGGAGTAAACTCCAAAAAAACAATACATGCATGAACAATTATAAGTGTCCACAACATTTAAAGGGAAACATTGCAATTATAAAAGAGAAATAAAAATACAATAAAAATAAATTATAATAAACTAGATAAAGAAATACTATCTATTGATCAAATATGCAATTTAAAAATGTATATTTCTTCTTTGCAATTGTTATTGGTTATTGATTATACTTGTAAGGTAGTGCAATCATGTAGGGGAGACCGAGGGGAGTTGAAACAATTTTGTAATTTTTTTTAATACACCAAATACTATCGAGAGAAATCGTATGATATTAGTACCAATCGATAGGTCATTCTTTACACTTGCGAATGACTAACATAAAGAAATTGTAAGCGTTAAATATTATGGTGAAAAATCGACTTAACCGTAACAAGTCAACTTGTTTCAACTCCACTCATACCAAGGTGAGTTGAAACAGGGGCCGAGGAGAGTTGAAACATATGATTTTTGAGAAGTATTAAGGGCTATAAAATAAAAATGACGATATAATTTAAGGTATTTATTAAAGTAAGTAGTCTTAACTATAACAATCAGTCTTGATCAATATTTCTTCAAATGTTTAAGTATCAATAATCTCACAAATGTCAAAAATAAGAATGTTATGAAAATAAAAAACGTCAATCTGACAAGCAGTTGTGGCAAACATAGGAAAGTTCCCCACCAGTGCAAGCTTCATGAGCCCAGTTTTTGCATTCCAAACATTGCACCCATTTTTCTTTGGCTCTGCTATTTGAATATGGCTCAAAACAACAAATGCAAAAGGATTCTTCTTCTTCACTGTCTTCGTTTCCTTTTACTTTCTTGACAACCTTCATCTTTTTAGTTTTAGTGCCTGGTTTTGATCTTTTTCTTGTTTTTGTTTCTTCAAAGTTAGGTTTTTTCACCTTTTTCTTTAACGTGCTAGCTGCTTCGATTGCAGCTAGTTCATCCTTAACGGGAGTGTCGGTTAAGATAGCGGATTTCACTTTGCGTCTATTTGTTTGATGTCCTTTCCTTGGTGGAGCCTTTGGCAAAGGTCTAAGAGTTTCAGGCGAGAATGGAATTGCTGTCACAGCAATTGAAGTATCTCGTGATGTAGATGCTACTGGTATTATATCAGACGTAAAGACTGTGGAGGAAACAACGGATTCAGCGGTTGAAGGCATCGTGATAGTTACTTCAGATATCGCCAGATCAGGTGAATTCTTATCAGGATTTCCTGCAGACTTGCATACTAAATCTTCTGTTTCGTAGCTGATTTGAGGTGGAGTAGTCGGTAAATTTAAGATTGATGGACTTGGTGTACGAGAATCATGTAAAATACTGTTTGCAAGGGGACGTTCATCACTTGTGCCAGAAGTAGGACATGGCGCGGGTTCTTCAGTTCTTGAAATTCCCATCAAGTTAGAGTTGGATGGACCAGGACTAACAGAAGTTGCCAAAGGTCGATCAGTAATTTGACTCGGAAAATAATCTGCATCCTGGAATATTTCAGTGTTAACTGGCCAAAGTCCGGTATGAATAAATCCAGAAGATATATTGCGCGGTGTGACGGCTATATCAAACGATGTTTTCACTATCCCAGGAATATCATAGATGGACATTACTTTTCCTGGATTAGACCGCATCCAATTGTCGCAAGCAGTGTTAACGGCTTTTTTCACTGGCCCAAAAACGGTTCTGTCCATTGGCTGCAACTTATGGGTGCAGTGAGGTGGAAAAGTTAATAGAATTATGCCATTTTCCCTGCAAAACTCGATATTTTTAACTGCTATGTGTGAAGCGTGGTTATCTAATAACAATAGTGTTTTATTTTCTTTTGATGGTCTAATTTGGTCTTTGAAAAATTTAAGAAATATATAGAAGTCTTCTTCTTGCATCCAGCCTGACCCATTCGCAGTGCCAATTGATCCAGTAGGTCCATCGCGTATAAAGTGATCTTTAAATCTTTTCCGCGGAAAGACAAACATTGGGGGTATGTGATTCCCAGTGGCATTTCCTGCTAGTGCTATAGTTACCAATGTTCCCCTCTCTGCGGAAGTCATGGCACTCACTTGTTTCTGTCCTCGTCGGGCAATGACACGGTCTGGTTTCTGAACAGTTGTAATGCCAGTTTCGTCAACGTTCCATATATCCTTCCCTTGCAACTTGTGTTTGTCAACTACTGCGGTATAATTTTGAAAAAAAAGTTGTACGTTTGCTCTATTAAAACTTGTGGCTCGAGCGATACTTGTGGGTTGAGGTAGTCTTAGAGAAAGAACAGTATGACGTTTCATAAAAGATCGAAGCCAAACCTCTCCAGCCATTTCATGCTCAGTCCAAGAAGAAGGAATTTTTTTATTATATTCTACAGCCAATCTATAGGCAAAAGTTCTGGTTTCCTTAGTTTTTAGGCCAAAGTTAGCAGCAGCGCAGTTTAAAAGATAGTCACAGAGTATCTTCTCCTCTGAAGCTGTAAAAACAGTTTTTTCAGGATATCCAACCGTTGGAGCAGTTACGTCTTCGTTAGCTTCATAAGCAGTTTTTTTTTTAATGTACCTATACAGGGAAGTATGGTTCAGGTTGTAACTCGAAGCCGCGTCACGGAGACTTTTCTGTCGCAAATTTACTTCTTCTGCTGCAAGATCATATACTTCGCGACTCGCCATACCTCTGTCAGTCTTTCTTTTATAATCAGTAGGCATTCTAAAACAAAATAAACAGATTAAATCAACAAACAAAACATTTTTTGTGCCCGTTATTTATTGCCTGCTGTCATAAAATTTAAGACGAGGAGAGTTGAAACAGCCTGTTTCAAATCTCCTCAGTAAGAAAAAACCTCCTAAGTTTTATTAAATCCACAATCAAGAAGAAAATACACAAAACTCAATCGTACTAAATATACATAATAAATGTTTAGTTAATAAACTTTCGAAAAATATATAACTTAAACCAAAATACATAACCGTTATCAAAATATAGGCATCGTTAAAAAAGTTTGAAAACTTACTTTTATCGATTTTTATCACATGACTCGCAGGACTCCACAACCGCGCGACTTACGCCACCTACGCGAACTGACCCGTCAGCGGGCGGAGGGAAGCGGTTAAAAAGCGACGTTGCCAACTCGCTAACGGTTTTAAGTTCCAAGAAATCGGTACTGTTTCAAATCACCTCTGTTTCAAATCCCCTCGGTCTCCCCTAATAACAAATTATTATTAATGAAGAGTTAGATTAGGTTTTTGTATAAAGAAATAGTAAGAATAAAACATTATTAATTCCCAAGTTATGTTACCTGACATTAATTAAGTTAAATATTGTAGTTAATAATTAGATGCGCAAAACAAATGGTAGTCACGGCACACTTGATGCCAAAATGAGAACTCTCATAAATTGAAATATAACATTCTTGTTTCCGATAATGTCCAATAGATTGACTACACTTATATTCTTTATAGGTAATATCACTTAGATTTAAGAATCCTTAAAAAAAGTCAAGTTATTTGTTAATCCAGTATCGAACACCACTTCCCCTAATTGTATCTAAGTTACAAGCTTTAAACGATGAAAGCCTGTTGACATCCAGCTTCAAACAAAGAGATTAATTTAACATACGTACATTTGAACATACCTCCAACAACCTCCACCAAACTTAATTGGTAATTTTGAAAATAGACTATTATTAGACTTCAAAATCTAGTGCTTATTCTTCTTTATCTATGGTTTAAATATAAACTAAATTATATTATCTAATATATAAAATTCGTGCCACAATGTTCTTTCCCATACTCGTCCGAAACAGCTATACCGATTCTTATGAATTTTTTTATACAAATTAAATAAGTCTGAGAATGGGCTACTATCTATCTTTCAACCCCCTAAGTTATAAGGGGTGTCCACCCTATGAATTTTTTTTTAATTTTTTCGATAAAAATTTTTGTTTTTATTTTTTTATGATACAACATACAAAAATACATACAACCCTTAATTTTCAGCCCTCTACGATCAATGTCTATTTTTTATTATAGTAGATAGTTATTTTTATTGAACTAAAAAATGTTTCCTAGAAATAATATACATGGCAAACAACGTTTGCTGGGTCAGCTAGTATTATATATAATTGTCTTATCAGAGTTAATGTATAGCCGAAATAAATATTGAATGTAATTTGGAAGTTTATTGTTGAAATACCTTTACAATTTCCACCGTTATTAATTCCAGGATGACCGATTAATCCATAAAAGCTATTCACTCGGGACCAGCGCAAAGTTAACTTGTTCAAACTTTTCTTGCATTAACGCTGAATAACGTAGCCAACATTTTAATTGATTCAAATAATTTCGTTAATATACAAAATGATTCAAATAATTGTTATGATACATTTTTTCTAACCATATTACATACACTGTCGTTTTCCGAGTACCATTTCTGTGCCATGCCCCTCCTGAGCCTTTCTTAAACTCTTATTGGGGCCCATATAACATACAAAATTTTTAATAATAAAAATGATTCACTTAAAAAATTTAAAAGTTTTAGGAGGAAGTCACTAAAAAATCAAAACAAAGAATGAAAAACGTCGAGTCCACTCGAATTGCCCCCCGATGGGGCAAGGGCCCACGTTGGGAAACACTACGTATTTGAAGTACGTAAGTATCTTTTAAACTTTAAAGTATACTCTTGGAATTAGAATTTTGTGACTTTTGAATTTTTTTTCATAGCACCTGTTTTGCAAAGACTGTGAAATCTAGAAACCTAAAATAAAATTGTCAAAAACTTTGTTTTGTACAAATTTATTCCGGTGGACCTCCAGCAACCAAGAAACATGGGTAAATTTAAATAATCAAGACAACTGTTTTTATAAATTTGGTTAATAAGCGTATTTTAAATTCAGCCACTTAGGATTAAAATATTATTTTACCCAGCACTGTGCGGTCGTGCCATTTTAAAAATTCATTATTATAACAGTCTTCCCTCAGAGAATTTTCTCATTTAGCTTAAAAGACAATACTCTTATAACTTAGCACTATTCTCCATTTCTTGCTAAAACAGCAAAAAATTCTTTATAAAAATATACTCTATTATTTCAGTGGCGTAATTATATTTGTTGGGGCCTGTGGCATGGCCAGAGAGTATTTCTATTTCATGTCATTTAGGGGCCTCTTCGTGGGACGTAACTCTCCATTGTTACGCTACTGGAAACGTAGGATCGGGAACAAAGAATATTTCAAATAAAAATATTTATTACCTGCCCGTAATTACGTTGTAAGGCGCTTAAAAGCGCTCAAGTAATGGATTTTTATTTTAGACTGCAAATTGTAATAAGCTTTTGTAATAAATGCACTTAGAATTTAATGTAAAATGAAACACTGAAAACAACGCAGGTCAGTTAGCTTTTTGTTTGGTATACAAGTTTTGTATCTGGCAAAATATGTATGGGACATAATCTTTATAATAAATCTTTTCATTCAATAATTTTTTTTTAATTAGTGTAAAGGTGCTATATTTTTAAAGCTATGTTAATCATTACAGCTGTAACGTTTTGTGTTTGTATTTTTTATTTTGTTTAGATTTTAATGGTATAGTTTTATTAATATTACTAAGGCAAATCTGGAAGAATCTTAACGTTAAGATCTTTTGTCTACTTATATTGTTATCTGTAATGGTTCTATTATCGTCTAAATAGCGCACATGGAAAGACCCGATTGATCCAAAGACTCCTTGAATGGAGACATCAACAGAACTAAAGACCGTCCACCGTCAAGGTAGACCGACGACAATGGTTGCTAAAGGCGCAGTTGGAGAAAATGGAGGAGGCCTACGTCCAAAGATGGACCTAAAAGTATGATGATGATGATTTAGTCATTCATATCGCAACTTGATGTGGAAAATGGCCGAGAACTTTGTAATAAAAGATTGAAATATTTGCGTATGTCTTCTTACTCATAACTTGTGTCACAACACGTCTTCTCGGGAATTTAAGATGAACGATTGAGTTAAAAGATCTTCTAGGTTTTAAGGAAGTACAAATCCCTTTCTCTGCGCTGCTTAACTTATGCTATTTGGTTCAGCGTCATAAAAATAGATGATTTAGTGTGATAGTATTTAAATACAAAGTCTCGTTAGACTATAACGAATATACGAATAAAAAAGAAAATTTACATACATATACTAAATAAATGTATTCATAGTGTGATTTTCCGATTTTTTAGCCGGACCACATGTAATTTTACCACGAAATTAAATTAATAACATTGATATTTTGTCACGTATATCATATTATTAGGATAAAAAAGAGTTCTAAATATTAAAATCTTATACATAGAACTCGCGTAAACCGGAGAGGTAAATATTGTATTATTATATATATAATATAGAATATATTTATTAAATTGCGGTCCCTTTATTCTCATATTAAGTTCTACCTTTATTATTATCCCGAATAGCTCACGTTTAACATTTAGTGTGGACGTGAAATAGCTTTGCAAATACGGAGCTTTCATTAAGCTTTCATTGCGCAAATTAAATAATGACTTCGCATGCAGTAGGTTTGGACAAGAAATTGTTTACTTCCTGGACGGATATTTTTTCACCAACATCACTGATTAATAAGAGTAGTTTCTTCCACATTTAGATTGGCCTTTACATAATAATAAAACTATATCTATAAAATCTAAAATAAAATAAAAATAAATCAGTGGCGCTACAACCTCTTTAGGTCTTGGCCTAAGATTTCTGAATCATGATCAATTTTATATATAATAGGCAAGTAGGTGATCAGCCTCCAGTGCCTGACACACGCCGTCGACTTTTTGGGTCTAAGACATGTCGGTTTCCTCACGATGTTTTCCTTCACCTTTCGAGCAAATGTTAAATGCGCTCATAGAAAGAAAGTCCACTGCTGCACAGCCGGGGATTGAACCTACGACCTCAGGTATGAGAGTCGCACGCTGACGCCACTAGGCCAACACTGCTCTCATTAAAATCTTAACAAAGAATAAAGATACAAACACAAAATGTTACAAGATTAACATAGATTTAAAAAGACAGCAACATTGCACAAATTTACAAATTTAAAAATTACAGTTTTAACCGATAAAGTGTAAATCGTATTTTTAATGAGAATTTTGACTTGTTCATAAGGTCAAGTTAGGAAACTGGCAGGTCTTGTACCCAAAACTTTGCTACTACTAGTTTTTATTATTAAAGGAAGGATATTTGGGCTTTGGTCCAAATCGATAAATGGTTGCCGAGCTACGGGAATTTTATTAAATTTGTATAAGGCGTACTACACACTAGATGTATCATCATCATAAGCAATAACTGCCAATTTCTGAGTAGGTCAATAAAATAAATTAAAGTTGCCATAATGTTATACTGACTACAAGACAGCCATCGTAGCATATAACATAGTCTATATATACAAAAATATAATGGATGAATGTCACCTACAAATTAAAAGCTGTAATCAAAACTAATTACTTATAGTTTGTTTAATAGCCTATTTTGTACCACAAAGTAAATAATAGTGACTATTTTCAGCCATAATACAAAATTTAAATTTAGAACATTTCAAAGCTTCTATTGTGATTGGTAAATAGCTGATGGATTTCAAATATCGATATATTTTATTAGAATGCCACATTCATGATTAAAATTTATTTATGAATCATAAAATTATAGCTTAAAGCTTATTTAGTAAATGAAGACTTTATTGATTGTAAAATATAATAAGCTAGTAAACGTTTGCTACATCTATTTTTCTGGTGAATCAAAAAGTGTGCAAATGCGCATTTAACATTCGCTCGAACGGTGTATGAAAAAATCGTAAGGAATCCGGTTTGTCTTAAACCCAAAAAGTCGACGGCGTGTGTCAGGCACATGCGGCTGATCACCTACAAGCCTATTAGATTGATAAATGATCATGAAACAGATACAGAAATCGGAGGTACAGACCAGGTTGTAGCCGTATGTTTTTGAATAAAAAAATGTACATTCAGAAGAAAACTTTGATCCTTTAGAATACTTAAATCATTTACATAATTATGTTAGGTTTGTGATAGTAAAAAGGCTTTACAGAATGACACTTCGTATCTCAAGTCATAATCTCGTCTTGAGCGCCGCCGTGTCAAGTTCATACAGATTTAATCGATGGAAAGCTGCTAACTTCACACCTCACCACAGTATATAGTGAATCCACATATCTTATTTTAGCTTTTTCTTAAATTGTAACACTTGTTCACAAATAAAATTATCTCCAGGAAAGTGTGGTATTACTCAAAAGGCTTACTAACTTACCTACGTAAGTGAAAAGTACCTATCACGAAGCACAAGTTAATCCCCCCACTCAAAACTTCTAAGACACATCTCAGACATTTTGTTGGATATTCAACTTTGACAAATTAACGTAACTCGACTTAATCTTTAGCGAGTGAAAAGTTTCAATACAGGTTTTCACTTAAGTCAATTAGCTGCGTTCATGGTACATTTGATTGATTACCTTTTACAAGTTTATATAAAGACTTCACAAATGTATGAAATAGGGATGCATAGATACGCGTTTTTGATACGATACCGATGCCGATACTCTTATAGAAATATCGATACTGATACCAACGCTTAGTGAATTTAAATTATTAAGGTAAAATATATCAAGTTTGGGTAAAGTTTTTCATTTTTATTATAACATATAAAGGGGAGAAAGTCCATTACGCAAGTCTGTCTGTATAAGACCTGCGGTGAAAAATAATCTCTCAGATGCAACAAAATTAATTTAAATGGATATCAAAACATATTGCTTAGGATTTATAAAATACGGAAATTTTAAAATGATTGCATAAAAGACTAGTGTTTTAAAGTTGACATGATCTTGCTGTTTTGAATCTAGGTATATACTCATAGTATCGCCGATATATCGGTATCTGTATCGGATGCATCCCTAGTATGAAGACTTTAACTGAGATCCGGGAGTCGTATTAAATGGATGACAAAATCCGATACATTTTTACATACGATTCACGGTCTGTCTCGTCTCTGAATTTTACTTACACTCCAAAATAGACACACATATAATACCCAGTTTTCTGCCTATCAGGGATGGTGTGTTTACCTTCACACCCTACAGGGGCAAGGGATTCATTTCTACCTCGGACCTTAAAAACGCGAAATCTCACAATTTTGTCCCTTGGTGAATGCACTTAAACTGATTATATTTGGTCAACAGTGCCGCTAGACTAGTCACAGACAAGCAACACGTTTCGTATTTTAAAAGTGTATTCTGAACTTTTAGATTATCTATATTGAAATAGCTATATTTCATGTTTGCATGACTCTTAGTACCTTTTAAGTTCTTAAGCTTAAAGGTAAAAACCGTGGTTAAATTTTTTTTCTATAAATTATTAATTAATTATATATCACACATCTATCGCATGTCCATTTACTTCAAAATAACAGATGCATACAATTAAGTTTTCATTTAGTTTAGGTTAATGTTGTTAATTTTGTTTTTTTTAGTTATTATTTTTGTTTGTTTTTATTTTTTGTTCCTTTGATAGATTACTACTAATATTCTAATAAAATTGATGTGTATGTGTGTTAAATGTGTGATGTCATATTTTTTAGGCATACATTTTTTTAGAACGTACAAATAAATAAAATAATTAATTAAAGTAAGACTTAATAACGGTAATAACACTAAATTGATACAAACAAGCTTAAAACCAATTATATTGTAGCTAATAGTCTCAGATAGTTTTAATAACGATACGACGGTAAACGCTTAATCAGAACATAATATAATAAAGTTAAATCCTTTGTTATTAAAACTCAGATATTACGTTTAGTTTCTAATGGATATTGTGAAATGTCCCACGATAAACGAATTTACAATTTAGTCTAAAGACTAGGACTTTTCTTAAAATACCGGAAACGCACTTGCGAGCCTTAAGGCAATGTATTACTTAACATCAGATGAGCCTACTGCCCATCCTATTAAATAAAAAAAGCTGGGATATAGAGACGAACTTTACTGAACAAATATCATTTGAAATGTGATCTATGTTCTAAAATATGGTTGAAAGAAATAATATAATGTGCCAATAAATTATAAAAATAATAATAAATCTCAATCTTTCTAGTAATATGTAGTAAAGGACTCCTTCAAATTCCGCCTCTATAATTAGTGGAAATTCATGAAAATAATCTGAAGACTTTCTTAATCGACACATACGGCAGTAGCGCTGTAATGTATCTTAGTAGTATACGCATGTATCCTCATATATCTTAAGATAGTACTACTTACTACATAGTACTTGTTTAAAGAGAATGATAAATCTACTGTTCTGCACAACATCACTCCAACTATAATGTGTGTATGATCTTCATTGCTTTAATTATAATTATCTGCCTCATGAGAAGTACGAAAACGCGCTACAACCTCTTTAAAAATAAAAAAATAAAATATGTTTATTATGGAACATAAGATACATGTATCACTTATTCCACGTCATTAAATTTGAAGGCATCCCTAGGTCTGGGCCTCAAATTTCTCAATCTGCTTCATGATCATTTTTAGATCTAATAGGCAAGTAGGTGATCAGCCTCCAGTGCCTGACACACGCCGTCGACTTTGTCCAAGACATGTCGGTTTCCTCACGATGTTTTCCTTCACCGTTCGAGCAAATGTTAAAATGCGCACATAGAAAGAAAGTCCATTGGTGCACAGCCGGGGATCGAACCTACGACCTCAGGTATGACAGTCGCACGCTGAAGCCACTAGGCCAACATTATATTTATTCTATTATTGATATAGTGTAGCGTATTATTAAAAGAAATAACTATATTTATCGCATCGTACAATGCAATAAAGTGTGATGGGACATTACGCCGGGAATCTATTTGTATTTGTGTTTGTATTGTATTTATTATAGGTTTGAATTTTGGTAAAAGAGGTTTTGTTATGTGAAAATAAATAGATACCTCGTTCGCTGGTTTCAGCACTACCTAGATGGCTTAGTGGTTAAGGCACTAAGGGAATAACCGGTATAGGTTCCTATTAGGCATGAAATTTCAATATATGCTTATAGCTTATGTAATAACTAAACATATATTAATTTAGCATAAGACCCTCGCATTACGACCTTAAAAATTTCATGTTCAAACTTGCGCCCAGCCAGGTATGCTTTATTGCGTGGGGTGACAATTTAACTATAGAACACTAACAAAAAATAAGCAGGTAGAAAGCAGGTATGTGGGGCTCAACTAATTTGAGTGAAAAGGACCTTGGAATGTCTTTTATTCCGTATTCGTGGTATGAAATTCAAATACAATGATATTAGAGCGTTTTGTTTGGAATGTATCGGTCAGCCCACCGATTTTAAAGCTTCCGCTTAAAAGTTTAAGAGGGATTAAATTTATTTTGTATGGATTTATAAATAAAGCTAGCGGTAGGGGAGCGCGGGGTTTGTTGTAACAGGGGTAAATAGTAACAGACCTTTTTCAATAGGAATATGAATTTTATTCACGTTTTTTTTTTACCTAATCTTAAATTTATAACGTGCCACGCCACTTTACCACAGCCAGGGTCCCACCAGACGGCGTAGTGAGTGGGTGTGTGCAAACGCTTTATTGTTGACAGGTAACCTATAATTTTACTTACGTAAATTTTTGGTTAGTTTTACTATTTTCATAGCTTTGAAGTTTTATGTATTTTATTTTATGCTAAAATATAACTATTTATGATGATGTGTAACAGTTTTCGAGATTATTAAGTTGAATTAATAGTTATCGTGATAAATATTAAGAACTATATCTAGGGGCTAGTTGTAACAAAACCTCGGGGTTTGTTGTAACATGTTACAATTTGCCCCCAGATTGCTGTAAGTAACTGACGACCGATGTTTATTTTTCCCCGGCTTAAATACTCAGAAATGTTCATTCGCGGTGGACCTCAAGACTGCATTGGAGCTGGCAATTCTTCAGGGTGGATGACTGAAAATGAATTCTTGATTTTATAGATCATTTTATCAAACACGCGAAACCTACCAAGAAAGAGCCAGTTCTGTTACTGCTCGATAATCATGGCTCACGTATGAATATTGCAGTTATCGAAAAAGCCAAAGAAAACAATGTTATCATGTTATCGTTTCCCCCCCATTGCTCCCACAATTTGCAACCTATGGTTGTAGGAGTCTACGGCCCTTTTAAAAACCACGTGAACAGAGCACAGACTGCATGGATGTATAGTAATCCAGGAAAAACTATGGCAATTTATGACATCCGAAGTATAGTGAAGGAGTCATTATCACTTGCCTTGAACCCTGCAAATATTACCAGTGGATTTAAAGCTTCTGGTATTTGGTCTTTGAATGTTTATATTTTCCAAGATAGTGACTTTGCGCCCTCTTATGTTACTGATCGTCCAGATCCTACAGAACAATCAGAAAATGTTCTAAATGAAAGTGAGAATTTATCGTTGAATCTTGAACATCCACAACTATTTATTCGATTCTGCTCCTGAAGTGGATATCAGCACAACAGAAATATACGCCACATTGAAACTGCGAACAAACCAACTCCAAGTTGCTCTGGTCAAAATCAATTTTCCCAATGAAAGATTAGACCATTACCAAAGGCGCCACCACGAAAAACAAATATAATTTGCAGACGCAAAAGGAAGTCTCCTATTCTGACAGATACGCCTGAAAAAGAAGCTTTGAGAGTGGAATATGAAGAAGGATCAAGAAAAAGCAAACAAAGATGATAAAGAAAAGCGAAAGGGGAAAGGAAAAGTTAAAAAATCTGCGAAAAATAAAGATTGAAGGTGTCAGATTTTTGTTTCTTTTGTTGTTACTACTTGCCCCAACAGATGTTACAACTAGCCCCAACCACGGGGTAAGTTGTAACACTTCCCTTTTTTCAAAAAAATCATAATTGTGAGATAGTTACCTGTAGATTTGATAATATTTCGATTCGACTTCATAGATAAATAGTTATAGTATCGATCAAAGTTAATTTGGTAGTAATTTAGCCAATACACTTCATGATATTCAATTATTTGTTAAAATTGTTACAACTAGCCCCTCGCTCCCCTACTTACTAAATAAATGTTATGCTTATCGACGGGTTAGTAAATATACTATTTTAGGTCCTATAGAAATTATATTTTTTCTGTTCGCAATATTTAAATATTTGTATTTTTTTATAATATTTCATTAAATCTTTAAAGTATAAAAGCTAGCTGTATATTTATATGTACAAACTATCACATAGTTTTTGTCCTAGACAATATTTTAAAACCCCTATTAAAGATGTATTCAAATCGTTGTAATAAGTTTTATGAATACAAGTTAAGTTATAACAACATTAATTGTTAATAGCAAAGATTAAAGATATTAGTAAAATACGTTTTAAACAATATTTTCTTTTTAAAATGTCTTTTAGCCTAGAAGCTTTTTATTAAGGAGACAATTTGCGTTGGCCTCTAGTTAGAATGAGAAAATATGGCGGCAATAAGGTAATATGAATGGGTGGGGCGGGGACTTAAATTACCAGGGACCCTTCGAAGTGATTTTTTAACGAGCTCTTTCCATTGTTTTTACCTGTCTCAAGAATGTTTAGGGCTTAATAGCCTACTTATGTTTGAAATGATATTTAAATGTCTAATCAAATGTTTTTATTCCGACCATTTTTTATCGATTTTCGGTATAGATAACATTGTTTAAATGTTTTAAAATATCCAAATTTAATTGCGTTGTTTAACTTTTTAGTACTAAAAGGACGATAACGCACTCGCGAGACCGATAGTGTCCGTGGACATAAAGAAAATTTACTATTTTATTGTAATCAATTATTTTTATATATAATATTATCAGAGATCAATTTAATACAGAGTAAACTTCATGGGACCGAGCATTTTTATTCGTTATAAAGAGGTTTCGTTATAGGGAGGGAATAATTGATGTATGGGTATTGAGTAATTAATTTAACTCATTTTTACGTTATCGAGAGTGGTGAGTTATAAAAAATGACGTTATAAAGAATTTATACTGTATGCTCAATTTGTTACAAGTCTTACAGGAAGCCGTGGATAAAATTTAACCTTCTTAGATAAAAAGCTTTATAGATATCGATAAATATATTTATAGAAGATAAGAAAGGACATTTATCCTTATCTAAGTTTGAAAGCTTTACCTGTCCCAATCAGCTTAATACAATATTAAGGTTGCGTTATTTTGATAAAAGTTTTCGATATAAGTTCACTTATAAAATATAATAAAACCTTTAAGTTGGTGCGTAATAAATTTAAATCGAATATTGATGGATTGACACCGATAAAAGTGTTTGGGTTATAACTTGAATCGTTAAAACGACTCCGATACAAGTTCACCAAAATTAGAAGTGCAGAGGTTAAGGGTTTTTCAACTAAAAGTACATCTCACCACGAAATCTCAGGCTTATGTTCCGAATTTGTACTCACATAGCAAAAACACATTGTGAACATAACATTAGATATGTAGTTCGATTTAATTTAAGGGTCCCGTACTAAAGTAAACGCTGAGTCACTAGACTTCATAGTTTCAATCCTTATTTGCTGCGTCCAGTTTTATTATTAGATAAAAAAATTAATGGTAAACCACGAGGTTATTTACTCAATTTTATTAAAATGAATCTTTAAGGGAATTGAAGATTTAAGTTGGCGCCTGGTAGATAGTACCGGTGACCCTAGAGTTATTGATTTCCTCGCTGAACGAATAAGTATAGCAATAGGTACAGCGAGGAAATGCTGAAGTAACACACTGCCACAGGGACCGAACATTTTAAATTTGTTTTAATTTTCTATTTATCAATATCTAATTATTAAAGCGACCTATTAACATTATTTGTACGATGTTTTATGAGCTTTCTAGCGAGAAGAGATTGACACACCATGTTGACTGATTATTATATATATGCAGATGGTGAACCGTCGCGGGATTTGATATTGATAACACGTTACGTCAGTATTTAAACAATAACCATTTTGATATTTAATATACCAAAATTATATTTTGTTATATTTATTAAATATGAATTATGTTTCTTCGCATAGCTGCCGCGATCATTCTCTTTCCGTATAGAGTCTATGATTAGAACCTTAACGTTAACGTCACATATTGTAAGTTAGCAAGAATTGCACTATGCTCATGGAGTATTACTTCCGACTTGTAATTTGAAATAAAATTCTTCATAGCATTAAATTTAAAGCCCGCAGAATATTCAGGAAAATAAAGAGAGGAGAATAAATGCGTTTTTACAATTTTATAGGAGCATTTAGATAAAGTGAAATGGCTTCATTTTTGTACCGACACCGCAGGAAATTCGTACCACGCTTTTCCGGTTCAAACCGGAAAATGCAGGTATAAAAATAGTTCACGTTAGTGTTTTCATAAAAATATTTTTTAAAAGCCACTCTTATAAATGGGAACGATTTCAATTAAATAAAATTGCGAGTGATGAAATGTCACGTGTAAGGGTAATTTGATGTGTTTTATCTGTTCACTTTGCGTAGGATTTTATTATAGTTTTAGCTTTATAAAAATATTTCTTAACGAAGTCAACAGTGAGTGCGTTTTCTAGTATCAAACTATTCATCTAAGTTGTAGCTATTTCTATCGAATAAATAATTGCTCGCCCAGGTTATCACAGAACATTATATCAATCTAAAATTATAAATTAAACCAATTCTCTAATTAGCAATGTCGTATAGGTAATAGAATTTGATTAGATTTTTATATTTTTGTTTGACATTTTTCTATTAGTTATCAAAGTACTCGTAATATTTATTTATTTGGGATACAAAATAGATACATCTCTGTCCCATAAAAAAGTTGAAAAAATAAAAAATAAAAAAAAACATTGGATGTATCCACAAAAAGTTTCACTGATAAAAAATATATACATTTAGATATTTACAAATATCGAAGTGTAAGAGTTAACGTTTAAGAATAACTATGTTAGATAATAGTCCCATTTAAAAGTTTTTGAACGCTCGGCCATTTTGGCGGCAAAACTACATGGTTTGTTAAAAAGTTTTCACAAGTTTTAATGGTTTGTAGAGGTGCCTGTATAGATTTTAGAGACAATTTGTCTCTCCGTTTAGTAGGTATATATATCTTTACATTGTATAAAAATACGCGGATTTATGGTTTACATAAATATATAGAATTTTAAATGAAAAAGTATTTACGATATGCAGTCTTTTAAATTGCCTTTCTGTAGCACGAGGACACCTCTTGTAGGAAACATTCTCTCTTCTTGTCGCCAAAATTCACCAGTCTAATGTAATGGTCTCGAGTGGTACGAAAATCTTTACAGGCAACAGATAATTTGACGACTCATTGGTCTAGTGGTTAGTACCTCTGACTGCGAATCCATGGGTCCCGGGTTCGATCCCGACTGAGACGAACATCGATGTGATGAGCATTTGGTGTTGTGCTTAGGTCTTGGGTGTTTAAATATGTATTTATATGTCTATCTATCTATAATATGTATGTATATCCGTTGCCTAGTGCCCATAACACAAGCTTCACCAGCTTAGCATGGGACTAGGTCAATTGGTGTTAATTGTCTTTATAAAAAATAAAAAATCCGAAAACTAAGGCTGTGGGTGGTACCCAGGTCAGACCCAGGAAGCTTTACGCGTCGGAATTAAAAGGCAAAACGCTCCGCATATGTTGCTAGTCGAAAGGACCAGAACCTCATTTCATATAAAATACATAAGCTTTCCAATACTGCCTTTAAAAATCTGCTTTAATACCATACTTATAATAAGTAACAATTCTAAATTTATTTGACATACATGTATGTCTCTGGGTGGTCAGCTTCAGGGCTGAAGATGTTTTAAATTTACGGTCCGTTAAGCATAGACAAAATACATATTATTCTATGTAAAAACATTATTTATATAATAGACTTAATAGTATCTACGTATATAGCTACAAAAATGGAAGATAAACGCTACGTAATCCCGTAGCTCTATTCAAACGCTGTTACAGATTTTTGTTATAAATTGAATGACAAATTTGATATTTTATTTAATAAAACAACAGTATTTGACTTTATAAAGTTATTTCCGTGCCGAGGGATATAATTAGATCGCTATTAATTGCATTATAGCATCCAAATTATTGCAAAACGGTTTTGTTTATTTGTAGCGAAAATTCTATTCAAATTCACCAGATTTAACATTTGGCTTCAGAATAATACGTTTTAAATAGAAGAAAACGTTTGAATTACTTTTAGTTTAAATAAATAGGCACTAAATTAGGTTTGAGCTAGATAATTCAAAACTTAAATTATATTAGCATTCAGTAACTAGGTGTTTTGTGATATAGTGCAAATTTAAATACTAATTAAATTTATAATTAATTAACAAAAAGCATTGATAGTTAAAAGACACAATATATCAACTATTAAATACTAAATCGCAAAGTAATTTGATTTTCTATTAATAAATATACTTAATATTATTCAATACAACCGATAATTATAAATAAAATATTTAAAAAAAGAAGACACTCAACTAAATTGTAATTAACAACATTTTAACATTGAATTTATAAAATAAAGACGTATTAAATAAAATTATAATTTTACAAAGATATTACGATATATAAATTGAACAACAAAACTAAAACGCTAACAACGTGAAAAACAAGGCGAAATAATGAACTTACCTATGAGGATTCCAACTTTGGGCACGCACAGCACAAATTAGGTTCGCACAAACTTTTACATCAATGCTCTGATTCGAATTTCGGTACACGTTCGGTTTGCGCGACTCTGCTGCGACTACTGAACTAAATGGATAAGGGGGTGGACTGGGGCGAGTTTTTGACAGATTAGGAACTACTTTTGGCTTTATCTATTATCTATGGCTTATCTACGCTTTGTTTAGGACCTTCGGGTGTTTGACTTGTATGATCTTGAGTGAGGTTTATTTAGTGTACATTTTTTTCAAGAAAATATGAATTCCTTTTTATGTTTGAACTTGAATATCCTTAATCGTTTTATATTTAACTTTCATTACTTTTCCATGTCCCTAATAGCTTTCAGGTAATTACACAGTTTTCAGTTTCCTGGATAGGACTTTTTTACACGCTTTATATTAGATTCACCTGTATGTATGTATGTAACTTTGCGCACCTGTCAAAGATCGATGACAATGCAATAAGCCGAAAAAAAAAATGAAAAAAATAAAAAATAAATAATAGTTTAAAAAAACTAAAAACCACGCTTTTAAAGCACATCAAACTAAAAAGTGAAAAATAATTCCTAATTTAGGCTGAAAATGGTAAATTAGAATTTTCACTTTTTATTTTGATGTGCTTTAAAAGCGTGTTTTTTAGTTTTTTTTTTAACTATTATTTATTAGCTATTTTGAAAGGCGTAAATAACGAATTGACCGTCATATGGCTTGCTTGCTTGCATAATATACTTTAAACTGCTTTAAAAGAAACGAAAAATGAGGTTATATATTATATCTTAACAAGCTTCCGCCTTAAGCTTATTTTTAGCAGATTTTTTCAACAATATTTCAGTTACTTCACATAAAACGATGAATGCATAGTATCCCATAGCTTAAACAGGATATTTAGTTAAAATCAAGCAAAACTTCGTTTAATAGCTATGAGTTTATCGTGTTTATACAGACTGACGCGGGGACTGCTATTTATAATATATAAAGATTTTGTACTTAAGAATTTCGCACTTCTGTCTCATCACAATTTGATGTTTATTTTCTATACAAGTTCACTGAGACTTATAAGCGAAAGCCATTGGATTACCGTAATTATTATTATCAATGTGAAATAGAAACATTATTTTATCTTCATAATAATTACATCCCCTACATACGGTTGATAACTATAGCGATAAGGCCCCCTAATGTGTATTGTTTTGGAAAATGGCCACCCCAGCAATTATATGAGTCATCACCTGCCCGATTTAATGGTATTGAAATTCCAAATTTGATTGAATTTCCATCAAACTTACTTATTATCGTACAGTTTGGATAAAATATTTCGTATTAAATCGCTACATATTAGTGGGATTGCTGTTTGGAATTGAAGAGATAAGTGGTGCTATTGAAACATTTGAATTTCGAATAATGTTTTTGTTGCTTCTTTTTTAACTTCAGTGTTTTAAATATTGTATGTTGGTTTAAATATTTGTGGAGAAACGATTCGGTGCTTTGTTAAAGAATATTCGTTTCAGTCTCATTATTAAGCTAACATAATAATTATAATATCGTAGTAATAATTATATATAGTATAAAATGTAGTAAATGAGTAAGGCGTCCTGGTAGACAGAATAATCTATGTCTACTTTGTATTAGTACTACTACTACTTAGTACCTATATTGGATAATATTATAACCTTTTTTTTATAGAACAGAAGGCAAACGGTTTATAGAACAGAAGGCAAAAATTGTTAAGTGATAGCGTCGCCCATGGACACTCTCAATCTTTAAATAATTGGTACGCTCTTGACGGACACTAAGTCGAATTTACTCGAAAATGATTTAATGGGCAGCTGGTTCCACATAGTGGTGGTGCGCGGAAAAAGCTGCCATAAAAATCGCTCAGTTGTGGACCGACGGACGACGAGGTGATACGGGTGGAATTTCGTATTCTGCCTGACGATGAAACTCAGCTGCTGATATTAATACGAACAACTCCTCTGAACACTCTCCATGGTAAACGCAGTAGAAGATGCAGACCGACCTCACATCTCTACGCAACGTCAAGGGATCAAGCCACTCGCGAGATGGAATGACCGTCGACGATTTGAAAAGCTCTTCGTTGAATATGGTCAAGTGAAAGGAGCTGGTACTGGGGAGCTCCCGCCCAGAGATGAGAACAGTACTTCATGTGGCGCCGAATTTGCGCTTTATACTTAGCGTTTTTTACTTGTACTTAGTAGTGTGGTGGACATAAACTCTTAAAAATAAATAAAAATAAACGAAGAGCATCCCTGCGTAATTCATTCGTAATATTTGTCTTTTATTTTTAAGTTTATTGGAACGACGAAGTTCCTTATCGCGCGTTGTGAAAGGGGGCTAGACGGAGAAAAATTCTTACGAAAAGTTGTCACGACACTTTTTTGCTATTTGCTATTGTAATACACCGGTTCTTGTCCGATCACCGAAGCTAAGCAACGTCGGGCGAGGTCAGTACTTGGAAGGGTGACCGCCTGAGAACACCTCGTGATGTTGGCTTTTTTTTGTAGGGATAAGAAATGAAAATTATTTTTGGAATCACTTAACTAAATTAGTCTTGTTGGAACGAAGTTATCGAGCGTTGAAAAGGGGGCTAGACGGAATAAATTAAGACCAAAAGTTGTAACGACACTTTTTGCTATAGTTGTTATATTTTACATTTTCGATTTAGCTATCGCCAACGTCCATACCACGTTGAATACACCGGTTCTCGTCCGATCACCGAAGTTAAGCAACGTCGGGCGAGGTCAGTACTTGGATGGGTGACCGCCTGGGAACACCTCGTGATGTTGGCTTTTTTTTTTCGTCGTAAGATTGGTGTCGAGAAAATCTATCATACTGTTATGATACCAATTAACATAAATTAATCGAAAGGAATTTCGTTCCATCCGGGTGTCCCTTGACACCTCTAAAGTTTTTTTTAATATTACAATGAAATTAGTTAATTAGTTTATATATTTTATTTCTTCGATCCATGCACGTGTGCACGAAGGTCCATTGGTGCACAGCTGGATATCAAACCTACGACCTACACTGCTGCTATTAAGCACCTATACTAATCTATACAGATTTGTACTTTGTATGTAAGAGAGAAACGCAAAAATTGCTGGGCTGCAGGCCCGGCCCAAATTAAGCCGCATTTTTACTGAGTTATATTCGAATAAATTTCCCTAATATTAAAAATATAAATGCACAGCCGTGCCCCGTGACAGGCTAATATAGACGTTCCACAATTTATATAATTATTTAATATTTGCTCTAAGTAACTCTTCAATTACTTTCATAACAATAACATCAAAGTCATACAAATAGTCTAAAGTGAGAGCTCATTTTCTTAAAATTTTTACCTTTAAAGATATTACCTGCTTTAACAATAGCACTCAAAACTTTTGTTACATTCACCATTGTTTTATTCTAAAGTGTTATATTATGAAAAGTAGTTTCAAGTTTTACAACTTAGCACTTCTATTGTAATTTTATACCTAATTGAAGATGTCAAGTGTTTTGAGTGGATAATTTATTGTACGCTTGGGAATTTAAAAGTTTTTGGTAACATGGATTTCTTACACGTGTCTTTAAAATACCATTCGAATCACTAAGATGAATCATTAATTATTCGAATTACTAAGACTAATGATTGGTATTAACTGTTAGAGAATTGCATGTATGTGGCTATTGGGCTTGCAGAAAGGCGCAGGTCAGATATATCTTGTTAATCTCCTTTTGGGATCGAAACAAACTGCTTTTTCTCAGAAATATAATTATTTATTTTGTGCTTACAATTATAGTATTGATGCAATACATAATATATACAAAAAACATTTACGAAACTTGGAATAAAAATAGATTATGTAAATATACGTATGTACGTAAGTATACCTAATTCTTTTTTTTATTTTATAGAACAGGGGGCAAACGGGCAGGAGGCTGACCTGAAGTGATACCACCGCCCATGGACACTCTCAATGCCAGAGGGCTCGCCAGTGCGTTGCCGGCCTTTTCAGAATTGGTACCCTCTTTTCTTGAAGGACCCTAAGTCGAATTGGTTCGGAAAACTTCAGTGGGCAGCTGGTTCAACAAAGTGGTGGTGCGCGGCAAAAACTGCCTTGAAAAACGCTCAGTTGTGGAACGGCGGACGTCGATACTGGTGGAATTTCGTATTTAGATGTGTTGTGTGATGGGGTGTAAGTTAGGTTATGTAGTTTTTATAGTGTAACCTAAAATCAGAATTATATTTATTATTATTAAATATATTCCAAATAACATTAGCAATCTCTCAACTAAGTAGAACTGTGTCTTATTAATAGCCTAGGTTTTTTAGGCACTATTCACGCTTCATATTCACAGTAGAAACGGTTATTCTAAATTACTTTGTCAATAAAAGGCATTCCCACTGCGTGTGTCCACATCAATGGGAAACATGAATCCATATTGTTGAAAGGGCTACAAAAAATCAAAATACGTGCTATATTAGAAACCTTGCACCCCTCGTTATGAAATTATGATAATGCGGCAATATTTTGTTAGCGTCTAAAGATTGAAGCCTCTATTTGTATTTACATAAGGTATATTTTAGAGTAAATAAAATCACGGCCCGCTCGTCCCCCTAAAAGAGATTATTATAAAAATCTTCTATACTTATTGTCAAAAGCGTATTATATTCAAGGACTGTTTGGTTCATATTTTTATTAAAGAAATAAATTATGGTGTGTAATTTTTCTTATTTATTGGAGCGTTTCTGAATACCCACTTAATATATTTTGGTTGACCTATTTTTAATAATATTAAAAGTGGCATTTTTCATATCAAATAGTTTTTTTAAGTGGCCATTTTTTATGCTTGATTTATATATTAATTTATGCTGGGTAAAGCTTTGAAACGTTCATTACGTTTATGAAATAATAATATGGTTTAGTGTTATAAGCTATTTATATTAATAT
Organism: Pieris napi; assembly: GCF_905475465.1. Classification (NCBI taxonomy): domain Eukaryota; kingdom Metazoa; phylum Arthropoda; class Insecta; order Lepidoptera; family Pieridae; genus Pieris; species Pieris napi. The sequence goes on from NC_062254.1 coordinate 8,954,680, forward strand.
GTTATTAAATTAAACGAATAATTACTTTATTACGCTTGTGGCTTATTGGCTTTCAGTCATTAAACTGGATTAAAAACATTGTTTATTTAAGCGATGATTATTATCTTTAATATGAAAAAAGATATAGTAACTTGAGACCATAAATAAAAACTTTTTACATTATTAAAATTTGCCGTTGTACCAGAAATGTGGTCGTAGTCCGATGCTCATATACTGTTAAAAAATCTGCACCATCAGCCATATAAAAACAAAAAAACGTGTGTGTACTTATGTACACGCGTTAGAAGTTATACTTCTTAGGCGTAACAAGATAAAAGACTTTTCAAAAATTTTATTCTACGTTTGTAGAAAAAAGGACACTCACAATAGAAAAAACTAAAATGTTGACTATAGCTAACTTCAGGGTGTCGGTTTTTTGTGACAGTGCGCGCGGTGTAAAATTTACTCTCATCATTTTTCCCTATCGCGCCAATAGTACCTATAACTTCAATAGCCATGCAAATGTCATATTAATTATCATAATGTCATAATAATAAGTTTAGTAAATTATTTATAATTAATGTCAAAACTTATGTTCTTAATACTCCCCCACTATAAAGGCTATACACCGCATAGTAAATGTTAACTGGAAATAATGGTATACAAAATAAATGATATTCCAGTGGACAAAACATCGAGTCTAAATGTACCAAAATCACATCATAGATCATAATAGCGGAAATCCCACACGCACCGACGGACACGCTTAAACTAACATAAATAATCCTGACTGATCTACCAGGGGATCATAAATTGTATAGAGATTGGGCCGTGACAGTGATTATTCTATTTCTACGTTTTGTTAGGTGAATTGGAGGCTTCAGATATGACATACATTAATTAAACATCAATATAAGAAGGTTTTCGGGTTGATAATATGTAAGGTACCTACCTACAAATAACTTTTCAATGTCTATGAATTAGCTGACCAACAACGATTTTATGAAGTCTTTGTGAAGATTCTTTACTGGATCCAACCAGTAAAATTTAATTTAATTTTTTAAATTTTTTTATTAATGAAAAAGTTGATAAAAGAAAATACGCTTTAATGATAAGTACAAACCAACTTTGCACAATAGATATTATCACTAAAATAATTAGCAAATTGTTTTATATTAATTTCGTGACCAATGGTATAGTAATAGAAACGTCGAGTTACATAAATAATAAATAAATTCTCGCTTTCATTGGGCAAAAGTTTTATTTAATTTGAATATTTTTTCTATACCATATTTGCCGAATTTCAACATAATTATCTCAACGCGTTTTCTATGAATTCCGTTAAATTAACACAGATATTGACTTGTCTACAGTATTATGAGCAATCAGATAAAAATCACTTAAAATTTGTATGAAGGTTAATATCGTTTTTTCTTCCAATAAATTCACATACTAAAATACTTCTAAAAGAGACTAAAGATTCTAATGACTCATCGTCTGTCTGGATTGGAAAAGGTCTTTTACATATTACATATATTCAAAAAACCATATAAAAAATATTTAATTAAAGTTTGCTATTATTAAAATCCTATAAGTACGTAAGCGTACATAGCGTTGGATTTTCTTTAATATTTTATACTTTAAGTGCCCGTAAAGTTCAAGTTTAATAAAGTGTATGGCTATTGTTCAATCACTCAATGTAATAGACCGAACAAAAATACTAGTATTTTTCAAATAAACGAATTTCTTATGAAATTCCGAATACAATGGATCTTCACATAGTGTTTTCAAACGAATAAATGTAAGTAACAATACTGTATAGTGATGGGGCTTTGTAATATTATATTATTATAAATTTTACTGCACTTTTTCACTTGTACAAATTTTAATGATTTTATAATTGCCTATATTACTAACAAATAAAGGTTTAAATTATTTTTAATTTTTAAGCTATTGCATAGATTTTAACGGCGGGCTTTGAGCGCGGCGACCGAATTAAGAAATTCCGTAACGAAATAAACCTAACACATAATGACGTGCTATATGGGTGCGGCAAATACGCGTTAGAGCGGGACAGAACGCATACTGCGTCTCTGGAGTGGTAGATTGAATCAATATCAAAGAAAAAAAACTGCAAAAAATAAATAAATAATTATATTGCATAAGTTTATAAAAAATGCTATACAATAGCTTTACCGTCCCCGAGTGCCACACGTATTTTTATTTAATTAAATACATACGAATTTAGATGATGCACATTTATATAATATTCTTAAAAGGATCGAGATAATACGCGGAAATAACATAGTTTTATTAGTTTATTGTAAATAAAGCCGTCAAAGTATATTTCTGTATCTTATTTTAAAGTTGAATGAATATGTTATGTATATTTTATTTGCCGATTGTCATATACGTATACATAACCCTTATTATCTTATCCTTTTTACTTGAATGTAAATATAAAAAATAGTATCACAATTTTAAAATCCATAAAACCAATCGTAAGTTGGTTAAGGCTTAAACAAATGGCGACATGCAAATTAATGAAAGCCGTCGTATATATACAAAAATATCGATATTTAAACTGGCAACATCACTACCCAAAATGACAGTGTTGACAATGCACAATAGTATCAGAATTGTAATCTGATGCTCATGATCAATCTTCGCGCCGACAATTGGTGGTTGAATGCAGTACAGATGGCGAGATTATCCTCACTGTTGTACTATAGACTCGTTAAATCTCTAGGAACCTGTCACTATTAAGCCTTTTATCTGTCTGCCTACGATAAAATAAAAAACACCTGCTTTAAGGGCGCTAAATAAACTATGACAGCAACACTAAGTATAGTCATATGTAAATTGGCGTGACATTTGACATGTGTCAATGACAATGGACTCTATAAATGTTCAAAGAATGCATTTCTTCAGACTCTCTTTCGTACTACGAAAAATCTTAACTGGCATATTTTAATAGGTTCGGAATTATCGCACTTATAACTCAAAAACAATAGCAAAGAATTAGAGCACACACATTCAAATCCACACCATACTTTGACAGATGACGGCATTGACATTGACAATTATAATGACGGCTGCCATTTGAAGAAAATTATTCCAAAAGTTTTCGGCATTTTGGAGAAGATTATTATTCTATTGGTCTGGTTTTACTCATAAATATTATACTTCTTTTTACATTTTTATTTTCTTCACATGGTATGGAGACGCCGATGGTTTATTGCTGTTTGCTAAAAAAACGCCTCAAATCTTTTTCTTTTTACGTCATAGTGGTGTGCTACAAATGTATATACAAAATATAATTATTATTTTAAAAAAAATGTTTGTTGTTACTAATCCTATTGATAGTCTGTGTTGTTGTAGTGATTAACTGTTGTTTTGATTAGCGTTAAAAATTCCATTTATTGGTTATTTTCGTACCTGGGTCGCCTTATATTTTATTTTCACGTTGACGTCTGGCGTTCCAAAACACAGTGCCTTATAAGATATCCCTTCCATTATGTGGTGCGCGACCACTAAATGGAACAAGCTACCATTCCAGGTGTTTCGGAACCGTCACCGTCAACTACCATATAGGCCGGCAACGCACCTTTAAACTTCTTAGTAGTGATAGAGCCCTTGGGCATCGGTTGGCACTGAGTGACCCGCTCGTACGTTTACCTCTTGACCGATTAAAAAATAAATGTTCGACTTCTTTAAGTTTTTCTTTTTGCCAGATGAGCAACGGGTTGGTCAGAAATTGCGCATACGCATAATTGAATATGCAATTATTAACTTATAAAAGAGACTAATTATAAATATTATTATATAGTTTTAATCTATAAATACAATATTATTATACAACTAATAACAGTTCTTATATAATACACAAAAAACTATGACACGAATTACACAAATTTCGTCAGTTGCAGTGATATTTTTCGGGCGAGCAGTGTTTTTTCAACCCGAAACAATGATTGTTTCCCCGGTATTTAACCTAGCTAACTGCTTTTCGTAAATTCAAAAGAATGCCACATAACCTAGCTTTGGCCCCAGTAGAATGGGAAAACATAAGAGGGCTTTATAGATGTGGTCGAACTTAAGGTATCCGACGAGGCATAAAGTTTACAGATGCCAGAGAACCTATGGCTTGAATAATGTGAATAATTGGAGAGATTTAAAGTAAAGTAAAGTAAAAAATCATTTAATCATATAGGTAACATAATATACACTTATGACTCGTCAGTATAGAAATACATTTTAATGCTTCTTATTTTACATTTACTGCTAGTTCTAAAATGAAGGGCGTAGAACGGGAGAGAAGAACTGGCAATAAACTCTCCGCCACTCTTTTTAATCGCCATTTTTTTTACACAACGTTTGTAAGGAGCTGCAGCAATTACACCATCTTCCACATGACATTTCAAGTAATTAATAATAATAACATAAAAACAAAGACTTGTCCTCTATCAGCAGGAGGCATGGTGAAATAGGAGCACGCGCTTACATTCTCGTGGGAACAACACGCAAACACATAATCGAAATAACCAACATCACCACATACACGAATTCAAGTACGACCAGTTACCACAAGCAGCACCCGTTCACGAGCATGTCGCATGTCCAGTCATCGGCCCCCTCGCCATATTTTAGGGAGAGAGACAACCCGACGCATGGACACCGCCACAAGCAATGATATTTAAGCGAGAATGACGATCCTTGAAATGTGAACTTGGCTTAGAAGAGATATAGATAGCGTTTTCTAGTTTTGGAGGTCTACTTTCAAATTAATTAAATTTTATAAAGATATTTAAAACGTAATATTAGAAGTTTATGGGGTACAAAGCAGCGCCTATTCAAGGGATATAAATCATTTTGATCGATGCCGTTGAGTTACTCACGCGCGAAATGCGAACGTATTGTTACAAACATTATTATAAAGTACTAAGTCATAAGATGAAGCGATTATTTACCACATTAAGATGTCTAACGCAAGAACTCATCAGTACCAATCTTGTGGATATTATGAAAAAGATACAGGATGTAGTTATTTTCGAATTTTAATAAAAATTAGTAAAAAAAGTCAATGTTCTTATAAAAACGCAAAATAAATCATAACTCTGCAGGGGTTGTGCTTAGAGACCTCCCGTAGAAACAATTTTTTGCAGCTGATTACCTCAACTATCTCCTATTTGCGTTTGATTCACGACCTTTTGGCCACCCTAATACCTATTATAAAAAAGCGTCGTTCTTATGACTTGAACTATACACAAAGCAACCGTCATCCATTCGGAAGAGGAGAGCCTTTGTTAGACCATACGCCGTCCCGATCCAACTTATAATAACGAAATACCCTCGGATTAATTGTGTTATTTTTACACTGCCTTTGAAACTCATTGAAACGTTATAATTTGTTTCTAAAATCGTTTTTAAAACACACTTTCTTTTGTTGCAGTTTTGATAAACATTGTCGATTGTAATTGAAATATAATGACGTCCTTGTTATTAATGTTTATTTTAGTTGTGTATAGTACGGAAATTAAGGCCGTATAAATTAATTGTAGAGATTGGCCTAGTGGCTTGATCGTGCTACTATCATGCCTGAGGTCCTAGGTTCGAACCCTAACTGTGACGGGATCTTACTGTCTGTATGCGCATTTAACACTCGCTTATTGAAGGAAAATATCGTGAGGAAACCGGTGCATTTAAATCTAAAAAGTTGACGGCATACGTCAAAGACAAATAGCTGATTTTTATTTAAAAAAAAGTGAATGCGTATAAAGTCAGAAGTGAAACTTCTTAGGCAACTACCTACTAACAAATTTTTAAGTCTTGTTCTTATTTATAACAAATCTAAAACTTTAGATTTCCGAGACTTAGAGGAAGAGAGAAAGGAAGATATGTTAAAAAATAAAAATATTAAAAGTGTCGAAAATTAATACAAATTATAAATTTAATTTTTCTAATTTGTTTCTTCGATAATAAAATCACGTGGCATTTTAATTTACACGTCATTTGAGATTTTAATAAATTATTTTGCATAAAATATTTCAAAAATTCTCTTTACGAAATTTCAATTTTAAAAATAGAATTTATATAAGGTAATTCACCCTTCTCACTCTCTCTCAATCAGTCTCAATCGCTCTCTCCCTTTTCTTCGACAAAAACGCTGCACATCTTCGTGACGTTCTGTAAAAAATTTACCCTCACGCGCCTAAAGAAGTTTCACTTCAAAAATACAACAAAACAGATGTTACATTATCTTAAAGTATATCTTGACACGGTGTTTGGTAGACTAATCCAAAACGGCTAGACAATTTTTTGTTGCTTTTTTCATACCGTTTTGTTATTAAATTCCATTATCCAGAAACATTTTTGTCATTTGTTTTGTATTTTTTTTTTGGCTCACTGCGGTTTAAACCGCGGGGTACAGGTAGGCAATCAATATCTTCATACAACGTCGTTACACAATTTAAATCCTCCTTAGTTAACTTAAGGAAACAGAATACAAGATTGGATACACTCGTAGCTTTGAGGCGAACTAAAGATTAGTTTATAGTTTAATTTAGTAGTAAGAGCATTTTTATTTATAGTTAACATAATGTTACTCATCGATAGCTCTCTGAGTTCAGCCTTGCGATTCTGTAACTCAGTTTTCGAACTCTCACAGTGGTTTTCGCAGCGGCGGTCGCGATAAAATCAGTCGTGAAGTAGTCATTTTACGATTTGGCATTCTGATAAACAATAAACTGCAAGCTCCCTCCTTATGTCATCGAAAAGTGAGTTACAGAATCGCAAGGCAGGTTTACGTGTGCATTTGGATTCCGTTCTCATTTAAGAGGCTTCCTATATTAATCGGATTACTATTGTATCTTTGTGTTATCGATTTTGTCATCATATAATCTTTGCATTTAGGGTGTGTTTCATAATGTACGGATAAGTTCTACATAAGTTCCAAATTAGCTATTTATTACTTATTGGTAGGATAAACACTATTGTTGCTTTTCACGACTGTCAGATAGCGTTATTCTTCACATAAAGTCCATCAAAGGTAATGAGTCCGATGAAGTGTCAAATAGCACAATTTATCTTCCAAATAATTTATATGTTGCATAGCTATTTGGTACTTTATCCATACATTATGAAACATACCTTTAGTCTCAAGCTCGTTATCTCTTTTATAGATCAATATGCTAACAATAACATAATATGGAGATTAACGGTTAAAAGATCACAAATAATAGATTTTTTTTTCCTTAGGAACTTGCACTCAAGCAATCAAAATGAAGGATTCAGCAAAATAAAACATATTATAATAACTTTGTTAAAGTTTGATATCTTAATGTATTATGTTAAATGATACAGTTGCTAAACCGAATTTTTCGACAAATATAAGGCCCAACAAGTATGCTAACTTAGCTTAGATTTTTTCACTTAAAACCCTTTCGCCTTTTTCAGTCAAATTGTGCTTATGCTGTGATAGAAAAAACAGATGAAAACGTTGAAATTGTTTATCAAACCTTCAAGTTAATTATCTCAAAACTTTGCTAGCTAAATTAATTACAGCTAATAACATTTTAATATACAGTATTTACAACATTCTTAACCTATATTGTAATAAAAATAATAAAAAATTGAAAAATATAACATTAAAACAAAATAAAAAAGTTCGTACCTGTGGCAGTGTACCTTTAATGCTGGCAATTCCTCGCTGTATTGCGATAATTATTCATTGAGCGAGGAAAGCACCAGCTCAACTAATACAACTAATTCTATATTCGCAAACTATTTTACCCACTGAAATTTCTATACATCACGTGCGTGAGTTAACATCATAAACGTAATATTTAAGCGTATTACCAGACAATAACTCATAGCTGCTCACAGCGATAGCTGAATCGTGATAAACAGCCTTGCGGAAAGGAAACAGAAATATAACGGTGAACACCTCGCGATGGTTCTATTAATTATATCGCCTAACTTAGAATATAATAGTTTATTATAGTAACTACTTTGGATTAATCTTATATATAAAATTCTCGTGTCACAATGTTAGTTACCATACTCCTCCGAAACGGCTTGACCGATTTTTATAAAATTTTATATGCATATTCAGTAGGTCTGAGAATCGGCCCTAAGTCCACCCCAAAATATTTTTTTTAAATTTTTTGGACAATTCTTTTGTTTTTATTTTTTTATGATACCGAATACATACAACTCCTAATTTTCACCCCTATACGATCAACCCCTATTTTGTATTATAGTAGATAGTTATTTTTATTGAACTAAAAAAATACATATGGCAAAACGACGTTTGCCGGGTCAGCTAGTATTATAATAATAATAAATCGTGTATTTGCAAACAATGTGGTACATTGATTAATTTAAAAAAAATCCGCACAATCAGTCATATAAAAATAGACATGCAAATGTCATATTAATTATGATAATGTCATAATAATAAGAATAGTTCAGTCATTTATAATTGTTGTCAAAACTTATGGTCTAAATACTCATAATTATACCTAAAAGAAATGGCAACGACAAGTCACTATTAGTTTTATCAATTGAAGGATTACATAATCTTTCAAGCAATAACATAGTAGACAATTTTCTTTTGTTTTTGATTGCACTAAAGCATTAGGATAGGTTAAAGTATATCTTTTCCGTCTGTGGTACGGTTTGAATGATCGTGTTAATTATTGGAATTTGTAGCGAATAGGACGTCTGAAAAAACCCTAATAGGAACTTCATATCTTTTAATAAACTACTTAACATTGAATACATATTTCGTGCTCGAGATCTGAAATATTTAATAGGTGTTATAAAATAATAAATATACTAGGTAATACATATATCTAAAGAAATGTATTATTATAAATTTAATCCGGTACATAACTTTAATCCGGTTAAAAAGTTTTTTCTTTAAATGTGTAAAGGTTATGTCAATAAAAGATAATACTAAATACATATATCGTCATAGTCGTAGAATAGTGACGGATCTGACAAATAGTAAGCTTTACAGGGCAGCCTTTTCAAAATAATATTGTCATGTTAGTTTGTGTTTTACTATTTTAATTCATATTCTGTTATTATGAAAATTATATGCAAATTTAATGCATAAGCAAAAAAAAGGTTTGTTTTGAAAGAAAATAAAAAAAAATGTGTGCGTGTACTTACACACGTAAGAAGTGAAACTTCTTTATGACCTTATTTTTCGAAAAATGATCTACTATATGCAACTTTACAGAAATTGGTTAAATAAAGTTAAATTAGATAAAGTTTAACAAAAGGCTTTTATTATCATAGACATGAATACAAATACAATTATTTCATTTTAACTTATTACTGTACTACTATGTAGTACTAAGATTATTACAGAATTTCATTTATTGTAATAGAATTATTAGTATTACTACCATTGTTATCGTTATTATATATTTTTGTTACTAATGGCTTCGAATCTCTTCGGATCAACCGTGGTAGGGACAAGAAAAAGATGGCGCGTAACCGAAAAATGTGACAAATGTGTGTAATTTTTTTTCCAACGCCGATAAAGAAGTTTGACTTCAAAAAGCAACATGGCGCGTAACCTGCTACGAAATTTCTCCCATACGTCGATAAAGAAGTTTCACTTCAAAAGATGGCGCGTAACGGAAAAATGTGACGCGTAACGAAAAAATGTTACACTAATTTTTTTTCCAACCCCGATAAAGAAGTTTCACTTCAATAAAAACATTAAATTACACAGTTTTCTAGAATCACATGATTCTATCAAATCTGTCACTTTACCGACTGGTTAATTTGAAATTTAAAACACATGGATTTTTTGAATGTAGCCGTAATATTTAGTCAATGTAGTATCCGAATATGATAAAATGTGGATTTTGGATATTTTTCAAATCCGATATTGTTCTACGATCATGACGATATGTAAAAAATAAATACCGTACCGATAATGTAAAAACTATGTTTGGTTAATTTTAAAAGTATTGCAATAGAAATGGCAGTCTCTCTATACAAGATAGTAACGGAAAATACTTGTTGATAAAAACATTAATTTGACCTTTGTCGAGTGTCACTATATCATCGTTACCTTAAGGCTTTGATGTCCTCGTACCATGTCGCAGTTCAGTTAATAAATCAATCAGCGCCATCCGTGAAGTTGATACTATGTTTTAAGTATGTCAACTTTTATACAATATTTAATATATCAAGTTAATAAAAATTAGATCATATAATTTATCCTTATAAAATGATCCGCATTCGATCTCAGAGGTATTTTAGCAAAGGCTTTAAATTAATACAACTCAACGTTTATTGTAAATTGGATCTCAACAGAGCATAGAGCTTTGAAGGACTTATGTTTCTGGTATTTCACGATAACAAGGAACTTAAAATCGTTGTAATATGTTTCGAGTATAACATATTAATAATAATAATTATTGTAAAGACTACTTATTGCTAAATATGAGAAAGTAGCGGCTTGTCTTAATTTTTAATCTTATTTATAACATTCTCGTGTTTGTAATTAAACTCCTTCGAAATGACTCGACCGATTTTTGTGAAACTTTGTGTGCATATCGGTTAGGTTAGCGAATCGGACAAAATCTATGATTCATCCTCCTCAATTTTTATTTTATTTTTTTCTCCTTAAAAGACTATAAGTGAACACTATATTATGCGAAATATTATTTTTAGTACATTAGGTTAGTTTTTGATTACTTAGTCTTAAGTTAGGCTAGATCGTAATGTTAATATCTTTGTGCAGACACAATTTATAATAAAAAAAACGTTCAAGCATCGCAACATCTTCCAAAACTTTAAAATTTCTATCAAAATCCACTTTTGACATTCGGCTTGAATCAGTATATCAAGTCAATCTAATTTTTAAATTAAAAACGTATTGCTAATAATATTATAAAGTTTATATAAAGGAAATAGCCAACAACACACACCACATCCATTCATACATAGCCACAAGATAGTGAAGAAAATACTTATAGATATTGTGTACAATAGAAAGTCCAAGTTGGTACAACACTACTTATATTGCCTCGAGTCAACAATGGTTAACAATGGTTCACAATGAATTGAATCTGAACAAAGCCGTTCATTAACTTCTAACTTAACACACAGCAATTATATCATTTTCTCAATTAAGAAATAGATTCTTCCAACAGTCTTAGTAGGCCCTGACCTATTTATACCAGAAGCATTCTATTGAAACTCAATATAACGAGAGATACTTTCATACAATTTTCAATTGAAACATTTTATATTAGAATGCAAGATATATTCTTAACGTTATGTTACCGTAATGTAATTGGTACAGAGAAGACAATCTTTGTATATTTTCCAGAGCGCTATTGGCAAGTTAGTCAGCCTTGTGTAACTTGCAACTCCAATTACGCCGGTCATTTCGATTACCAGAAGAAAACAAAACAGTGGCGCTACATCCTCTTTAAGTCTTGGCGTCAGATTTCTGAATCTGTTTCATGATCATCTTAAAATCTAATAAGCAAGTTGGTGATCAGCCTCCAGTGCCTGACACACGCCGTCCACTTTTTGGGTCTAAGACATGTCGGATTCCTTCACCGTTCGAGCAAATTTTAAATGCGCACATAGAATAAAGTCCATTGGTGCACAGCCGGGGATCGAACCTACAAACTCAGGGATGAGAGTCGCACGCTGAAGCCACTAGGCCAACACCGCTCTTTACCAGAAGAAAATCCAGTACAAAATATTCTTGAGGTACCTACTTACTTTTATGTATGAAGAGATTTCATATCCGATTTTTGAGAGAGAAAATAAAATTGTTTTTGTTAATTGCCGAGTTCAGGGCCCCTATAATAACAGTAACAAGGCTAATTGCTTGAAACCTTTGTACTCGAATTTTCAATCAAATAACACAAACAATTTAGTACCAATAGAAATACTATATATTGAAATTAGCTTTGAAATAAAAGAACTCGTAATGAAAAAGAAAAGAACGCGAATAATTTAAATGTTATTAAATTTTAGTTATTATATTTATAATAATAACACAGTGACACTACAACACTATATTTATTGACCGTAGAATGCATCCGTAACTTTTTTTATGATTGGACAATTCACACCAATTGACCTAGTCCCATGATAAGCTGGTGAAGCTTGTGTTATGGGTACTAGGCAACGGATATATATACATATTATAGATAGATAGATATGTATTTATATAATACATATTTAAGCACCCAAGACCTAAGCACAACACCAAATGCTCATCACATTGTTTGTCTCAGCCGGGGATCGAACCCGGGACCCATGGATTCGCAGTCAGGGGTACTAACTATTAGACCAATGAGCCGTGGAACTTGATCATATTATTTTTTATAAACAAGTAGCTGATCAGCTTTCTGAACCTGACTGAGCTGTGACTGCTCTGGCTGAGCTGAGCTGACACATGACGTACTTTTTGGGATCATTATGACACTGGTCCTTTCACAAGTGTTAATTGTGCACATGGAAAGATTAATGCATTTGTGCAGAGCTGTGATTCGAACACAAGAATCTTTTAGAGTTGCAAGCTTAAATGTAATATATAAAATTCTCGTGTCGCGGTGTTTGTGGTTAAACTCCTCCGAAACGGCTTGACCGATTCTCATGAAATTTTGTGTGCATATTGGGCATAACTGAGAATCGGACAACATCTATCTATTTACATCCCCCTAAATGTTAAGGGTAGTCCACCCCAAATTTTTTTTTATAATTTTTAGATAATTTTTTTATTTTTATTTTTTTATGATACAGAATTAAAAAATACATACAACCCCTAATTTTCACCCCTCTACAATCAACCCCTATTTTTATTGTAAATGATAAACATGGCAAAACGACGTTTGCCGGATCAGCCCTGCGATTCTGTAACTCACACAGCGCTGTCGCATCGGCGGTCGCTCTCAAGTCAGTCGTGAAACAGTCATTTTATGATTTGGCATTCTGATAAACAATAAACTATAAGCTCCCACCTTTTCAGAATGCCAAATCATAAAATGACTGCTTCACGACTGATTTGAGAGCGACCGCCGATGCGAAAGCGCTGTGTGAGTTCGAAAAGTGAGTTACAGAATCGCAGGGCAGCTAGTAAATTTATACAATTGTGTAATTTTGTCTCAACTCTAAACACAGTGGATTCTAACCGTATCGATGTTAGTTCTTCGAGGATCCCGTTTTATGAGTGTACCCCATAAAACGAACATTGTAAAATACATGATTTTTACAGTTCAATATGAAGATATTGGGTACAAGGTTTATTTGTGAGATTTTATTGGATACGTGATTTCTGGCGTCGACCCACTTTCATAGGACAAGAATGTATGTGGTTTTAAATATTTCTACATCGTGCCTAGGATATCTGCATCTTCTACCGCATTTACACTCTACGTGTTCAGAGAAAGTAAACATCCATAAAGGATTAATATGCAGCTGAGTTTAATCATCGGCCCTCATGGAAGAATACAAAATACCATCCGTATCTCATTGACGTATGTAGTTCCACAACTGAGCGTTTCTTAAGGCAATTTCTGCCTCACACCACCACTATGTCCAACCAGCCCACTGAAGTATTTCCACAACGCAACGTTACATCAAATATATTATGTTATATTGAATGAAACCTTAACTGACACAGACAGCGTAACTGCCACTGATAATTCTATTTTAGTTATTTGAATTTATACGCGTTAGAGTGGGACGGAACGCATACTGCGTATTCACATTTCTCTGACGAGATCGGTGACGCAGTGCAAGCACGGCCGGTGCAGCCGGTACGCGTTAGAGTGAGACAGACTAAATAGGCATGTTAGTTAGTCTGGTAGAGTGGTAGATTGAATTAATATCAAAGAAAAAACTTGATTTAATAGCAAAGAAAAAAAAAAAACTGCATAAGTAAAAAATAAATAAATTAATATAATTGCATAAGTTGATAAAAAATGCTATCCAATATGCTTAACCGCGGCAGTCCTCGAGTGCCACACGTTTTTTTTCTTTATATAATACAATTTACCATTAAATATGTTCCATGAAAGGGTATCTAGTAACCCACGACACAGGTATGTCTCTAGTGTAGAAACATACAACCATTTTCGTTTTATAAAATAAAAATATTTGTAGTTTTCTGTTTGAAAAAAATATTCTTAGAAACTTAGGATTTCAAGTCTTTCATCATTAGAATGCTAAGTAATCCATGAGTACATTTTATAAATAAATGTCTTACCGTGAGAAGCCGTGACATGTACACGTGTATCTAACGAAAGCCTTCGTGGAAAATGTTAAGCTTTCGGACGGTCTTGAAGATTTTTACGGAGAAATCATACATGGATTATACCTGGAATCATACATTATATATTATTTCCTCGCTGTATTACGATATATAAATGCTGCCAGCGTTAAAGGTACACTGCCACAGGGACCAAACTTCTTTTTTTATTAATTTATTAATTATTTCTTTTATTACTATGTAGGTTTAGAAAATTGTTTATATTGGAAATACTGTATACTTATCTTAATATGTATATATAAATTATGTGTCACGTTGTTTGTCCGCTATGGACTCCTAAACTACCGAACCGATTTCAATCAAATTTGCACACCGTGTGCAGTTTGATTTAACTTAAAAGATAGGATAGCTTACATCTCAATGTATACCCGCAATATTATTTTATTGCAAAATATTTGTATATTATTTGATAGTCATAATTCTAACAGATGGCGCTGTGTTGAAAGTAGCAACGTTTCAATTAAGCTACAATTTAATAGCATTACCACCAAAAAAGCATGGAGGTCCCCATGACTGGTGTTCTCCTACCGTTTCCCTTGAATAGGTTACTACTATGTAATATAACTAAAACCTTAGCCACAGCAACGCTTGGCCGGTCTGCTAGTATAATATATATTATATAAAGTTTTAAAAATATACAGTATTTATCTAGCAGTGAAGCGTGGCTAATGTAAACTAATCTAAACATTTGCTGGGCACCAAGGGATCTTTATGAAACTGGAAAGAATGAAGCTGGTATATTAAAATCCAAATCACTTAGGAATTTACCCACAGGTAATTTAATGTAATAGATGAAGAGTAGTATTAGCTTAGTGCCTGGAGAATGCCACTATTATCCCTGAGGTCTAGCTTTCCAATCACGGCTGAGTATTAATATTTTTTAAGCTATTGCATAGATTTTATCGCGGGCTTTGAGCGCGGTGACCGGATCAAGAAATTCCGTAAACATAACACACGATGACCTAATATAGGTGCGGCCAATACGCGTTACTGCGTCTCATATCGGTCTGGAGTGGTAGATTGAATAAATATAAAAAAAATACTGCATAAATATAAAATAATTATAATTGCATAAGTTGATGCAATAACTTTACCGCGGCAGTCCCTGAGTGCTCACGTTTTTTTTCTATATTAACACTTGGTCGTATGGTATATATTGCGAAATATATTATTAAGAAACATATCTGATTTTAAAAAAGGTAGGGTTTTTAACAATATTAATAATACTTTCCTTCCATTCTGAAAGCCTTTTTAATCTAATTACATTTTAGATAGAGCCTGCTCGGAAGCAGAACTATGTTTTCGCTTTTCCCTTATTATTATAATTATATACTCAATAGATAATTGGAAAAGTTTCTAATTTTCTTCATGAAATCATTTTAAATTTCGCTGAAACTATTTACAAAAATTGTTCCTAATGCTGTATGAAGTCTTGTAGGTAACGTTAGAACTTTATAACGTTAGAATAATAATAATAATAATTTATTGCAAGAATATGGTACAAAAATGTGTCAGGTGGTACAATCATAAGTTCGCATATTCTGCCACACACAATGGCGCTCAAATTTGTATTTAAAGGAATTTTACATTTTACATTATTAGTCATATGAATTGGTCAGTTTTTATATTATTTGTATCATTATATTATTGTACATATCATATCATACGTTATTAAATTTATGTTCTAAACTTATGTTCTAAATATTCGGTCACGCTATAGAAGCACCTTGACTTCAAAAACCTAATCACCTTCCCCTTGAAAACATTACATGGCAGCGATCTATAATTTTTAGGAAGGTGATTAAATATTCTCACAGCCATGGCGTAACAATTTTTCGAGTATAGCGCGGTGCAACATGCAGGCACCCGCAGCCGTGTTGGATCCCTCGGTATATACATGCAAGTTTCTTTGTAAGTTTTAAATAATTGTGGATGCTTCTTGACAGTCATAACTGCTTCATAGATATACAAACTTGGTACTGTCAGAATACCGAGTTCGTGGAAAATTGGTCTACAACTTATAAGAGTATATATAATAAGAAATAAATAGAATATAGAAGAGATATAATTTGGTAGTTGATACATTGCAAAAAGGATATCCGCTACTGAAAATTAACTACTTCAGGCGCAGTGTAATAAAATTAGGCCTAAGAAACAAGTGAATACCTTCACCGACCGCGCTACAAATCTTCTAGACAGCGAAATCTTGCGCAAAGCTATCTCTTCTATACCGATACTTAGGCCACCGTATAGCAAGCTGTTCCTCTCATACAGCTGGGGCATTGAATTAAGAGGAGAATATTTATAACATACTAGCTGACCCGGCAAACGTTTGTTTTGCCATGTATGTTATTTCTAGGAAACATTTTTTTAGTTAAATAAAAATAACTATCTACAATAATAAAAAATGGATAGTTGAGTAGGGGGGTAAAAATTAAGGGTAGTATGTATTTTTGTATGCTGTATCATAAAAAAAATAAAAAGTTTTTTTGGGTTACCCCTTATCACTTAGGAGTTGTAAGATAGTAGTCGATTCTCAGACTTACTGAATATGTATAAAAAAATTCATAAGAATCGGTCGAGCCTTTCGAACGAGTATGGGAACGAACATTGTGACACGAGAATTTTATATATTAGATTATAAATGACTGATTGTGCAATAAAATTTCAGCCTTTGGAACCAACCAAAGTGGAGATATTTGAGGTTCTATATTACCTTATTATATTAAAATATAAACCTATAAACATTTGTCGTACTCGACAAAACGCCAATTTCATATGTAAGGACCTAATATTTACTATTTCCAACCAATTATACGACGTTTGAGCCGAAAATCGGAAAATCATTGTCATTTATTTATTTATTTATTATATACATGATCTTAAATAGAAAGAAGTTGGTGTGGTGGAAACACAAACTGGACACAGTTTCTCTGTCCACCAGGACGTCGAACATATATAAATAATTAACTTATTACATACTTAGGCCAGTGACATACTATACAATATAACAATATACCATTAAACCATCAAAATTGCACGAACAACGTAATAAAACAATTGAAACATTGTCGCTCCACAGTTAGCCGATGCAAGAAACCTGTTCTTGACGAGAATTCTCATTCGAATACAGCAGGTATTCCAATATTCGAATATGAATTAAATGACGATGTCTTATTTTTGTTATGCATAATTTGTAATTGTTTCATTTATAAAGTAATTTTTTTAATTTTAATTTAATATTGTTTCTTGTTATATTAGTAAATAGTGTAGCTGGTAGCGAGTTTAATAGATTTGGAATAATATATTCTAATGTTTTTTTCCCATATAAATAATAGTATTTTGGTAATAGAAAATATTATATTTCAAATAAATACTAATGTCGGTAACTATGAGAAAATATCATTAAAAAATAACGTAGCAAATATTCTATTCAAACATAATATAAACTCAAGTTCAATTATAGATATTATAGAACCAAGCGTGTATACTAGTGCTATAATTAAGTTTATTTTACCCGAGTTGGAGCGAAATACATGTTCCCCTAAAGCCAAAGTAGAATGTATAAAAAGGTAAGGTGTGTATTTCCTTTGGCTCGCTTAATTATCTACGCCAAAATAAGCCGATCACTCACCGAAGGATCTTCACGCTAAGTAAACAGGGTGAGGGTAAACTTTAAAAACATAGATTACTAGATGTGACTAATAATGGCGAAAAGGCCACTGTGACTAATAATGTGAAAGGCCGGCAACGCAATTGCGAGCCTTCTGGCAGTGTGAGTGTCCATGGGCGGCGGTAGCACTAAACATCAGATGCGCTTCCTGCCCATTTGCCTCCATTACATAAAAAAAAAATGAACGTGAAGAAGTGTGGATAAAACTTTTATAACGGCTCGTCAAAAAATTTATATAAAAAATATATAAATTTTTTGACGGCTCATTGGACAAGTGGTTAGTCTGACTACCCTGAGTGCAGATCCATGGGTCCCGGGATCGATCCCCGGCTAAGACAAACATCGATTGTGCTTAGGTCTTGGGTGTGGTAAATATGTATTTATATATATATATCTATCTATAATATGTGTGTATATCCGTTGCCTAGTACCCATAACACAAGCTTCACCAGCTTAGCATGGGACTAGGTCAATTGGTGTGAATTGTCCAATCATAAAAAAAAAAAGTTTTTATAAATTTCATTTTTTTTTTTTTTTTTTTTTTTACACCAATTGACCTAGTCCCATGCTAAGCTGGTGAAGCTTGTGTTATGGATACTAGGCAACGGATATACATACATATTATAGATGGTGATTAACATCACCTTGATGGCTGGAATTTTCCACAGTCCGTTTCACAAGGCATTTTCTTTTGCCAGCTAGCGAACTGTGGAAGCGACTCCCGGTGGGGGGTTCCCTGAGAGATACGACCTTCAACTGTTCAAAATTCGAAATTCCTTCCTCAAAGGCCGGCAATGCACCTACTAAAAATGGGTGTCTATGGGCTGCGATGCCCTTTTTGGGCGTCCCGCAGGTTCGTTTGCCCCCCAATTATATATAAAAAATTGTCATTTTATCCTACGTTTCTAGAAAAAACAATAAGGTATTATACATTTTATAGAACACGGGGCGATCGGGCAGGAGGCTCACTTGATGTTAAGATACCACCACCCACATTGCTTAAGGAATCGTGTGAGTTGCCGGCCTTTTAAAAAAAAGTTAGTGCCGTCCAAGACGGTTGTGCATTAATGTCTGCATAAGTTTATTATTTAGAGTATATATGAATTAATTAAAAAATAATAAATTATCTAGTAATCTTACATCTGCATTTGTCTAGGTAAAGGCAGTTGTTTAATTTGCCCATTGATTGCTCATTGTTGAGGGTCCTAGTGCCTCTCTATAATATAGATTAAGGGTGAGTTATATAGGGGATCAGTGTTTACAGAGTATGTTTATTTTAGGGGTGCATTATTTAAGATAATTTAAATTAAATAATATCACAGAAATCATTCGGATAAATACGTTTCTTATGAATATGTTAATTTTATTCGTTGTTGTGATTTAAGGGTGAAGTGATATTGGAGTTATTGTATCGCCCACGTTTAAGTTAAATATACCTTTAAATAAGTTTTCATAATATTGAGCAGTATTAGTTTAAACGTACGACTCTCATCCCTGAGGTCGTAGGGTCGAACACCGGCTGTGCATTATAGGACTTTCTGTGTATGAATACTGGCTCGTACAGTGAACGTAAAAAATCGTGAGGAAACCGTTTTAATAATGGTTGGTTGGTTTGTTGTCCATGTATATTATTTTTAGGAAAATTATGAGTTGTACGTATTGTTGTATCATAAAAAAATAAAAAAAAAAAGAATCTAAAAATTAAAAAAAATTAGGGCGGACCCCATATCAATCAGGGGTTTGAAAGATACATAGTAGCCGATTCTCAGTCTTACTGAATTTGCATTAAAAAATTTGTAAGAATCGCCGTTTCAGAGGAGAGAATTTTATATATTAGATATACCCATATATTTTCTTCCAATATGCGCAATTAACACTTCCTGGTATGGTGACTGAAATGCTTTGTGACGAAAGCGGTCTCTAGTTCCAAAAATCTATGGTGTCATAGGACTACCATATAAGGCCTTATATATATTGTACTTGTTTAAATAATCATTGAAATAGACTAAAAAAATTACTAGTCCGTAACACTAAAATATACTACTAAAATGAATACAAATTAAATCATTTGGACGCCAACAAACCTCTATCATTCTACGGCTAATTAAGCATTCTTACGAGCTCGACTCAAAGTCAAACGAACAGCGGAAGGGCTAATTTCACCCCTTGCTAAAACGGTTATCCGACACCGTGGATCCCACGCATCCCTTTTAGCATTTTATTCTGGATATAAAACATAAAATCCGTGACGAAATTCTTTCTCATTGTTCTATAAACATCCCTTAACATAAACAGCAGGTATTAAAGAAGATCTTCGCTCCCCATGGCAGCTATAATGCATTTTGTATGGTATAAGTTAAGAGATGTCTACCTTGTTAAATGCGGCACAATATTTCATCGTTTAACCTGTCTTATCTGGTTTCGGGTTTAGACCAAAGGAGCCAAAGTAAGTGATTTCTGGGATTGTGTGTGAAAACCGCTGTGTGAGTTCGAAAAGTGAATTACAGAATCGCAAGGCTGGTCTCTGAAACAGGTTTTTAATTGACTAATTTGGTGAAGCCACAAGAATGTAAGTGCGTGCTCACCAGGCCTCCTGCTGTAAGGACAAATCTTTGTTTTTAATTTATTTTATTATTATTTATTACTTAAGATGTCATGTGGAACATGGTGTAATTGTTGCAGCTCCTGAAAACGTTAAGTAAAACAAAAAATTTAGCGATTAAAAAGAGTGGCGGAGAGTTTATTGCTAGTTCTTGACTTCCGTTTTACGCCCTTGATTTGAGAACTGGCAGTCAATGTAAAATTAGAAGCATTTCATACATATATATATTTTTTTTTTTTGACGTTCATAAGTATGCATTGTGTTATCTATATGAATAAATGATTTTGACTTTTAACAAAACTGATTTAGAAATGAGTCGGCGATTGTTTCCGAGGATTACGATAGCAGACAAATATATATTCATGAACACTAAATACAACCGCCGGCAACGCACCCACTAAAATGGGTGTCTATGGGCTGCGTGGACTACCCTTTTTGGTCGTCCCGCAAGCTCGTTTGCCCCCCTATTATATAAAAAAAAAAAAAAAAAAAAAAACAAACTAAAGTATGGGATATGATATGTGTTCTTTTTGTACTCCTCTCGTATACGTCAAGTACACAATAGAAAATCGCTATGATGGGAGACTAGACACGGAGAGTTTAATATAGAACCTTCTTTGTTAATCAGCTGAAATGACATTTTATAACCATTCATAGTTAAGTCCAAAGTAAAAAATTACGTGTCATGTAAGCTACTAATAGTTTTTCTGTGAACTAGGAGCTTCATCTGATTTGCCGTCTGGCCAAACAATTGCAATATACTAATTATTACTTAAAAATTCTAAATCTATTAAAAAGGTTTTAAATTGATTTTTTTTGTGAAATCGCCCAAGCTTATATCTTAAGCGGGTGAGGGGAGCTTACATAGTGCCTACAGCATAATTTTCCGGACCGCAGCGTAGACGTAATAAGCACTGTTTACAAGTCTCCTATATACTCAGCGGACCCATCTCTGGCCGCTACATATTGCCCCTAAAGAACCAAGGACTTATATGAAATCTTTATTGGCTTTTTAATGGTTAGGTCTTCTTTGAGAGTATATTATAAAGAAGATGCTTCAGGTAGAAAAATATATCAAGAAATCGTGTGTAGGTATTTTATGTAAACATATTTCGAAAAAAACATTATAGGCGATTACAAAATAATCAAATAATAAATATAGTTTAAAAAAACTATAAAACCGTAATTTAATCGTATTGCTTTGTGGACTAAAAACAAATTTCATTGTTTTTTCGAGATAAACCTATGAAATTATTATATTGTCGCTGATTCTTTATAACTGTACAAAGTTTGAATTAAATCTGTCCGTTTAAAGTGGTCAAAAGTCAAAATCGAGTCCGAAGGAGTCGGTTACATACATACATACACACATACATACATACATACATACAGGTGAAGCTAATATAAAGCGTGTAAAAAGAGACTACTTACTTACTTCTTGTCGGCGAGTCAACGCTAATTTTGCGTTTATTTTTAAACTTTCACAAATTGCCGCTTAGTCGAGATAAATTTAGGCTCGCTTCACTATACTATTAACACGTGTGTTTACATTGTCCAAATATGTGTTAATTAGGCGTTGTCGCGGTCCCGCCTATTGACATGCTAAGCGTCTCTGGTGATTGTTATTATATATTTTTTTACATGTGTCTTCACTAAGACATCATCAAACATAACGATCTAGCCTAACTTAAGACTAATAAGTAATTTAAGTCTAACCTAATAATATAACCTAATTTACTAAAAAGGATTTTTAATATAAGAAAGTGTACAATAACACTACTTACAGTCTCTATTAAAGGGAAGACACTCTGTTCTTGTGTCCTATTTTTTCACTCACTGTTTAGCACTTAATACTAACGTGCACTAAAACTAATTCACTAGATCAAATGGTTTTGTCCTTTTCAGTCTTCTCACTAGGCTCGTGGTGTCAAGGAGTTGAATAGCCTCGACATTCACGTGATGGTGGATGGGCTCCAGCAATCTTTTTTATTAATGTGGCGATGTCCTCTATATTAAGGTCCTGATGGAGGATTGTTATTATATGAGTTTTAATTTTAATTAATGTATTGCGTTGATTTTAATTATAAAAAAATCTAAAATAGGAGTCTCGAAAAAATCTGCACTCTGCTATTACTCACCCAATAGTGAACAGTGTGCCGTAGTATTTAAAGTGGGTATGGCATCGAATTTTCGGCCCTTATTATTCCTGCGCCATTTTCCTATACCCAGCGTAGGCGCCTGTGGGTTTCCTCGGGTAAAAAAGAGACTTGATCACTGAAATAACTGGCAGAAGCTCTAAGCCTTGCCTATAAACTAATGATACAAAAATATGGGTTGGATCTGTTGGATTTGGATTGAAACGTGAAGTTGGACATCAATTATTTGTCAAATTTATTTTGTAATGGCTCACTTAACCGAGATTCCAAATCAAATAAAATCACTGTTCTAAAATCTATCAACACGAAATTAGGTTAAACTTTAAAATTAATAAATGAGGAAATAATCAATAAAAAATAAATCGATTAATTTACCGAGAATGTCACATCTCTTATGACCAATAGAAAAGTAGAAAATGGCGGATTGTTTACAAATTTCAATACATTCGGGCGACCGATTTTAAGATCGTTACTAAAAATATCAAGACATCAAAGGTAAACAGCAACACTGAATATATTGCGTATATTTTGCATTATATGTAACCAAACAAAACCTACAAATTCGTAAACAATTAAGACAATTCCAAACGTCGTCTACGAATCCCAATATCGATTTCATGTCAATTACACTTGAACTTGAGATTTATTTATTCCTCTTATTTTAATATATGTACGAAGAAAATCGTAAACCTTTCGCGATAAAAATTGAGAGCTTCAATGTTATCGGGTTGCTCATTCTTAGCTTTTCACATTTGTTCGTGATTGATGCTTTTCGATTTCTCTACGTATGAAACGGAAGGTTCTGTTATAAACGACTCATGTGAGATAGAAATTTAGGCCGTATTTTGTTTATTTGTGAATTTACTTTGTCTTCTAACTTCGGACACACATGTGTTAAAATAATAATAATCTATTTCTTCTATCCACCTTTTTTTTTGGGCGACCTCTTCTCCTTCTTCCTCTAGGTCCTTTCCATACAGTTATCCTTAAGGTCCACCTATTATCGGTGTATCTTGCTATTTGCCCCGCCCATTGCCACAAAACACATGTTATAGCGGAATCAAATTTAACTTGTAGTCAGTGAATGGTAATCTCATTTACTCATTTTTAACTCCGCTCGTCAGCTCAGCATCAAATCACATATCACAATGAAGGCAAAAAGCAAAAAATTATTGCAACGCTTCAATAGAGTACGACCATGTCTTGGCGGTATAGACTTAGAATGATCCCTTAAGCTGTCACAAGAAAGTGAGGGTACTCGTAGACGAATATTAATCTACCCACCTCCACAATATTTAGCGTTGAATATTTTTTTAAAAACAAATAAATATTAAACTTTGTTAATTGTATTTCTTAAAATTTTATGTATTTCGTATTAACAGCTTAACGAAGTATCGTTTATATGGCATACTAGCTGGTGCCCGTGACTTCGTCTGCGTAGGATTAAAATAATATTTGTCCAAATGATGTAGCGTGAAAGATATATTTTATCTACTTTAAATACCGGAAGCGATAAAAGTATCTGTTTTCATTTAGGAATCGATTTATTACTACCAAATGTGCATTTATAAATAAATTATCAATTTTCATTGTAGTTATGGTTCACTGTTTTGGCTATAATGGCTTACGCATAAGACATACATAGATATAATATACTGTGGCGGGCACTTTTGTAGAAGAAAATAAACATTTACATCATATATTACATATGTGTAACTCTAGTGGTTTTGGCAGCGCACGCCAGAATAGCAGAATGGTAGATTTTTTCCTTTTTACTTGATATTTTGGACAATTAATACAATATGTTTATAAATTGTAGCTATGTGTTGTTCTGATGTAAAAGCTAAATTATTTTAAAGTTTCATTAAAATCCATTCGGTAGTTTTTACGTGAAAGTGTAACAAACATCCATACCTACAAACTTTCGAGTTTATTAGTAGGATTAAAATAAATACACACTATATTAAAGTAAAAATACAGCGTTTATTATCTTTGACACGAAATCTCTGCTCCAATGAAAAATGAATACGGTATTAACAATAGCTATCTGTTAAAAGGACCCCATTTATAACGAGTCTTGAATTTCTTATGGATGCTTATGCTCGCTAAATCTTGGCAAGAGTTCCAACATATTCATAAGACCCTGGTACTATGCATTCTTATTAAAACGAAATTATGTAATAAGCCGCAAAAGAAATAAGAAAAATTTTAAATTGTAAAGTGACACTTATTTTTTATGTTTTTTCCTTGTCAATGTTTGTTAAATCATAGGCAAAATAAGGTAAGATTCAGATTCAGTGACTTAGCTCTGAGTATGTCAATAAGGTATGAAATTTAACATACAAGAGTCCAACTTAGCGCTTAATGTTTATTCTGGATCTGACTTTATATAGTATTAAAAAACTCAACATTTATTGTTAGC
Source organism: Pieris napi (assembly GCF_905475465.1). Taxonomy (NCBI): domain Eukaryota; kingdom Metazoa; phylum Arthropoda; class Insecta; order Lepidoptera; family Pieridae; genus Pieris; species Pieris napi. The sequence continues at coordinate 8,979,832 of NC_062254.1, forward strand.
ATAATCTTTCTCATTGCGGATGCCAACACTTTTTGGGTCTCTGAGCCAGCGGAATGAGTTAACATAATACAGACCAATTATGCAAACCACACCAGTATTACCTTAATAAATACCCTCCGTTGATACGGACGACGTCCGTCATTCCGTGGAATGCGACTTTACATGAATTCCAAAAAAAAAAAAAAAACTATCTAGCTTATACAATAATTATGGCTAATAGCCATAAAACAATTATATTATTACTTATATTTTTGACCTAATTTTCTACAATACTATAACTTAAACTAAGGTAATGTTCATTAACAGTCTTAGTGTTCTATAACATTTTGACACTATGTTCATGTATCCGAGATACCGCACTTGCACTTATATTCACTACACTAGGTTATTTAACTCAAAAGGTTTAGTAGGAGCGATTCTTAGGCAATTTCTGCCGCGCACCACCACTGTGGAACCAGCTGCCCACTGAAGTATTTCCGAACCAATTCGACTTAGGGTTTCCAAGAAAAAAGCGTACCAATTCTTAAAAGGCCAGCAGCGCGCTTGTGAGAATTCTGGCAGTGCAACTTTCCAGTGGCGGCGGTTTCACTTAACACCAAGTGAGCCTCCTGCCCTTTTGCCTATTGTAACATAAAAAAGTAGTACCATAAACATGTGACTCTCAACTCTGCAGTAGCGGATTTGACTCCTATCCGATACTCTACAACCTCCAACGGCGACAGCGATTATTTTAGCTATGGATTCTCGCTCAGCTCAGCTCGGCTCAGGCTGCTTTTACGAGCGTATCTCCGGCGTACAGAGATCCAATCACCTACATTAATTAGATACCTTTTTGTATGTAACTTTGCTATAATTCTGTCAATATTTGTAGCGCTAATGTCGCAACCTTGGGATCGGTACAAACATTCATTATGGATATCGGCATCGCGGTCGGTATCGCTATCGGCAGTTATGGGCTCTAATCGAGGGCGTTGTATGCAAAATTAACATACACTGCGAAAATAGTGAGAAAATTGGCATGATATAAAACTTTGTTTTAAATATCGACTTTATAATAATCTACTTATTAAAAAGACCAAAGAGATTGACGTAGAATTGTACCTACCTATTTGGTTGGTTCCGGAAATTTACACACAAGAATTACCTCCACAAAATCGAATTCCATCAACGTATTCGTCACGATAAGCACGACACTAGGTGATGATCAATCAATCAACCAAATTTCTCATTAGCTCAATTTAATAGGAGAATACAGTGCACCATTATCTGATTTTGATAATTAACATTGTTACGCGATTAACATTTGTATTCCAGAGCTAATAGGGACTATAATTGATTGTATGTTTTTGATAGTTACATGTCTATAGCAGTCAGCGCTCAAGGGACGCGAATGACAAATGACAGCGATCGTTTATCTTCTTAACTGTCACGAAAGCCAATCAACACATAGAGAATGCTCTTGCACAGTTGAGGGTAGTTTTAAAATTAGCACTAATTCATCATAATCAAATATAATCGATCATACCTTTTGTAATATATAAGTTGGTTCGTTTGAAAACATCGTCAGTAGCTCATTTGCGCTATGTGTATTACAACGAAATATTTTTTTTAGATTGGTAGGTACTGTTGTTTGTTAGGATCGAGTTATAGGACGTTAGACATTGAAGGCACATACAAATTTAATTATGTCAAAAAAGACTTAGGTATGCAGAACATTTAACAACGGAAAGTTGCGTACTTGGGCCACGTGAGTGCCACCACCATCTCCTTCAATTCATTAATATAAATTCAGGGTAAACAGCGTGTTGGTAGAATGTAGAAAGCATGGGCACAAGCACGCTCGGCACACTGATACATTGGTAAAATAACCACAAAATAAATGTTATGTAACAAGCACTTACAGGAAAACGTGACATACATGTAGAGATCATACGAATATTAATCAAAACAATTATTAAACAAAACAAGCATTTAAAAGAAAAATTAGTAATAAAAATTTTTTTTTACAAAAAACTAAAAAAAAAGAGTTGCTGCATCTGGCACAGGATAAGACAAGTACAAGAGACTGACGGCCAACCTCCAGTAATGGAGAGCCACCAAAAGAAGAAGACGTAAAAAAAAACTTAATTAATTAAACCTTATTCCTTTATTTTACAGATGCTGGTTGTCTCACTAGACCATTCCTGTTGTGGGTGACCAGACTCCGAGATGCAATAAAATCACAACTACTTATTACTTATTTCTTGAAAATTTATGGTAAAGAATAAAATGAATCAAAATATTGCGCATGAATTAATATCCACTCAAATATATTTTATATTTTCTTCTTAAAATTTAAAGAACACATTTATAACATTACAAGCTGACCCGGCAAATGTAAATGCATATAAATTATATCTAGTGAATATTTTTGTATAACTAACATCGCTATTAGAGTTGGTATACTACAGATTATAAAAAACATTTTGTTCAAAAATAAAAATTAAATTAGTTAGGGATATTAACTATATGACCGATTTTCAGACCTAATAATATACACAATAATTTTATAAAAATCAGTCAAGATTTTACTTATAAACTATTATACTAGAAAAAAACCGAAATATATTCATATATATGAAATATAGTAATAGACATATATTTACAATAATATATAATATATAATATATATATATATATATATATATTATATATGTGTCTCGAGATCGAGAGACTAAATTTTACTTTATTTAATTTTACTTTTTTTTTTGTTAATTAATTATGCACTTCTTTTACTTTACCCGCTGTAGGTGTTTCTTTTTTTATTGTTCCATATTAGGGTTGCCTGGAAGTAATCGCTTGTTAGCGATAAGGCCCGTTGCCTAATAACTTATACAGTAACCTGCTTGTTTTTGTTTTTTGTGTATGATTTTGTATATTATGGTAACGAAGTGTAAATAAATAAATGTGTTAAAACATTTTTAAACGTGTAGTTCTTAGTATCTTACTTCTATATAATTTACAACTTCATATTAAAAATTCATAGACAACTATAGATCAAGCTATGATGGTAGCGCAAAGATTGCACTAGTGACAAGTGACTGGTCAAGCGTTTGTGAAGTGATCAATCAGTTGGCTCTAATCGTATATTGATTAAACATCTTCCAACAGCCGACTTTGAAGTTTCGAACGATTTAATTGATTGCTTCGATATTTATATGAAAATTATTCATGCAAAGGAGCAGTGTGGGCTAAGTAGCTTGAGATTGCGGCTTCCAACCTCAGTCGTAGTCGTTCACAGTAGCTCGTACGATGAAGGAAAAACTAATGGCTAACTAACTACCTAACTAACTAGTTTATTTGAGAAAATCCTTGCCCTCAGATTTCTGTATATCATTGTAGGTGATCACCGTTTTGTACGAGAGTTTTTTACGCCGGCTTTTTCTCTCGGCCTACACCCTCTGCCTTCTTTGCCGATGAGTAGGGATGCCTACAAATTCAAATTTAATGACGTGGGATAAGTGATACATGTATCTTATGTTCCATAAACATATTTTATTTTATTTTACCTGATACACAACATTTTGGGTCCAAGGCATGCATTATGTGGTTAATGCGCCTATAGAGAGTTAAATGGTAAACAACCGGGAATCGAACCTACGAGCTCAAGGTCACGCTCAAGCCTTGACCAAAACTGCTCTTTTACACAACAACAGACTCGTTTATTTTGTGAAAAAGTCTTAAAAACTTTTAATATTTGAATGTCATATAAGTATAAATAATAATAATTTCCATAACATGCACTTTTCAATTTTGATTTGTTTTGATTTAATTCTAAAACTCACCTAATGACCAACATTTATTGCTCGTAAATAGCAAGACGAAAATGAAAATTTCGCTTTATTATTTTTATGAGAAAATAAAAGATAAGTAAGTTTAAAAATATAATTTCATTAAAGCCACTTCAGAGTTACGGCTTAAGGCAATTTGTGGAAGCGAAGTCTAATAAAATTCGCTCTTCATAAAGTTGAATATAGTGTCTATAGTTAGACGATGTCGGTCTAATATTTTTACGCTTGAATTGCTTTTTTTTTTTTTTGACAATTCACACCAATTGACCTAGTCCCATGCTAAGCTGGTGAAGCTTGTGTTATGGGTACTAGGCAACGGATATACATACATATTATAGATAGATAGACATATAAATACATATTTAAACACCCAAGACCTAAGAACAACACCAAATGCTCATCACATCGATGTTCGCCTCAGCCGGGGATCGAACCCGGGACCCATGGATTCGCAGTCAGGGGTACTAACCACTAGACCAATGAGTCGTCTTCTAATACGTAGTTTATTACAAAATTTGGCTCTACATCAAGTGTTTAAAATTTTTGTTGGTGTATGGCTATATATGGACTAAATATAAAGTGCTATATATTTAAGAGATCATGTGGGGTAATAAGAATCTATTGGTAGCCGCCGGTGGGCGGCTATAACGCCATGAGGCTTGCTTTACTAGATTAGAGAAAACGCGCTCTTTTCTCAAAGACTCTATTCTTTTTGCAGCTGAAGAAGCTTTAAGAATATGCATCAAAATTCACTCTACCGAGGAATACAAGCCCTGCGATTCTGTAACTCACTTTTCGATCTCACACAGCGGTTTTTTCCATTTTGCGGTCGCTCTGCAATCAGTCGTGAAGCAGTCATTTTATGATTTGGCATTCTGAAAAGGTGGGAGCTTGTAGTTTATTGTTTATTAGAATGCCAAATCATAAAATGACTGCTTCACGACTGATTTGAGAGCGACCGCCGATGCGAAAACCGCTGTGTGAGTTCGAAAAGTGAGTTATAGAATTGCAGGGCAGGAATCGAGGTGTAATTTAGCAAACATGCTAAACCTTATTACAAACATGTTTTTTTAGAACAGGGTACAAATTGGCCGTAGGCTCAACTGATACGTGAGACCGCCGCCCTGAGACACTCTCAATGCCAGATGGCTTGTTGGCACAGCCTTTTAATAATTGGTACGCTCTTTTCTTAAAAAACCCTACGTCGAAGCAGTGGGCAACTGGTTCCACATCGTTCCACATATTTAATAACCTTATATAACACGGAATGCTTTGAAGAAATCAGTTAGCAAACTCCATCTCCGTCATGTTTCAATGAGCTAGTGTTTCTAATTACTAACGTCTTATACCTACTTGTTATTCTGAAGTCAAAATTGAGCATTCATTATATTATTTATTGAACAAAATGTGGGGTGTATTAGTATTCTAGTACCGGGTAAGGTTAGAATACTAATCAACGTTTATATTACATTTTAGTATCTAATAAATATTATGAGTATTAAGTTATATCAGATCAGATTTCTTTGAGTGAGTTATTCTAGTCTATTTACTTTGATGAACTGTTATTGATATTTAGTTTACATAGCCATTGCACTCCCTTTGCATAAGCAATACCTGTACCCCTCTGAAGCAACACCACTATAAAAGAAAGCGGACAACAGATACCATAGCTTTGATCGGATACCTCACATCGGACCGGTCAAATTTTCAAAGTAATAAGTCTATAATATAGATTCTTGATCATGCATTCATCGGGCCGAGGCATAATTAGTTAAGTTTGATTATTTTAGTATTTTAATTAAATTACTATAATAATTAAACTTAACTAATTATGACTATTTAATCGCCCCGATGAATGCATGATCAATATCTTACTCATAATCTTACTAAAATATTTTAAATATATTTTGTTACTTTTTGGGATTAACTTTTAATTTTAAAAATAGGTATACGAGTATAAGGTATTTCACCCTTCTTCCTCTCTCTAAATCGGTCTCGATCGCTCTCTCCCTTTTCTTCGACAAAAACGCTGCATATTTTCGTGACGTTCCGTAGTAATTTTACCCCCATGCGCCTAAAGAAGTTTCACTTCAAAAACTTTAATCGATGCAAACGCGAACATCGATATTTCGATAGCTTTACATCAGGAGTTATCAGTAAGAATTTGTTTTTATATCAGACAAAGAATTTTTAAGTTTAAAAATTCTACAATATAATTTAATTTATCTGGTTTTCTTTTATAGAACAAATTTAAACGTATTGTGATGGGAATCAACCGCCTGTTAATGTCTATATTAGCCATTTAATATCTCATTCCATTTTAACAATTCTTTAGACTTTTATTTTTTGTGAGATCTTTTTTTCACCCCATTGAGGAGGTGTAATGCGAAATGTTTGTGAATAGGAGAGTTATATACAGTAAAGTACATATATCATTAATATAGAATATAAATGATAAAAAAAATATATTTAATTTCAATTGTAAATACTGTATATTTTTTTGTTATGTTTAGGTTTTAATAAACGATATATTAGTACCATAAACTTAAAAATTGACGACACATTGGTCTAGTGGTTAGTACCCCTGACTGCGAATCCATGGGTCCCGGGTTCGATCCCCGGCTGAGACGAACATATTGATGTGATGAGCATTTGGTGTTGTGCTTAGGTCTTGGGTGTTTAAATATGTATTTATATGTCTATCTATCTATAATATGTATGTATATCCATTGCCTAGTACCCATAACACAAGCTACACAAGCTTAGCATGGGACTCGGTCAATTGGTGTGAATTGTCTTAAAAAAAAAAAAAAAAAATAATGTTGAAATGTCTGTTGCGAATATCAAATTAAAATATCACTTTAGTAATTTTTCTTATTATTTAAGCTAGTTGAAAGATAAATTTCTTTTTAATTGCCAATTAATTGAAAACCTACTAAATCTTTAAAAGGATAATTAATAGAAAATTGGTAATTAAAAAATATATTTTATTTATTAATAAAATGTCTGTAGCTTGAAAAATAGAGAGGCTAAACGTGTAAGCTTGCATTACAAGCATAAATTGTGGGTACGAGGCTGTCGCAACAGCATCTTGAAGACTGTGGCAGATAACCTCTCTTCGCCTATCATGAAGCATTTTGTGCGTACACTTGTCGGTTCAGATCGACGAGTGTATGCATAGAATGTTTCATGGGTTTTTATGTTTGGCTTTTCAATAATAATATACTAACACTAGTCCGTAAGTTTATACTAACATAATGATGGATTATTTTGTCTGAACAAATAAATAATAATAATTACAGAAAGATTAGCTAGTAAGTCACCGACTCTGCCAAGAATGTGGATATTTTTAGAAGTTTCACAAATTTCCTTACTGATCTGTCGTAGAACGTTTCAACCACAGAACATTTAAACAAGCTGAAAACTCACCTTTACTACTAGTAGGTTATTAATACTCTCTAAAACTCTCTCGGTCGTCTAAGATGGTTATCTTTAAAAAACCTTTAAAAATTACAATAAGCTCGAATTCATTCGTTAATTATTTAAAGTACAATGTTGTCGTCATATTATTATACTCGAATTGCAAAAGGAAATGGCGAAAATGTTAAAACGTGGGTAATTACCGCCGGAGGGGAGATTCGAGACACCGTAGATTTTTTATGTTTTTTAAGAGACTCGTATCTTTCATTTGAGATTGTTTTTGCTTTTACTTTGTAGAATGTAAGTGACTTGACATAGATAATAATTACATCGGGTATTGCTAAGGAGATTTAGATTTGATGTTGGGTACAAAATACAACGGATGGTACGATCGATCGCGAACGTAATTCCGCCACCTAACTCTTGTCAATGTAATTTGATAAGGTAATTAAGGATTCGTCATCCGGCATAGAAATATATTTAATTGTAAAATAATTTAAGTTAATTGTGAAATTGGTGCAACAAGTTATAACTTAACTATATATAATACGAGCATCTCTAATGTATAAAATCCTCGTGTCACGGTGTTTGTAACAAAACTCCTCCGGAATGGCTCTATGGTTTTTATGTGAAATTTTGTGTCCATATCGGTTAGGTCTGCGAAAAGGACAACATTCTTTTTTCATCCGCCTAAATGTTAAGGGTGATCCACCCCTAAATTAATTTTTGACGTGATAACGTCTTTAAAATCGTTTTAGTCGGGTGACATGTTCAGAAACTTGTGTCACACCAAAACCTCACGAGCGCGATCGCAGGTATAACGAGAGAGAGACGGACCGATCTCCCGTCTCATCTCGAGCGCTGCCAGTCATTCCGTGAATGTATGAAGAAAAATGTATATCATAGTCGAATAAGTAAACTTGTCATTTTACACCCGAAATTTATCATCAAAAGTGTGAATAAAACGATAGATGTAATTTAAAATTTGAAAAAATTGTTATCTTCATTAATTCCTTACTTCCCAAAAACTTATATCACCAATAAGACGTTATCACGTAAACATCTCGATCGTAAACCTACTTTACAAACAACCAATATTTTTTTTAGACAAAATTTTTTGCTTTTATTTTTTTATGATACAGGATACAAAATGACATACATTTTTTTATCCTGTATAATTCATCATATCATCCTTAACTTTCACCCCTCTACGATCAACCCCTATTTTTATTTGTTAATTAAAAACTTGAACTCTGAGATTTATATAGAGAAAAATTCACAGAACAACCTCAAAAGTTTTAAATCCGGAAAACCAAACAGTCTCTGGGGTAGCATAGCAAAAATATGTTCCATGATGGTATATACTAAAAAGGTAGGGTAAGGAAAATCACAATACCAAAACTATTTCCTGCACAGGTGTGGATTCTCGGTCGGAACAATGTTTGTAATTAAATTTGTATCTTTTCTACGCCTAGATAACCGCTGAGCGGTAAATTCTCAACGGTAGGGTATATTTCCTTTACCAGTGATAGGAGACTGTCCTTCAATAGAACAGTGATCAAGTGTATATTTATCTTACATATCAAAAGTCAAAGTCAAATGTCAAAAATCATTTATTCATGTAGGTAACACAATGTAGGTACACTTATGAACGTCAAAAAAGAAATATACATTAAATGCTTCTAATTTTACATTTGCTGCCACTACTCAAATCAAGGGCGTAGAACGGAAGAGAAGAACTGGCAATAAACTCTCCGCCACTCTTTTTAATCGCCAAGTTTTCTGTTTTACACAACGTTTGTAAGGAGCTGCAACCATTACACCATGTTCCACATGACATCCTTGGTAATAAATAATAATAAAATAAATTAAAAACAAAGTTTTGTCCTCTATCAGCAGGAGGCATTGTGAAATAGGAGCACGCACGTACATTCTCGTCGGAACAACACGCAAATACATAGTCGAAATAACTAACATCACCGCATACACGAATTATAAATAAATATTATTATAGCTTTATCGCTTTAATCAAACCACCAACACTTCTAAGTGTTTAAACATAACGTACTAATTGAGCAACAACCTACATAATGTCAAGCGCTTTTATAACAAGAATATTAAATCTAACAAATTTCGATGTAATAGAAAATGTAAGAGCCTGTAGTGTGAAAATGAACACGCTGCAAATTATCGGAGGCTGTATGCACCGCCCACCCAATTTTCGCCCTTCTATGGCACGCCTATTTTAATTTCCTGTCTGATCTCACACTAAACGAAGGCTTAGATATCGTTTGCACATATGAAATTACAAAGCTTAAATGGTACCGCAATATGGGTAAAAATTAATGATTAAAATTTGTATTCTTCTGTTTCACCCAACAGTTTTCAGTGCCTGTAGCAGCGTTGGTCTAATGCAGTGATTCCCAAAGTGGTCTATATCGACCCCTAGGGGTCTATGATAACCTGCAAGGGGTCTACGTCAGCTAAAAAAAAATTGGGGGTTCATGAAATGAAAATGGGGGTCCACGATAGTGGATCTCAACACATACACTGATAGAGGAAGACAGACAAAATTTAATATGGTTAATTTGCAATTACAAGGCGACAGTTTAAATTTGATTAAAACAAAGTCCATCTTATCAGCGTTTCTTGCCAGAGTTAAACTAATGAAGCAAAATATTGGACGGGGCGAATTTTCTCAATTTCCCATATTGTTACTTTAAGTTTTTAACACTAAACTTCAGTAGTCAAACTTCACTTAACAGTTAGAAATTTACAGGAAATAATATCAGGTAAGTAGGGGGTCTACCCAACACGGAAAAACATGGCAAGGGGTCTACGACAAAAAAAAGTTTGGGGAACTCTGGTCTAATGTATACCCGGGTGACAATACAGGGGTAGTACAAATCATGGAACATCCATTGATGCTAACATGTGTAACTGGAAATAATCAAAAAAGTAAGTTGCGGAGACCAAAACCAAACATACTTTGTAGTGTTAAATAAAAAGTAAAAATCAAAATTTCAAACACCTTTATTCCTACCACACAATTTACTATTAAGCTGATAAAAACTGTATTTCAATTTTTAGTTCACGCATAAATAAAATATCTAAAAATAATTTGAATATTATTTTTGGTATCTAATACGATAACGCTTGAGTCATACTTAAAGTGTTAAGGATCAATAGATTTTTCTTATAAAATAATTTTCATATTAAATTAACTAAAAATTAACTATATATGTAAATTAACTAAAGTTAGGTTACATAACCTAACTAGGAATTATTATCATTTAACTCAATGTAGATATAAATCAAACCGCAAATAAATAAAACAATGACCAATTTACAAAATATTGTAAACACGGATGCCTTTCCTATTGTTTTTCTCAAATAGGAGAGTATTGTAAGTGACGTTTCATTTCCTACCCTTTCAATTAACAAGTTGATTATTCAAACGTATATTTCCCAAACGTACACTAAAGAAAATTAAATTTCATTTAAGTGAATGTTGATAAAAGTTTTGAATATTTAGAATTGACTATAATAAATACTATATCAGTCTATGTACCATTTCCTCTAAGGTTTTTTTGTTTATAGAACAGGGGACAAACGGTCTGGAAGTTATATGTGATACCGCCCATGGACACTCTCAAAACTAGTGAGATTACGTGTACGGCCTTTTAAGAATTAGTCTCTTTTCGAAAAGTCGAATTAGTTCAGAAATACTTCAGAGGGTAGCTGGTTGAACATAGTGGTGGTGCATCATCATCTATCTCTTTTCAATATAGTATAAACACTATTTAGTAGAAAGAGAGATTATTTTAGTAGAAAGATTACTTCACTGATTGAGTTTTTATGAATATTTAACATCACGTGATTCCTTAAAAAATACTAATATTAATATTAATTAAAACATTAAATTAATGAAATAAAAATTATAATAGTAATAAAAAATACAATAAAACAGTTCAAACGCGCCAATGTGTAATAAAAAAAATAAAACGTATCTTAATTCATAAAACAAAGTAGGGTTAGTTCGAACACTAATAACTTGGTCACAGCTGGATCGATTTTTAGTTTTTGATTTGCTGTATTTATTTCTATCCCGAATAGCAAAAAAAATATTAAAAACACTGGAAATTTTATTTAAAAAAATCCAATATAAAATTTTCATGGATTTGATAACGGTCAAACATTTAATGTTTATCCCGTCGATACGGAAAATTCTGCCCTCAAATTAAAGAACCTATTTAAATAAAGGTTTCGAATTGACAAGATGTATCCACAATTTTCGGATAATGGCGTTTTTTTATAGACTTAAAAATCTATATTTTTTAAGTATAAAAGATTAAAATGATTAATTTCACGCTGTTCCTTTCTTTTAAAATACTATGTTACTTAAGAAGAGTTATTATTTTTTGGCCATTCTTTCCATTGGCATCATAAAAGTAGGGGTGTTATTATTTTACATTTAAGTCGGTTCGATTCCCAGACGAGGCAAGTAACTTTCATTGTATTACTTTCAAAAATCATCAATTAAGTTCAGCTAATCAATACACGACATGCATTGACTTTTAGGCGGTACGAAGTTCGCGGGTCAGATAGTAAAAGTATAATTGAGTTGTACGAGTATCTAAAGTAACAACTACAAGTATAGGGCAAACACAGCTGTGTGTATTATTGAACTTCCATACCAATAGATGGTCCCTCATCTCTGTCAAAATGTAATTGTTTCACAGGGTAATAAATGTGCCAACTAATTAAACCATAATTGACACGACAGAATCTGTAATGTATCCTCATTTTACTGATGGCATCGCGACAAAAACTACTGCAAATAAACATTCATTCAAATTCATAAATCTGAACAGTGATGATAGTAAAAAACATGTGTGTGTACTTATGTACACACAGAAGTTATACTTCTTTAGCGTAACAAGGTAAAAATATTTTGAAAAAATATTCTTTTACGTTTGTAGAAAAACGATATTAACAATAGAAAAAAGGTATTAATTAATACATTGAAAGTTCTATTATAACGCATTATCTAGTTAAATAAAGTTTATTTAAATGTCACAAAATAAAATATTTCTACATAATTTAAGAAATTGACATTTTTTTTTAAATGTTGACTATGCTATCTTCAGGGTGTCGGTTTTTTGTGACGGTGTGCCGTGTCGGATTTTTGTGACGTTGTGCGCGCATCGTAAAAAAATACTCTCATAATTTTTTCCTAACGCGCCAAAATAATTGAAGTTATACCTCATAACTTCAATAAGGTTGCAGTAATAAATCCTATTTAATCGAACATCTTGCATGTATTTTAAAGCCTAGGACTATATTATTAGAAAGAAAGTCCATTGGTGCACAGCCGGGGATCAAACCTACGACCTCGGGGATGAGAGTCGCACGCTGAAGCCACTACTGCTCATATTTATTATGTATTGAATAATACTAGTATAGTATTAAAACATGTCCTTACCGGGTAATAAAGTTTTATAATGAACATTTTATCTTTTCACTTTCTCACATTAAAACTTTAAATGTAGGAATAATAATGTAATAAAAATATTGCTTCTGCTTTTGAGTGAATCAATAATATAAGTCGCGTCTAGACCTGATGGGCGTATGAGGAAGGGAATAATTGAAACGGTAGTGCGGTTACGCCTCAAATCAAAAATCCATCAGTGGCAGAACAGTGCTGGGGACCGTTTAGATGAGATTTCATTCGTGGTTCACTGAGCTTTTAATGTGTTTTATTTATCAACGCTGTAATCGCTTCCTTTGTGATGCATATGATGTAGCTAGTTCTTATTTTGTTGGTACAAAAGACTATCTACCACCACTGGAAGTTATTAACGAAATGCTGTAATTTCGTACAAAACGAATTCAAACATCTGTTAAAAATGTGTATATATATATTTTCTATATTTTTATACGCGCAACAAATAGGTACCTACTTTAAAAATATACAAATTAACTTTATCGAATATTTTTTAAATCAAGTTCTGGTCGTCTAAATATATACATATTGAAGTAAAATACGTAACATTAAATGGAGCGTATCCTGTTGTACGTAAAACAATAAAGATTTTGATTGAAAAAAAAATAACCTAAACTTTTAAACGGTTTTAAGTATAGCATAATTATTCCAGGATTTCCAGGTTTTTCATATATAATTATTATTACCTTATTTACATATATTTCCCGTAACATTGCAATATATTTGTGAATGAAACCAAATATTGAAACTAACAAAAGAAAAATGCATGCCCATTGTATTGATATTCAACTTCATTACCAGGTAGCAATACCCTAGCCCGCGGCGAAGCCTCAATTTTCATCTCTATGGCTCGTTAGTGTCAAGTTTACCTACCTACAGAAAAGGTTTTTATATACAGCACGTAGCACTGAATAAAAATCCAACTTTTCTCTGTGAAATATAGAATGAAAGCGAAATACGTAATTTTTCAATAAAAGCCTTTTTTATTTTCGTTACAATTTCTTTTGTGTTTTATCTTTTAAAGTGCGAGTAAAACGTATTTAAAAGTTATAATTATATAGATAATTTACATTTAAAATTATATATTTTATGAACTTTAATTGAACGACATAATTGCGAATTTATTTAATTATTTACATATCTCGTTTCGATTTCTTTACAGCTATCGCAGTCAGCACGAGACTGCAACAAAAATCGTACAGATAACATTCATAATGATAATTAGGTGTATTGAAATCCTGGCCCCTATTGCCGCGAAGTTAGTTTTTTTATTCCTTACAAAATTTGCATTTTATTTTTGTTTTGTAATAGCCGAATACCACTCATTCTGTAAAATGTGGAAAATGTTATATTATGTTGTGTTGAATTTAATAACTAAATGGTCTATCAAGTACAGTTAGCATACAACTAGATAGAGCCTCAATGAAATGAATATCCTAGCTAATATTTGAATTCTACGAGTGCAAAAAGACCTATATACTGACGGAATATTTTTTTTTTTCTAATAATGGTAGAAGGTAAATAAAACTTCAATTACTCAATATAAACACGACTGTATAATTCAGTGTGGTCACATCTAAAATAAATTTAATATAAAATACATATACACATACATATTACATACGCATTAATTTTAAAATGTAAATGTGTTCATATAAGGCAATAATTTTTATATACAAAGCTTAACCCAAAACTTTACCCCAAAATTAAATTTAATAGACCCAAATAGACAATATGTTTTGTTTAAATAGAAAATCCGGTCGTGTTGGGTAAAACGGGGATTAAATTTAGTCCGAAGCCTTGCGAAAAACTTGTTCGGGCCATAGGTGCTTCAAGTATTAATTGGGTTTGAGCCCAACAAGGGTCGGCCTGCCATTCTACGCTCGATTTAAATTCGTCTTACCTCTATAGGCTTAGGTGATTTAGCATTCGGTGTGAAAGACATGTTTCAGAATATTTTGGAATAGATTCATTTGCAAAAGTTAATCGCCTGGCAACGTATAATACCCTGGTATTTATTAGATTACCTACTGCATATTTTACATCAGTACACGATAGCGTGCCAAAACCATCTGGTTTTTAATATTTTCAAGTTTAATTATAATTTAACGCGTTATTATTTACTTTTGGCGTTTTAATTATTAAATATTATATTATTTATTGCTTAAGATGTCATGTGGAACATGGTGTAATGGTTGCAGTTCCACACGCGTTGTGTAAAAAAAACTTGGCGATTAAAAAGAGTGGCTGAGAGTTGCCAGTTCATCTCTTCCGTTCTACGCCCTTGATTTGAGAACTGGCAGTAAATGTAAAATTAGAAGCATTTAACGTATATTTCTTTTTTGACGTTCATAAATGTACGTTGTTTTGAATTTGACTTGCCTATACATAGTCAAAAGCGTTAAAAATACTTTGTATAACTGAGAAAAGTAACACGACAAAAGTTCAGATTTTATAAGTAATGAACAAACTGTAGCAAATACAGTATTGACGACACATTTACGAGACAAACATTGTATGATATTTGTAACATAGTGCCACAACAAAATGCTTTTAAAAGCTTTCTTCCTTTAAAAATATTTTCGCAAATATCACCTTTAAAACACTTCAAACGAGTAATGCGATATATTGAGAGTATACCAAACAGATGTGCATATTTCAAGAGCAAATAACAAATTAAAAAGTATTTTATATTTCAGAATAAAATACTAATACGTTCATATTTTCAGTGTTCACTGAAGTAATAGTTTTATTAATATTTTATACGTTTTGATTTTGTTCTTCATATAAGATTTTGAGTGATTTTGTCTTGACTTACAAAAACAATTTATATAAGTTTGTCCGTGTATTTATTGTAGGTATTTACATAATTAAGAAAACCGTGAGTTGACCTTGAATACGTCTAGATGTCATAGAAAAATTGTTAAAACTTTATCTTTTTAATTCCTACACTAACGAATACAACAAATATCATTTCTAAATAGACGTTGGCTGGAATAATTAAATAAGAGCAAAAATAAATAAAGCCCCGAGTTAAGTTCGGTGGCGGTTGTTGTATGGATATGTTCAAACATATGTTAAATGAAATACTTTGTTTGAAGGTGGGTAGCAACTGGCTTTAATTGTTTAAAACATGAGCTTTTAACAAATATAAAAATACAATACAGAAGAGGATATAAAGCAGGCAATACGAAGACAAAACAGGAAAATAGTAGAACACATAAGAGAAGAAGACTGGAGGATAACAGAAAAATACCGTCGCAGAGCGAGGAACCCATATGAGGGTCACGTCATTCTTCAGGTCTCACCAAAATTATGGCAAGCGTTGACTAGCGCAGGAAAAGTGCATGTGGACCTTCAAAGGGTGTGGGTTGGAGATCAGTCCCCTCTGGTGCAGTGTATGAAATGTCTGGGCTATGGCCATGGGCGAAAGCACTGCAAAGAAGAGGACGATCTGGTCTGTTCCTGTGCCCACTGTGGAGGAACCCACATGCGGGAGAAGTGCCTCAAATATAAAGCAGCTGAAAAACCCACCTGTATAAACTGCAAAAGGATGGGTTTCGAGAGACAAGACCACGGAGCCTTTGACGTTCATTGTCCAGTAAGGAAGAGGTGGGATAGCCTGGCCAGAAGCAGAGTAGCTTATTGCTAAGGGCCAGCCAACGGTAAAATCGATAAAAATAGTGCAGATTAACCTGCAAAGGAAAAGACTCGCAATGAGTGAACTTATTTGTGAAGCACAATCGAGGAAAATAACAGTCGCTCTAGTACAGGAGCCATACATTGGAGCCCTGGGTAGGGTGAAAGACTATAGGGGAGTGAGAGTGGTGCAGTGCCAGAATCCTCCGGCGGGTAAAGTAATAAAGGCAGCAGTGTTAATTTTTGACGAGGATATTGGTATTACCCAATACCCCGCACTAACAACAACTAATGTAGTGCCTATCAAACTGAAGACCACGGCACAAACTGGCATTGCACTAATCTCATTCTACATGGAACCAGACCCAGCCTGTATAGAACCCTATCTAAAGCACCTGGAAACGACGGTGAATGAGCTCAATAGTAGAATAGTGCTAGGGGGTGATGCAAACGCCAAAAGTCCGTGGTGGGGAAGCCCAAAAATAGACAATAGAGGACAAGCCTTCGGAAGTCTGGTAACAGAGCTTGGCCTGCACATACTGAATGATGGGAAGCAACCAACATTTGAGGTTATAAGGAGAGGAACCAGAATAGTCAGCCACTTAGACGTAACAGTGTGCACGAGTGACCTACTGGGAAAGATTGAAGATTGGAGAGTAGACATAGGAATGGTTTCATCGGATCACAATGCCATATTATTCAAAATTAATGCAAAAATGCATCAAGGAATCCAGAGAAAGAGTAAAACAAAAATTTACAACAGTAAAAAAGCTGATTGGGTAAAATTCAAGGAAGAAATGTTAGGAAATATAGAAAATTCTCAGTTAACAGAGGACGTCGTAACAAAGATAGATAAAATTGAAGACTTGGAACAAATTGTAGAAAAATTCACAGATGTAGTAATTAAATCAAGTGAAATAGCAATTCCAAAAATTAAAACCGGGAAGAAAACAAAAATGGTTTGGTGGACCGAAGAACTACAGGTGCTCAAGAAACAGGTTGAGACTAGAAAGAGAAGGATAAGATGTGCCGCAGCACGCAGAAGGCAAGAGGTTGTAGGTGAATACCTTGCATTAAAACAAGAGTATGAAAACCGGATCAAACAAGCCCAAACTGAGAGTTGGAAAAAGTTCTGCGAGAAACAGGAAAGAGAGACAATGTGGGAAGGTATATATAGAGTGATAAGAGGGACAGAGACCAGAGTCCAGGATTTACCACTTCGCAGGGACGGTAGATACATTAGCGAAAGGGAGTCAGCGGAGACCTTGGCAAGAACCTTCTTCCCGGAAGACACTAGTGAGGATGAAACTGAAGACCACAAATTGATAAGAACAAGAGCAAACACAGTAAATAAAGAGGGACATAACTTAGTCTATGATCCCCCTTTTACAATGACTGAACTCGAAACCGCCGCTCTCAGTTTCAACCCGAGGAAGGCCCCCGGAGAAGATGGCATAACGGCGGACATAAGTTGGCACGCGATAAACGCGGCGCCTAACTTATTCCTCACCGTCCTTAATAAATGCCTGGAGCTAGGGTACTTCCCCAAATTGTGGAAAAAGGCTACAATAATTGTATTGCGCAAACCTGGTAAGACAGATTATACAAACCCGAAGTCTTACAGACCCATAGGCTTACTACCTCTTCTAGGCAAAGTATACGAAAAAATGATAATCGCTCGGCTAAAGTGGCATCTAGTCCCGAAAACCTCGAAAATCCAATACGGATTCATGCCCCAGCGGAGCACTGAAGACGCCCTATATGACGCAGTCACACATATACGCGCAAAGCTGAAACAAAAGAAGATACTAACAATCGTATCACTCGATATAGAGGGCGCATTTGACAGCGCTTGGTGGCCGCAAATTAGAGTCCGACTGGCAGAAGAACAATTCCCATTAAAACTAAGGAAAGTAATGGATAGTTACTTACACGAAAGACAAATAAAATTAACCTACGCTGGACAAACGGTTGAAAAAGTAACTAACAAAGGCTGCGTTCAGGGTTCAATAGGGGGACCAACAATGTGGAATCTAATATTGGACCCGCTCCTACAGGACTTGCGAAATGGTGGTGAGTACGTCCAGGCTTTTGCGGATGACGTCGTTTTGATAGCGGAAGGAGAGACCGGTAGTGAGATCCAGCAGAACCTCAACCTAACATTGAACCGGATACATAGATGGGGTATCCTAAACAAACTGAAGTTTGCGCCACACAAGACCAAAGCCATGGTGGTGACGCGCAAACTGAAATATGATACCCCACGGCTAAATATGAATAATGTACCGATACAGATGGATAACCACATTCGAATTCTCGGAGTTGATGTGGATGCTAGACTCACGTTTAACAGACATGTGGAGAGGGTATGCCGGAAGGCCATCCAGATATATAAGCAGCTGGCCAAAGCCGCGAAGATCGAATGGGGACTAAACCAGCAAGTTATCGCGACCGCGTACACTGCCGTTATTGAACCAATCGTAATGTATGCGGCCGCGGTGTGGGCTCCCGCGACAAATAAAATCTGTGTACGCAGAAAACTAAATCATCTTCAAAGGGGCTTTGCCCAAAAAGTAGCAAAAACTTATAGGACGACATCATTACACGCAGCAACCCTACTGGCCGGGATACTTCCACTAGACCTCCGTATTCAAGAAGCCGCTGCCTTATACGAGATAAGAAGGGGGGTCAGCACGGAAATACTGGAGGGCGAAGAATTAGAGAGGAGAGTGAAATACGTAGATCTCCCACACCCGGCGAAACAAACAAAACTGGACTACAAGATGCTCACCAATCCGGAAGAAATCGAAGGACACGGCGGCACACAAATCTATACGGACGGCAGCAAAACAAGTATAGGAGTGGGTGCCGCTTGGACGGAATGGAAAGATGGAATGGAAATAAATAGCAAGATGATTAAGATGGCGCCCCACTGCACAGTTTTTCAAGCTGAATTGACGGCACTACGAAACGCGACTAGCCACATAAATAAAAATAAGCGTGACGCTAAAATATACAGTGATTCTAGGTCAGCATTAGATGCTATTGTGAGTGGACGATCTCTCGATCCCCAGGTAGCCGAGATCCGCCGGAGCCTGGAAGAGTGCCGCAAAAGAGGAACTCATATAAGCCTCTTCTGGGTAAAGGCGCACGTTGGTACGCCAGGGAACGAGAGGGCGGACACGTTAGCAAAAGAAGCGGCGGAAAGACTAAGGTCAAAACCTGAATACGCCGCATAGGGGGTCATATGTAAAACATCAGATAAGGCAAAAGACTCTAGATGTATGGAATGAACGCTACCTGGGGGGTGAAACAGCTGGAACTACAAAATTATTTATCGCAAATGTTAGAACTGCGTACAAATTAATAAAAGAGAAGCGTTTCACACCCCAGATGGCGCAAATTCTTACAGGGCACGGAGCCTTTGCACATTACCTTCATAGGTTTAAAATTAGGACAAGCCCAGCATGTGACTGCGGCGATGAAGAACAAACAGTAGAACATGTGCTCATAAATTGTCCTATTTTCGCATCGTCCAGGCACGACCTGGAGCAACAAATGCAGATGACTGTAGACCGTAACGGCCTACAGGACATGTTAATAAAGCACAGATCGTGCCTGGAACGGTTCTGCGAAAAAATTGTGGAATATATAAAGGCGGCAAACAAAACCCCAAGAACGGGTCTCGCGAGGAATTGCGTCCCGGCTCGCCCATGAATATTGTTAACAAAAATATTACAGATGTAGCCGGGGCGTCTTTCGCGAGACGTGTGATGTGCAAAGGTCCCTGGACACAATGGCAGGGGAGTAGAAAAGTGATATATTTAAAAAAAAAAAATATAAAATAAGGGATAGTGGGGTTTCGACGCTGGATTAACAAAAACTAACTTAACCTATTGAAGAGTTCTTAAATCTAAGTGACACTTATGTTATTCGACCTTATCGGAAACGAGAATGTTAAATTACTATTTAGGAGTTTGCTAAAAATTAAAACTCATTTTGGCTTCAAGTGTTATCATCATATTTGTAATGTCAATATGTCAAACGTCAGAAATTGAGGATTTCGGCATATTCTGTGAAACATTTTTATAAATCCTACATTAAATAATAAATAAAATAAAAATGTATTTATTAATTTTTAGTACATACGCATTACAATGTGTGCGATGATTGTTTCTAATTATTAACTAAAATATATATATGTAACTTAACTAATGTTAGGTTACTTAACTCTCGTGTCTTAATTTTTGTGACTTACATATTTCTAACTAAAAAAATACTTACCATACATAAAAACCTATCTAATTACCGGTTTGAGTTTATCAAAGTGAGTTCGCCATATAGTTTCAATATTTATAGGATATTGTAAAATTATATTATTTTGTTCTAAACAGCACAGACGTCATTAACAGGTTCTGACTATCGCACTTTATACCTATTACCTTAACATTGTAAATAATTTTATTGTAATTAATGTCGACGCTTTGGTGGACGGTAAAATTGTGATCAATTTATGTTCCACCGTCACAATTTTTTTTATTTTTCTTTAAATAATTTTAAAAAAATATACAGCTACATACTCTCAAAATAATTTTATCGTTAAAAAGCACGGCGCTTTCGACCTTAAACCGTTAGTGATATACTCAACCCTTTAAAATACCTATCCTCTTATTTATAAAAACCAAATCAGTGTAATTGTACTAATTTATTTTCATGAAAAGTTCAGTATATAAAATCTGAAAATTTTAAACCCGACTTTATCTTTATTATTTTGAAGCACTACCTACAGATGTATTTCGAGATTTAGGTCACTCAATGAAATTGACATTTCCAGCCACAGGTATTGTGAAACTTATCTCATAAAATGTGTTGTCATCATAAATTCAAATCAAATTTGAAGTGAGTTCTCCTCTCGGGAAAGCTAGACTACAGAAATCCTAGTCTAGATAAAATATAAGTAATCGCATTGAAAGTTACAATGTGTTTGTAGAAATGGGTCGTATATAACGTTATGTACGGTAATTAGAACGAGCAAAATTTAATTTAATTTTAAAATAGGAACAAAGTGATTTGTTGAAATCAGTACTACCAACAACGAGGAAATAAATTTATACAATACATATTTAGAGGTAATAAATAGTGATTATTGAAACAAAGTTTTGGTTTTGCTTAAGTATATATTAATAGGTACACGAGTTATATCCTAAAACAACTCGTACTTTATAGTCTAATAATAATTTACTTATTTATAAAAACACACTACTAACTTTATTACGTAACTAATTTTAAGTATAAGTTATTTATAAGTTACGCTTAAAGTCCTACAAACCTCATAATTCTGTATCTATTTCCGTAATCATCATTTATTCTACTTTTGTGAATACGTAATACGTATATATATATAGAACACAACGTGTGATTGAACTTTCATAAGGGACTGACTAACGACACTGTTTTAATGGGTTCAAAAAAGCGATCGCACGATCAAAAAACGTTCAGTTGAAATGAAAATGAAAAAGTAGACTGGTCAGTTTGAACGTCACCTCAAATTCATTATATAAACTTCTTTACTTAGTATTAAAGTTTTATACGATGGCGTATTCTTAAAGGGGAGCATGTCACACTATTTTAAATGACGTAGTATCGAAATACTCCACTTGTTTGTTTGATGGTCTTAGATATCTTAGATACTAGGTCAATTGGTGTGAATTCTCTTAAAAAAAAAATATATTTCAAAAAAATACAAAAAAATGTTGAGCATTCCGATGTTTATTAATGTTATTTTTGTTAATGTCTACTATTTATGAACACATTATTTCGCGATTATGGAATTTGAATTGGCGATGTAACAAGTGGAGCGTTGATTGCCAGTTTATCTCATATGCTCTGGATTTAAGTATATTATATGTGTATAATGTAATTGAATCTTATTTTTATCATTAAACTACTTCCAACTCTTAAAAAAGCTGGCATGGCTATTTATGTAATTTACTAAATAATTATAAAAAGTCCGATTATTTTTGGATTCACGCACACAAATAAATACTCACTTGTCCATAATTATGCATCAAAAATCTATCGAAAGCTTTAAATAAACCAAACTTAGATTTATATCTAGAAACCAGGTTAGTTAAATCAATTTCAAATTGACCTATTTGTTTAATACTATATCAATTTCTACTAATATTCATGAAGAAATAATGACTTTCCAATCTTGGAGGGATTGTATTTCGAGTTATTTGATCAGGAAATACTAAGCAAACAGTGGTAAAATCGATTTTATAGCCCGCGGCTGTTCAATATATTATATTGGCAATCAGTTTAATTACTTCGCTATTATCTATATATACTGTTTAGCTCATTTATTTACTCAGAACCCAAACTATGGGAATATTTGTTTGTCTTCCTGTAAAGACCAAATAGGGCCATTGCGATTGGCCCTATTTGGCCCAAAATTCGCGCTCAAAACCTCATCTTTATGTATCAAAGAATCTAATATATAAAATTCTTGTGTCACAATATTTGTTCCCATACTCCTCCGAACGGCTCGACGGATTCTTATGAAATTTTTATGCATACTCAGTAAGTCTGAGAATCGGACAAAATCTATTTTTCATCCCTCTGAATGTTAAGAGTGGTCCCACTCCTAAACTTTTATATTTATTTTTTAGGCAAAACTTTTTGTTTTTATTTTTTTTGATACAACATACAAAAATATATACAATCCTTAATTGTCAACCCCTATTTTTAATTTGTTAATTAAAAACTTATGACTTCTACACTGAGGTTTATATAGAGAAAAATTCACAGAAAAACCTAAAAAGTTTCATTCCAGAAAACCGAACAGCCTCTGGGGTGGCATAGCAAAATGTTCCATGTTGGTATATACTAAAAATGTATATCAGCCAGTATTTTATAAACGTTTTCAAGCAATAACTAAAATTATATCGTAAGTAATAAATCAAAATGAACAAGCTGTGTTTGACCTGTGACCTCTAAAACACCGTAATTAGATAATAATTTACCCATTGAAACTTAATGTACCCACAAAAAATGTAACACGACCCTTTTTAATTTTTATCCACGAGTTCAAGTAACAACTGTACACAATTCTTTTACAAAAGCTATTTTGTAAACATTTTTCACTTTAGAAATTCTTTTGTCCTCGCCCCAGCATAATTAAAATTTAAATGCTGGAATGAGTTAGAAAAATTCAGCCTTGATGAGAATTTAACCGTGGTGATACCTTAATTCTAAGCAGACTAAAGTAATTGCACTGGTATGTAAAAAATATTTTGATTATGATGCCTTACTTTATGCGTTTTTCTTTGTAATCATATAGGATCAAATAGATTAAATAAAGGTATAATTACAAAAAATATTTCTATAATTATTGAAATAATATTTGACTAAAAAAAGTAGTGAAATTTGTATTATTAAAAGTTGGTTTTGGTCGTAAATTGTATTTATATTTTGATAGTTTCAAGTCAAATTGTTCATATACTTCGGTGGGATAGATTGTGCGACCTGTGTCCATGCAGTAAATTTTTGAGCCTTAGACGCTGGTTCCTCATTATATGTTCTATTAATAACGAGTATTGACCTTGATGACTGGTCTTAGGCTTAGTTCATATGGCCTACGAACCGCGCGGTACAAGATCAATATAAACGGTAATTATCGTCTACATTACCGCGCGGTACCGCACGCCAACGCGTATAAAAAATCAAAGGATGCAACTGACATCCGGAAATAGTTAAAAAAATTATCTTCGTGTAACCTCAAGTCGGGATACAAAGTGACAAACAGGCTGGAAGAAAGTCTGTCACTTAAAATTGGATGCACCCAGTATCGTCTTTGTCTTCTTCTGCGACGTCTCAGTCTTCTATATAAAATCCATAAGTAAATTGCCTCCTCCACGTCCATCGTCAATCAATGTTGAAACCACACTGGCGCGCGTACATATACCGTCATGTGAATGCTCCAACCGCGTGGCGACGCGCGGCTACGAGCGGTCATCTGAACTTAGCCTTAAACGTTCCGTTTCACTAGACATTTTCTTTTGCAAAGTAGCGAAAACAGTTTGACAAAAAAAGTGTGGCGGAGAGTTTATTGCTAGTTGAACACTGCTATAATTTGTTATAATAAGTAATAATTGATTAGTTTATTATAGATATTATGGTAATGGATTAAACAATTAATAAAACACGTCAAAGTTCACTCATATGAAATATTAGTCGTCAACCGTTAGCTAATGATACGCAACACGCGACGATGAAATCTTTCACAACATAGAAACAATAAAATTACCTATTACTTACCTTTTATTTGAATTAGTGTACAAAAATTATTTACCAGAATTTTCACGAAAATGATATAGATACTAGGTACCTGACTTCTAATTTGAGAACAATAAATTCGAATAATTACACATCCATTCTTTAATACGCAGTGGTTTCGTGTTAGTATTTGTGTAGCAATTTGCATCTTGTTTATTAAGTTAGGAAAAATTGTATAGTTATCTATTTTTTATGGAGTAATGGGGTAGGAGGATTACCTGATCCTATGTGATATTGCCGCTCATCATAGACATAACATGTATTACTAACAAAACACACACGGTAAACA
Source organism: Pieris napi (assembly GCF_905475465.1). Taxonomy (NCBI): domain Eukaryota; kingdom Metazoa; phylum Arthropoda; class Insecta; order Lepidoptera; family Pieridae; genus Pieris; species Pieris napi. Next base: position 9,004,853 of record NC_062254.1, read on the forward strand.
CACAAAATAACTATAACTAGAAATATATAAAAAAAATTCTTTTAAAGAACAAGGTACAAGGTACGTTTTAAGTGTGTAATGCGTGTGCGCTGTGGTTTTAATTGGCCCTTTTTTATAATCAGCTCGCCAAAGGTATCAGCTGAGCCCTATCCTTACCCCCGCCAAACGTGAATGCCACAATACTACCATGACTCCTCCCACGCACAAAACTTCAAAATCTTAACTTAGGTCTTTGTAATTGGCTCTGGCTCAGCATTATGCTGAGGAGTAGACTGTTCCACAGCGCTGGTCATTCTGCCAGAGACCTCAACAGCTAGTTTGCGCCTTAGTTGCAAAAAAAGAAAAAAAATGTACGTCACTCACATGGCCAAGAAGAGAAGAAGAGAGAAGGCTCTGAAGTAAGTTACCCAACTCTTCCGAACTAGTACGATATTTTTCGTGAAGGATAAAATGTATTTTGTGTTTGTTTTCAAATACTAGTCGGATATAAAATTTTAGCAACCTACACATTTTTATTATTAAAAAATTACTCCTTAAAAAATATAACAATTGGATGTGTTACCAAAAACATAAAAGGAGTCTAAATGTATAAATGTATCGAATTTCTTCATTAGATTCACTTATCTTGACGGTACGAAAAATAAATAAAAATCACACATCCTAATATGAAATTGGAATTATCTTCTTTGAAATCTCAACTTTCAATGATAACAAAAACAGGCAAATACATATAGTATAGCCAAAGAGATTTTATTACAAGTTCATACATAGTATAATGCGAAAAGACTTTTTCCCCAACCGAATATGTCTACCTTAGTATAGCGTGGCGACCCGTCGCCACGGCAAGCGTCGCCACGCCAACAATTTGGTTTACAAGTGAGCCTATAGATGTTTCACATCAAAAATAAAGATATACGAACGAGGCATTAAATATCCAATATTAACTAAATAATTTAAATGTAACCTGCATAAGTACAAATTTTGCGTCGAAATGAGAGTTGTTATTAGAGTTTTACCCTTTACCCTTCTTAGAAATATGTTGTATGGACGTTATTCTCATTTCTTCGAAGTGGTCACGAGAATCTCATTAGGTGTAAGGGTTACATATAACGTAATATAAAAGTAGCCTCATTTCACTACGTACCAGTATGTAATAAAATTCTCTATTTTACATATATCTGGTACGGCTATCATACAAGGCCGGCAACGCACTTGCGAGCCGTCTTGCAATGTTTGACGACTCATTGGTCTAGTGTTTAGTACTCCTGCCTGCGAATCCATGGGTCCCGGGTTCGATCCCCGGCTGAGACGAACATCGATGTGAAGAGCATTTGGTGTGCTTAGGTCTTGGGTGTTTAAATATGTATTTATATGTCTATCTATCTATAATATGTAGGTATATCCGTTGCTTAGTACCCATAACACAAGCTTCACCAGCTTAGCATGGGACTACGTCAATTGGTGTGAATTGTAAAAAAAAATGTGAGTATCTCTGTATTTTCAAGCCGTTGGTATAAGATCAATTTAGTTTGATTCTACTCTATTTGTTTTGGTAATCTCGTAGTTTCGGGCAAGCGAGTGATTAGCACACTATATCCTAGTTCAATAGCGGGATTGCCGCCTTAGAGCCTAAGGGCAGGCTTGGTTTGGGTCAGTTATCCTCGATATATATTCGACTTAGGGTCCTTCAAGAAAAGAGCGTACCAATTCTTGAAAGGCCGGCAACGCACTTGCAAGCCTTCTGGCATTGTGAGTGTCCATGGGCGGCGGTATCACTTAACATCAGGTGAGCCTCCTGCCCGTTTGCCTCCTATTACATTAAAAAAAAAAAAAAAATCCTCCCTAGTGAGTTTCAATCTGATTTTAGATTGTTTGGTAGTTTTTCGTATGAGGTTGGAGAAGACTTGCTTGATGCACTAGTCATGATCAGATCCAAAATGACTTTATCTTATATCTGTACTCAGAGGAGTTGTTAGGATTACTTTCAGCTGCATTCCATTATCGAATGTCGAGGCAGAATTCGAAATTATCCGTCGATGTCTATCGTTCCACAACTGTGGTGGTGTGTGTGGCGGTTGTGTGTGTGGGTGTCACTTAACATCAAGTGAAACGCAAACTGCCCCGTAGTAAAAAATAGGCTTTGTACATATGTGAATTGTGTGAATGCTATCTTAAGTTGTGACATAAGTTTCAAATAATGCACATATATCATAACTGATTAAGGCTAGTTATAATATTATTTTGTACGCATGTTCCCTGATATTATACGTATAGTATTATAAACTGCCTACCTATTGATTTAAAAGAGACGCTGATCGCACTGGTGGGAGATAAAAGACCCCTACATCTAGAAACATACCTGTTGTGTGGCCAATAATGTTTAAAGCTATTTTTCCATTGTACGTTAATACTTGTTGAATTCCTTACCATTAAAGCGATTCACAATACTCTGATGCCTCCAATTAAGTGAAACAAAGTAACGATTCATACCATTTTAATTAAATCGTTATTGATAAAAGAATTTTCGCATTGTTCCGCCACGTTAATTAGTGTTGAATTTGACATTCATTGGCTATTTCAGTTGCCGAATATAAGTTACTATTATGGTTTAAAAGGGCAGCGTTGGCCTAGTGGGTTCAGCGTGCGTCTTTCATCCCTGAGGTCGTAGGTTCGATCTCCAGCTGTACACCAATGGGCTTTCTTTCTATGTGCGCATTAAGCATTCGAACGGCGAAGGAAAACATCGTGAGGAAACCGGCTTGCCTTAGATCCAAAAAGTTAACGGATTGCGTCAGGCACAGAAGGCTGACTATGATACCAAATGATCAAGAAACACATACAGAAATCTGAGGGCCAGACCTAAATAGGTTGTAGTGCCATTGATTTATTTATTTATTATTATGGTTTAAATGTTTTACCTGAAATAGTATATGACGGGTAAAGATGCATTCTTTACCCGTCATATACCTACCTTCCTTCCTACCTAAGACTTCGTAAGATAATTTGCTATGGTCAGTTTGCTAGTTCATATGTAAAGAACCTAACATTATGAATCGATTTTTAACAGTTTTTAAAAAGCCTCATCTAACTGGCATACCAGTCAAGAATTATTTATTAAAATGTTAAAAGCATTCATCCGCAAAAAAAACCTAATAAATATTGTGTATATTTTATTCATATTTGCAAAAATGTTTTCTAAACGAAGTATCGCGTAGAGTAGAGTGGAAGTATAATTAAATGAAACTCAATTTTATTCTACCTATTCCACTGGTGAGCTGCATCGACGGTATAAAAATGCACCCGTTTATTTACCCCGGGAAAACACTAAAATGTTGTTTTCGTGTTTCCAATTTACACATGATAGATTTCAGGGTTCGGTTGACTTAAAATAAATATATTACTCATTAAATGAGGTCTTTTATATTGCATAACTTGATAAATTGTGTGTACGGAGTATTCTTCTACAAGCTAAGCTACGATTAGCATTATTTAAATGGCAAGCATCTGATGTTAAGTAATACCGCCGCCCATGGACACTTACATTGCCAGAAGGCTTGCAAGTGTGTTGCCGGCCTTTTAAGAATTAATACGCTCTTTTCCTGAAGGACCCTAAGTCGAATTGGTTCGGAAATACTTCAGTGGGCAGCTGGTTCCACATAGTGGTGGTGCGCGGCAAAAACTGCCTTGAGAAACACAAAACTAAGAAAACAGAGTAAAATTATAAATGTTATAGCTATTCTTGGGTGAGACTGTAACGATCAAATCTGCCTTAAGAACAATATATTCTACGCAATACATAGGTATGTAGGCGCATCGTAGCGGCACGTAGCAATACGTGCGACGCAGTTAATAGTCACACGTAGCGCGTAGCATGTAGCAGTAGACGTAGCAGTGCACTGGGATCAGCATCGTTCTACGCGTGTATTAATCTCTTCTACTAATTATTTTGTTAAAGCCTGCAGTATAAAAAAGGAAGAAAATTTATATCAAATTATTCATCAGGTCTGAATAATCAGATATAAACTTGGCGATTGAAAAGAGTGGCGGAGAGTTTATTGCCAGTTCTTCTCCTCCGTTCTACGCCCTTGATTTGAGAAATGACAGTAAATATAAAATTAGAAGCATTTAATGTATATTTCTTTTTGGACGTTCATAAGTGTACATTGTGTACTTATATGAATAAATGATTTTGACTTTTGACTTTTAGTTTCAAAAATGATGACAGATTTTTGAAAACTAAAACACGTTTCTTTTGAGCACTTAAACTTTACGGAACCCAACCAACCTCGTTGAGTAGTTTCATCGATTATTTACGGTTTATTGCTGACCATAAATTTATATTTACGACGCCTAATGCTGGCCTGCATTGGTCAATGGTTGCTGAGCGGTATTGGCTACCGATACCATCTACTAACTAATAAATATTATATTCACTGGAGACATTATTTTACTAACAATAGCTTTGCATTTGTTTACCCTGTTACTCATTAACGTACTCAAATAGATTTACTGTGCATTTATACTTTATAAAAGTACACAAGTCTTTCTATGAAATTGTCTATCATTGTAATGAGAATATCGATTTAAATTATTAATAGTGAACATGACGACTTCCCCTTATAATTAAAAAAACGTGTGTGTACTTATGGCATCGTAAAATTTAATCTCATCATTTTTCCCTAACGCGCCAAAAAAGTATAACTTCAAAAATTATTTTATTTAATTATAATGCAACTCTTTTTAATATACAAACAAATTATATTTACTCTCTGATAACTGATTAGTGCGAAGGATTAATAATACTGATTTAAATTTATAATAGTAATTAAATGGAGTCCTCATGTTGGATTATTAATTAATAAAATTAAATCATTTATTGCACTCTTCTACGATTTCGGATTACTAAGTAACTAAGAGAAATGTGATTATTATTTAAAAGCGGTTATTCTCGTGGTGTGAGCGCGCGATAACGAGCTTTAATTAATTATTTTCATCTGCCCAAGGCGAAGGAGAATATCTCTAGGAAATCGGCATTGGTTCAAGAATCGACATGTTACAGAATCGCTAAATTGATCATCTGCCTTGCGATTCTGTAACTCACTTTTCGAACTCGCACAGCGGTTTTCGCAGCGGCGGTCGCGCTCAAATCAGTCGTGAAGCAGTCATCATCTCAGATCAGAGCTTGTAGTTCATTGCTAATCAGAATGCCAAATCGTAAAATGACTGCTTCACGACTGATTTGAGCGCGCCCGCCGCTGCGAAAACCGCTGTGCGAGTTTGAAAAGTGAGTTACAGAATCGCAAGGCTAGCTTTAAAAAAAATATTAAACATAATACAATATACATTATAGTATGTAATATACTATAAATTCTTCACCTAATATTATTAAATAAATTATAAACACTTTCTGTTTAACACTAACTTAAAGTTCATATACAATGTATTGTATTTGATGTGTGTAGAGGAAATGGTGAGGACCGTAAATTCAATTCGCTATGAAACGAATTGCATTCTCAAACCAATTGGTCGTTTCATTTTTCCAAAGAGTAACTTTTATTTCATTTTAAGTATGTTTCAAATAAAATTGAGATTTAACTCGTGTTATTAACGCCACATTTTATGCATTGCCTGAAGACTTGCCTCTTTATTCATGAATCTTAATCAGCCTCATTTTACCATTTTAACTACAGTACCTGACTGTCCCTTTTTATCACAGTGTAAACTAATTTGATAGAGAGAGATGAAAGAGTACTTTAGTCAAAAGAGTGCAATGCTGATTTAGTTTTATGAATAATTTTATAATATACTAGCTGGCCTGGCGAACATCGTACCGCCTAACAGTCGATTCTTTATTATTTTTTAATATTTATTCTGCTATTCGGGACACCGGTCTAGCTAGTAAGATAAAAAAAGAAAGTTGATAAGACAACAAATACATTATGTCAAAAAATAAAAATTTACCTTCCCGAAACCCCACCACTAACACTTGATCTTTATGATATGGCATTAAAGTTCAAATTGACTTTTAAGTATTATTACGAATATTTTGTATGGGAATATAGAAGTGTTGTTTTTAGACTTTTTCACTCAATTTTTCTCTCCGTAAGAACCATCCTCGTACTTCAAGGAATATTATAAAAAAATAATTGGCCAAATTGGTCCAGGCGTTGTTGAGTTATGCGCTTACCAACACATTTTGTGATTCATTTTTATATTATAGATAAAGGTGGTGTCATATTTAAGATAATCATATTATTGTATATATATTACAGTTTATTTATTTGTTGTTATCCTTAATTAGGATAATTAATGTATACGGTTACTCCAGTCCTTCCGTAACGAGAGATGATGCCACATCCGTCAAGGAAATAAAAGAAATATGATTAATTGTATCTACTTATAATTTTAATGGAAAATGCTTAAAACTCTAGTTGTAATGTATTTCGTATATATTCGCGATTCATACGAAAAGTTAACGATAAGCCTAGCTTCCACTTTTGTCCAATCAATTCTAGAATATCAGTTTTGAATATCATAAGTAACGTCATTAGTTTTTCATCTAAATTATAAGATAAAATTCCCGTTCTAAGAAAGTTTCTTGTTTTAAGAATCGATATTAATTATTATTATTTATTATTATATTATTATTATAGCCAATTTTCGGACATGACAGTATTTTTTTCTTTATTTTTCGTAGATTCTTTTGTGATATTATATGATATTAATTAGCTGACGTTTTTTGTTAGTGCAACGTCTCACCTACCACCCCTGATTTTAAATGAATTATAAGGTCTTGTTCAGTACCATTAAAGACACCCACACACACACACAGCTTGACACAGGTGCTTGCTATTTGCGCCAACATTATTATTAACATAACATAAATAACATCTATGTATCTCATATAGGTACATCTAATATATAAAATTCTCGTGTCGCGGTGTTTGTAGTTAAACTCCTCCGAAACGGCTTGACCGATTCTCATGAAATTTTGTGTGCATATTGGGTAAGTCTGAGAATCGGACAACATCTATTTTTCATCCCCCTAAATGTTAAGGGTAGTATCCCTAAATATACATTTTTATTTTTAGATATTTTTTTCTGTTTTTATTGTTTTGTGATACAGCATTAAAAAAAAGGGTGCGTGTACTTATGTACGCGCGTAAGAAGTTATACTTCTTTGGCATTATTAAAAATAGTTTTTGATTGCATGCAAATAATTAATTACAATTAAATAATCAAAGACTGGAAAAGGAGTCATTAAAGTCAATAAAGTTCAGTTTACATTTGAAAAATTAATTAAATAAATATTTATTATTATTCTCTTACATTAAACAAATAAAACACTATTTATCTTTAAAACATTTTTATTTCATTATACTATTTATTTTTAAGTGACTGTCTTCATCAGAATTTCGGTTTGTAATTTTAAATTAATCATTACTTGGTTGTGCATCTACGAGGCTTCTCCAAAACTAAAACTACTACTTGCTTTCTGCAACAAATAAGAGAATATTAATTTAAGCTCTGTCCATGCAAAACTTAAATTTTTTTATAATTCATATTATACATTTTTTAACACATTTATATTAATATAATTATATAAATGTGTTAATAATATAATTTGTAGCACATGCTACAGACCTGGATAGCAACTTTCTTTTATTCTATTTAGAGATAGAGATAATTTAAATATAATACCGGTGTCTTCCTTGTAGGTTTCTTTGGAGTTGTTTGGGGATTCATGTTGTTCAGTTCGACATGATTTTCTTTAACCTTTCTTTAATCCTACAAAATAATGAAATTGTTAAGTTATGTTGTCACTGTTGTGCACACCTTAGTTTGGCTTTTTTAGTATTCAAGTTATGTCAAAACTGATTTATTACCTTGCCATTGTTGGCTTTTGGGATATCAATTGTTTCCAAAATGATTTTATTTGTAATATCCTGAAATATATAAATAACATCTATTAATTTAAGTATCATGGTGAGTGGTTCGCACTCAGGTATTAAGGTGTATTATACCCACTGTCCATTATAAGTGGGAATGGGCTCACTTCTGGCTGGACAGAGTTTCGGTACTACAAGTGCAACATGGATGTTTTGAGGTATTACAATATCTCTAACTACCTGTAGGGGAATAAAGTACTGTTGTGAGCATATGCCTATGCTTGAAAGGTTGAACCTTGAACATTACCATACATCATATTTATAATTAACATTCCTACCTCGACACCATCACAATCAAATTCATTGAAATCTACTTCAAACCGTTGCGGTATCATCTCTGCCATATCCATTGTGTCTTGAGAAGGTGATGGTGGCTTTGTTCCACCTCCAGTTTTAGATGTTTCACGGCGATAAGATGACAACTCTTTTTTTGTATTCAATTTAGTGCACTTCCACTGATTCATCAATTGTTTTTTGTCTCTTGTCCTTATATTTGCTAGATTAAATCTGAAAAATTACATGTTTTGATTAAATAATGTGGTCATTTTTTTGAGATGCAGGTACTTATTAAAATGTTTACTTCTCTGTTATATCGCTCCAAGCCTTCATTTTCTCCTTATTAGTATTCGTGCTTAAATCTTTGTTCTCAATTATTGATATATAGAATATTTCTAAAACGTTGCTGTAACAAACGCAATAAACATAAGCAATGAATAATGGTTCATGTTTCAGTTTTAATCAACAATAATACTCGATAATACCTACGGATAGTTAACCTCAATTGTATTGAAGCACTCAGGAAGGTTGGCACAGTTTTTTCACAAATATTTTATCATATTAATTAGTTTTGATTTAGATATTAAATTTAAATCACTTCTGATTATAATTCAGACGCACATATAAAATTCGCACTTGTATAATGAAAATAACTAGATACATAGATAATCTTTTATTTTAAACAATAATTCAAACTCCTATATTTGTTTAAAAGGTAAATGTCAATGTCAGATGTCAATTGTCATGGATATTCAAAATTCTTGTTAAGCTGCTAAGCTAAGAAATAGAATATGCGTGAAGTTAGCTTATATTCTATTTCTTTTGTAGATTGCGCACGCTATAATCACACTCCGAATTTTGTGTCATAGGTGCGCGCGCATCGTAAAATTTCACTCTCATCAAATTTTCATAACGCGCCTAAAGAAGTATAACTTCAAAAATACATACAACCCCTAACTTTCACCCGTCTACGGATAACCCCTATTTTTTTTATTATAAATGATATACATGGCAAAACGACGTTTGCCTGGTCAGCTAGTTTTATATAAAGTCCCGTAAACCTCCAATAGAGCCAGTTTCCTCAGCAATTTTTTTTTATGTGATCAATCGTTAACGCCTCACATCGAGTTTAGAGTATGCCAGCATCACCGTGAATTTTTTATCGTTCAAAAGTGTGTACATAAAAATAATGTCTAAAAATATTATAAGCGTTATTATACTTGACCTACTAGTTTGCGTTATAAAGCATCGTTTTTCTTTCTGTACCACACAAATGTGCGTGTTTGTCGCAATATAAAATGTGTTCTTATTTCACAGTGGGTGAGCGAATAACTCCTCAAATATAAACATAAATTTTTCACTTGTTTGCGTGTTGTGAACAAAATGCTGTTAATTACTTTGCACTCTTTATATTTTTGACTTCAATATTAAACTAATATTATTATACACTATACAGGTCCCATTGACCCGAAGGGCTAGCACGTAACTGGATATTTCTTATTAAATCTTTAGTAATATTATAAAGAAGAAATGTTTGTATAAATGTATGTTTGTAATGAATACACTCAAACCGACTGATTTCAAATATTCAGGCTATTCTTGAAGGTGTTGTATTAATTTCCCCTGGCAACAAGAACTACTATGAGTGTCCATGCAGCTACCTTGTATGTCCTGTAGGCCTTTTAACATATACAAAGAAACACAGAAATATACATATTTTTAAGTCGAATGTAGAAGTCGAAGTAAGAAGTAGACATGGGGAGAAATTGGCTGTGCCAAAAATCAATCTGGAACTGTTTAAACACCTTTTGTATGGCAATTAAGGTTTACAATAATTTACCAAAAGAATTAAAAGATCTTCCGACTAGAGTCTTTAAAATCCACTTGGTGTATTACTTTTGGAAAAATATTTTATTCAATAAATGATTATTTGCATGAGCCACTGTAGTTGATATAAATTTAATAAGGTATGATATGATATGTACGATACAAATAATATAAGAACTTACCAATTCATATGACTAATAATGTAAAATGTAAAATTCCTTTTAAGACAAATTTGCGTGCCAATATTTAACTTACGATTGCACCACCTTACGCATTTTTGTACCATATTCTTGCAATAAATTATTATTATTATAAACCAAACCTTCCGTGAATCTACCAACATTCATAAAACCCATTGGATCTCCAACCACGAAGATGAAATCAATTGGTAATTTATCAATATCAGCCAATTTGCAGATATCGATTGTGCAAACTGAATAGTTGGCTGGCAAACTTATAATGTTTGCAATAAGGAGCGGTATCTCTCAACATTTACCAACGGTGATTACACTTTGGAACTTCTCGAATACATTAATTATTCACTAACTCAACTCTGAAACCTTAATACTGTTACTTAATTGAACCGAGCACACGATCTGGAAAAGATGTTACAAAAAGAAGTGTTTTTATAAAAATAACTAGCTGATCCGGCAAACGTCGTTTTGCCATGTAATATCATTTATAATAAAAATAGGGGTTGATTGTACAGGGGTTGTATGTATTTTTTAATGGTGTAGGTATCATAAAAAAATAAAATTTATCTAATTATTAAAAAAAATATTTAGACAAACAAAACTCTGGCTGCTATGTCATGCCTTGTGTATCACTGTGTTGCATTTAGTAAATAAAAAAAATAACCACGTTTTTATCAAATATGTAGGTGAAACGAAGTTCACCGGGTTATGTAGTACTTTAAAAAATTTGCGGATAGAATTGGTTGAAAACGATACTTAAGACTGGTAATATGCGTATTTGATATTTAATCATACTTTTTAATAATTATAAATATACCCCGCGGCGATCCTTTACAACTAAAGATCTAAAAATGTTATTTATTAACGAGCGCCAATTAGAAGTAGCCGCGGGTGGCGCTAGTTGAGTTCAAAAGGCTTTGTAGACATTTTTATATTTGTCATTAATCATAAAAAGTAGCTGATATTATAAGTCTTAAATATGATTTAATTCCAACACTGCGTGGTCCATTAAATCATCTAAAGTGGCAAATAGTTGAATGGTGTAACTGTTTTGCGTTTAGACCAAGTCTTTGTATTTCAACCAATCCTTTTCACTAATTATATAAGTCTAAATAGTCCGGTGATCTTCGTTTCACTTACATATTTGTTTAAAATGTGGTAAAAATTTTATAAAATTTTTTTTATTTACTAAATGCAACTCACTAGGTATGACATAAGCCAGAGTTAAACAAAAAAATTGAAATCTCTGAAGTTTGCTAAAACAATTATTTATGTTTAACTCATTAAAATCAGTCTAATCATTCAAGAGTTTTAGCGAGACAAACGAAAAGCAATTCATTTATATATATATTTGTTTTATATGTATTTTTAAGTTTCACACATTGTACGTGACGAGAGGCTTTGGAACGATGCCATTTGTTCACCAAATAGGAAGTAAACTTGTTTACTCCTTTCTCTTTTGAGCTCCAACCAGAAACTTTTCTTTTAGTTTTACAGCGCATTGGAACTTCCACAGTTTCGGTGCAATTTTACAGGGTCGCATTGTACAATTAAATTCAATAAATCTCATTAACATAATCGTACAGCTAATAAATTATGGGTTGGTATGTAATGCATTTTGCAGATATACTTTTATGGTATTATTTGAAATTACAAATTGATTTAGGGACTCCTTTTAATAATATATTTTAGTTATTATATGTTAAGGTTAGTTATTTATTTCAATGTATTTATTTAAGTTACTTATAACATAGTTTTTATGCATATTTTTCCTTCATTAAAAACTGAACACATTTATATATCAATAATATCTGAGTGTAATGAAAAATCATTATTATATAATTGATTTATACATGGCAATGTGGTCAAGATTCTGTCATATATTTATAATAATATTATGCATAGACACGAGTCAGACTAGTTATTTAATAACAACATAGTTTTTTTTTAATTATTGGATATCCAGAATATAATTATTTTACAACCACAATGTCAATACAAATCAAATTTACTCAAAGACTAATATAGAAACATCCAAAGACAAGTTATGAACTCAAAATATATCATACAAGTTCCCTAAATAAATAAATATTTTACGTAAGAATTTTAAAAGAAATCATTAAGTTTTTAATACGTCCCTGTAGTATTTCAATAAACTAGTGTCTCTGGATTTTTAGACACCAGGAAACGTTGGAAAGAAGTTATATAAAGCTTGGTTTTAACTTTTCATTGTGCTATTGAATTAAAATTCGAACTTCGAATACATTTTCTATGTTGCATCTTCCGTTTCCGTACGTCTTTAGATCACGTCGCACGAGCCCAGTACGTTTCTGTATACATATTTTCGTCTTAGTTGCGATTTTAAATGTAACTGTTAATTACCAGAAAATGTAACATAAAATTTTCTAGCTACGAAGAGCATGAAGCATGGGCCTGAGGTCGTAGGTTCGAACCCCGGCTGTGCACCAATGGAATTTCTAACTATGTGCACATTTAACACTTGCTTGAGTGAAGGAAAGCATCGTGAGGAAACTGGCATACCTTTAGATGAACTGTGTCGTAGTCCGATCACCTCTTTGCCTATCAAGACATTTTTTATTAAGTATTTTTGACTTTCCTAATTTTCATTTTAAATATATTACGAGTAACATTAACAAAATAAAAGTTGTTAAGTGCCGCGGCTAATATACAACTACTAAACAATGAGTATTTCAAGAAAATAGCGTAAGAATTTTTGAAATTCCGGCAACGCTCTCGCGAGCCCTCTGGCATTGAGTGTCCATGGGCGGCGGTATCACTTAACATCAGGTGAGCCTCCTGCCCGTTTGCCCCCTGTTTTATAAAAAAAAACAAATTATATATTATCATAGAATTTTTTTGAGATTCTTTGTTTTTTGTCCAGACATGTCTTTGTCAGACTTTAAAAAATACGATAGAGGAAATATACTAATCGAATGGAGATTTTTTACATAAGCGGTCAAACTCATTGTCTAAGTAAATTGCAAAAAAATGTTTACTTAGGAAGGCGCACAGCTGTGTAATAAACTATCCACAGATATAAAAAATATTACTTCTATCAATTCATTCAAATCGAAGCTAAGTGAATATGTTAAACAAAATTACTTTTAATTCATATTTCTTTGGTTACTTTTATTTTAAAGTTTATTGCATGTACTATCTTTTATTGTGATTATTTTAAGAACGACTACAATGTTATGTTAATATAAAGTATTATTCTCATGTAAGTGACATTTTTTGTCTCTTTGAGAAATAAAGTCTTTAAACCTTTGCCTTATTTAATTTGGATTGACATGACCTTATACGACGATTATATAACCCATCGTAAGTTTAGTATTATTTAAAACGGAACATATGAATTGTATGAAATAGGATATTAAACAAAAGGCAACCCAGGCCGGATAACAAAGGGTGGATTTAATTTCTCAAAGATCGGATACGACATCCACTTGTCGCTTATCCCGATTTTAGTTTAAACAATAGCCTAAAAGGACCCTTGACAAATGAATGTGAGCTTCCTTAACACTCAGTTGCTAGGGATAGTGTTTTGTGTATTGTTTTGTTCTGTGAGGCCTGTGTATTTGCAAAATATGATTTGTGGATTATTTCGTTACACTAAAGTATATTATTTTTAATTCTTCTTTTATTTATGGGTATGATTGTGCGGGTAGTGGAAATGTAACGAAATAGCTAGCGAAAATCTGCGAGGTCCATTTTTTATTTTGACGTGACAAGCGTCTTATAATTCGATGGAGCCGGCTGCACGCACGAAAAAACATGACTCATGCGGCGTTACCTCGATCTGAGGCGTTCCATTTAAGGCTTGAACTGCAAGCGAGAGCGCGAAGCGACAGAGAGGCACAATCGGACTCCGCGCTCTTCAGCGTTCGACATCTGTCTCTCTCCTACTTGAGTGAGCGATTCGTGACGTTGTCACGTTCAACTATCGTCAGTAAACCGACTTTACAGACAACCGATTTTTTTTAAAGTGGAAACAAACCTCTCTTATTATACATATCTTATAAAGCTAAATAATTCATTGTTTAAATAGAACTTTCAAAATTTATATAAATACTCGCTTGATGGTCGTATCGGTATCGTAGTAGCTTTAGCTAGTAGATACAGACATTAAGTCGATCTTTAAAAACTGTAGTAAGAAGATCTTTAAATGTTTTTGGTAAATAAGATAATAATGTCGAACATTGAATAAAGCACATCAATCGACGTTAAAACTTTTATACGCTAACTCAATAACCTGTATCATATGTCTCAACTTACAAAACACCTTAAAAACTGATAAAATTACCCCATATCCATAAATCACTAGAAAGAAACCGTGAGGGTAAAAGTAGAAGAAAATTTTCTTATATATCATTCACGAGTGACTGAGTTCTGGACCGGATTTCAGAGGGCGTAAGTACTTGTACTTATTTATTCCTTAATAGCTGAATCGTGACTTTGTCTGCATAACATTCGCGTAGAAATACCCTAATTTTCTTTAACCAAAATAGAAACTGTTAGGCGCATCCTCCAGTCTGAAAGCGTGGAGCTGATCCTCAGACAGCTGGGTGACAACTAACCTACTCCACCTACTACCAACAAGGCTGCATTAGTGGTTGCCTGAAATAGATCTCATGAAAGCAATCAGACCATCCAAAGTCGTCCTATTTGTGTAAGTGTTCTCATTGTACTGGTTTTGTAATTAAATTAAATAAACAAATTTTACCGAAACCTTTGGCGCTGGAAGAGACATATTAATATGACTAATTCAGTATATATGACAAAAGATTTAATCTCAATAGATTTAAGAATGGTAGACGTTTATTACGTATTATAGAGTAGATATATATTGACGGATATTGATCTCATTAGTACAGGACAAGCAACTGCTAAATAACTATTTAAGCCGTCAAAATGACAAGAATACTTTTTTGAAACACTTTACGTAAGTTTTCTTTACTACTTTCTTGTCAACGAGGCGAATATATAAGATTATTTGTGTAAAAGCACAGATGTGTGGCGTGTGGTGTGGTCAGTGACCTCGTGTCAATGACCGCGAAGTTAGAACATCATACGCTCGCCCGGCCCCGCTTCTCGCAGTTGCATTACGTGTAAGAGAAATCTAAAGCCAAATACTTACACCAAATTTTAAAAATTATATTTACAGTTTAATAAAAGCAGCTTAACTAAACAAAGCTCAAGTGTGCTATACATATGTATTCGCAAACAGGTGTTTGCAAAAGTAAACAGCAAAGTAATTAATTGTTTATTAATTAATTTGCATTAAAACATCGACTCATTAAGGGCTGTGTCATGAAATTTCGAGAGGGTCGCGTTTACCGAGTTTTTAATATTATTAACGTGCCACAGATTAAATATGCCAGCGAATTATCTCCTTGAGGAATTATTTTTAGTAGATTTCACTGAAAAGGGTTTTGATATTTCATCTGAATGTCTAACTTAACTTTAACAGCCTTATATATGCCAAAGCAATGACGAAACTGACAGCTACCATTATCATTATGTCACAGGGTTTGTAAATTAACAACGTCAAAGTCAAATCGGTTCAAAACCGTTAATAAAAGTATTTTATTTGATTTGCTAATATTAATTAACAACTATTAAATGGTAATTTCAATTTATATAGAAAAGGTGTTAGCCCATTTGGGTTACGAAATATTAGTTATAGAAACCCGATTTTAACAAAACCCTCACTTTTATAAAATATCGATCTTAACATATTAAATTTACCTGCGACAAAAATTACAATCACTGTTTTGAAACCAAAAATATTATTTCGAACCATTCGTCCGTTTTGCGAATGACGGAAAAATAAACAAACACACTTTTCATTTGGTATTGTTATTTTGTTCAGTTATTTTCATTCAAATGTCATAACTATTTTCAATATAAATAAAGTTCATAAGTATTGTATGTTAATGTATCAACTCTGCTTTAACTATGAATATACAAATGTATATATTTTTGTTTGTCTTACCTTTCTTACTTAACGGATCAGTATTGTTGGTCTTTACACAACTGATAACCAGTTATAACTGATTATAAGCAGCCTGTTATAGAAAAAATATGTTTTTTATTTATACATATGTCAAATAGTTATCGTATACTTGTAATAATTAAACCTAAGACCAACTCCTTCGAGGTTTTTTTGTATTAGACGCTCTTTATGGACAAAAACAGTTAATGTATGCGATCCTTTGTGTAAATCTGCAATAGTAATTAGTGTGTAACTCAGCTACGAGTAAAAGACAAATTTAAAAATTTAATATAAATATTTCAATTAAATAAATATTATCGTCGACATAAAATAACTAATGAAATCTAAAGCGTGCACGTTCATAATAAGTGTGCTTCAAAATTCATCAAACTGTAAAGAGATGCGCGTCTGCATACCTTTATGCAACAAATATTCAAAAACTAACCAAACAATATTGAGCTGTATTTCATTACCCGAGATACGAAATTGGCGTGCAATATTTCTTTGTTTACTACACCTAAGCACTCCCATGTTACCTTCATAAAGTATCTAAGATTCAAACTGAACTTTCGAACGAACTTCTCATAAAATTTTCAATCTGTCTACACTCGATAACAAACTTTATTGCCATGTAATAAAGTTGTTATTTCATTGGTAAAAACGTAATCGATGCATCGTTGCATCGCACGGAGAACACCAATTTGCTTGATTTTGTTACCATACGTGGACCCAATTTCTCATGCCTATTAAAACTGCACCTAACTAAATGTCAAAGTTTTGTGCTCGAATATGGTAAAGTTGAGAATTCCATTAGGCATCTTTATTAAATGCAGGATATTAGTCGAGGAAATTGCTAAGACGGAGATTGAAAACGGCCTAACGAGCTCTTGAAATGAGAAACTGTTTGAAAAACGTTTCAAACTATTACAATTAGTTACAATGTTTTTAATTTTGGAAGGCCCGATCTTTGTTGGTGAAACCCGTATATGTTCAAAGTCAAATCATTTATTTCACTTATACCTAATAAATAGGCACTTTTAAAAGTCAAAAATAAAAAATATCTTTAACAAAATGACTCTAATTGCCCCTTCCAAAGGGTAGTTTCATATGGAGAAGAATGGGCAAGAAACTCCATACTTACTCTTTTTCAATAGATGGTAACATTGATTCGATAATAATATGTAAAGACCATGTCCTTAGAATAAAAAAACTACTACTACTTATAGGCAAAATTTATAAAATTTAAAAAATCATGTAATCATATAAATAACACAATGTATACTTATGATTGTCAAAAAAAAGAAATGTGTATGAAGTCCTTTTAACTTTACATTTAGTGCCAGTTCTCAAATCTAGGGCGTAGGACGGAAGAGAAGAACTGGCAATAAACTCTCCGCCACTCATTTTAATCGCTGTTTTTTTTACACAACGTTTGTAAGGAGCTGCACATTGTGTTATAAAAAACAATGCAGCAGATAACTACTAACTAAATATTGCAACTATTTTACATTATTTTTATAGAAAAAAGAAATAATTAACATACAGTCAAACAGTGTGTGAGTTACGTCATAGTCTATTTCTTTCATTTTTTGTCTTTTAAAAAGAAAAAAACAAAAGCAAATATAAACCTATAATACTATGTAGATAAGAAACCAGTTGATTTTGTCTATTTTGATTGTCCTATGGAGTAGGACCAGCATTAATTATAAATATACAATATTATAAATTATAATTATACAGGATAAGTTATTGACTTAGTAATTATAATTTTCAAATACAAAGTAATTTGTTTAAGTTTAATACTGGTTAAGATATTATACAAAAAATACCATGTGAAGATAGATTTATGGAATCAAACAAAATTGAAAATGGTGGATAACATTCGAGGTTTTGAAATAGCCAATAAATCTTACCAAAATTCTAGATAGTGATCCAGGTATTCTAATATTAATATAGTATCAGCTTCCAGCTTCGTAATGGGAAGTTATGGGGGATTTAGTTATCTAGGATTGTGTATAGCCAAGAGTATTATTAACCTTTTTTAGTACTTATAATAATCCTTGTAATAATTTTGTTCTATTAATAATATCCAATAAAATGACTGAGAGTTTAGAACCAGTTATTTTCGTCCATTTAAGTCCTTGATTGATTTGTAAATGTTAACATAGGAGCATTTTTTATTGATAAAAAATCCTCCTGTCCGTTCATAAGTGTACGCTATTTTTACGAATAATAAATATTATTTTAATTAAAAAAAAAATTGTGATAGGCTAATAAATAACTGTGCAATTTGCAACCATGGGTAGGCGTTCAAAGCCGACACTAATGATTTTTAATTATTTACGCTTAGTTAAGACTAGCACATACTGTAAACCTATGTAAGAAAAGGAATGTCTTAGATTCAAAAACTTACGAGAGTCCGACACGACTGATCATCAAAATTACAAGTAGACGCTGAAATAATCGTAAAAGTAATACAATATGTTTTAGTATTTCAGTTTATACTACGGAAAATATAAATAAGATAAGAGGAGGCTTTTAATCCAACTGTGCACTAGAATTTTTAATAAAACCCAAAAACAAGATGACCACCATTCTTGACTAAAATCGCGGTTAGGGGCTGAAATTTTGATATATCTCGCGCCATCAAGCTAAAAATTGATTTCCATATATTAGTCAACTTGTGTATGAAATGTATACATGAAAGTTTGTTTCAATCTCAGGTTTTCATTTTCCATACAACCCCAACCCAGCGCATCTTTATCCTCAGCATAAGAATTTTCGTAAATTTTCCGAGAGCAGAAAGCGTTTAACTCATCATTTGAAAGCATTTCTACTTGGACAAGTGATTGTCATGGCGAAATTCTATGTTTCATAGGAAATTTGATCTGTTTCCTAATTTATAGTATATGTGGCACCAATTCATTGGCTTCAGCCCTGAAGTGAGTTGAAACTCACTGGCCAGCGTACCTCTTAATAAGTTATCGGCTGGGAGCGTCTGATCAACTGTTCGAAAGTATATCAATAACTAACAGGTATTCTGTTGCATTCTTTCTTTCCTTTATGTGACCTTTATCTCAAATTCTTAGGTAATGTAGCTCCTAATTCTTTCCACCACTATCTCGCGGGTGGCCGGGCCTCGCGCGACATTTAGATTTAATAAAGCAAAGGATTTTAAATAGCTAAAAACTCGCATGATAGTTATATAATGAATGATATCCGGCGTTGATTTTTGTCGACCAGGCGTTCAAATCGCTCACTTCACCCCTCTCGTGCAACCTATCGCTAACGTCATACCATCCATCACGTGCAATGACGTGTAATTAATTTGTCAAAATTAAACTTCGAGCTTTTTAATAAAAACGTTTTAATAGCTAGAACTAACGATCAAGGCCGTGTTACTGAAAATCAGTTTTTCTAAGTTACTGGAATTGTAATACTATATTTTTATTTCTTAGAGAAAAATGCACTGTTTATGAATGAATTTGAGAATTTAATGTAATATTAGCCGTATTACATTAAAATATCCGAGGGTTGTAACAGGAAGATGAGTAGGTAATTGTAACCAAAAGATTTTATTATTAACTTAAGCATTTTTGTAAGTTATTAATTTTTAGTATAAACCTTATGTTATATACATTACGCGTCACGTTGTTTGTCCGCTATGGACCCCTAAACTTTTCAATAAAAGATTTCAATTAAATATCATGCAATCAATAAAATTTGTAAAAAAAGTTTATAACTTTGTTTTATCGTTACTTATATGTAATAAATAAATACATTTTCTGGTAAATTATATACATTATACATTGAAATAAATAACTAACCTAAACATTAATTAAAATATATTATTAAAAGGAGTCCCTTTAGGCAAGGTTCCGAATATACTGGCAGCGTTCCCCCTTTGAATCCCTAAACTAATTCTTTGTCCGAGGTAGCTGCTAGATCTTCGGTCTCTTGTGATGTCGACTAACCTTTTTGAAATTAAATAAGCTAAATATAATATAATAATTATTTATTATAATTATATACAAAAAAATCATTCAAATCGGTCCAGACGTTTAAGAGGAGTTCAGTGATATACACAGATAGAATTATTATATATGTAAGCTATCTTTTATTTTAATTTACAATTTGATGACAAATATACATATACAACTTACGAAATAGCACAAGTGCCTAATTTTTTTTTTTATTTTTTTTTTTTATGTAATAGGAGGCAAACGGGCAGGAGGCTCACCTGATGTTAAGTGATACCGCCGCCCATGGACACTCACAATGCCAGAAGGCTCGCAAGTGCGTTGCCGGCCTTTCAGGAATTGGTACGCTCTTTTCTTGAAGGACCCTAAGTCGAATTGGTTCGGAAATACTTCTGTGGGCAGCTGGTTCCACATAGTGGTGGTGCGCGGCAAAAACTGCCTTAGAAAACGCTCTGTTGTGGAACGACGGACGTCGAGGTGATACGGATGGTATTTTGTATTTTGCCTTGACGTCCGATGATGAAACTCAGCTGCAGGTATTAGACCGAACAACTCCTCTGAACACTCTCCATGGTAAATGCGGTAGAAGATGCAGAGAGATCCCACATCTCTACGCAACGCCAAGGGATCAAGCCGCACTGAAAGTGACTGGTCGTCGACGATTCGAACCGCTCTTCGTTGAATACGGTCAAGTGGAAGGAGCTGGTACTGGGGAGCTCCCGCCCAGAGGTGAGAGCAGTACTCCATATGGGGCCGAATTTGAGCTTTATATAGTTGCAAGCGGTGGCCCGGAGTGAAGTACCGTCTCGCCTTGCTGAGCACACCAAGCTTTTTGGAGGCTAATTTAGCCTTTCCTTCCAGATGACCGCGAAACTGAACGTTATTCGATATGTCAACGCCCAGTATTCCGATGCTAGCTGAGGCTTTAAGGAGAGTGTCTTCAAAGAGGGGAGTAGCGACAAAGGGAGTTTTTTTAGCGGAAAACGCGCATACTTGTGTCTTCTTGGGGTTAAATTGGACTAGATTTAGTCTACCCCAGTCCGAGACTCCACGTAGAAGAGTTTCGACTTCAGACACAAGTTTGTTCCGGTACTCATCGACAACAGCCCGAGAAATACCTGCCCGGCCAGTGTAAAAAGTATCCCCAGTGCTGTCGTCCGCATAGCAATGAATGTTGCTAAGCTGCAACATATCATTGATATGCAGAATAAACAGGGTCGGGGATAGGACACAGCCTTGTGGGACACCAGCATTCACAGGTTTCAGGTCGGAGCATGCTCCGTCGATGACGACTTTGATGCTCCGATCAGCGAGAAAGCTGGAAATCCAGTTGCATAATTTCTCAGGGAGCCCGTAGGCTGGAAGCTTCGAGAGCAGTGCTCTGTGCCACACCCGATCGAAGGCTTTCGCTATGTCCAAACTTACCGCCAGCGCCTCCCCCTTGGACTCAATTGCCTCTGCCCACCTATGTGTAAGGTATACAAGGAGGTCACCAGCTGAGCGACCACGACGACAGCCGTACTGAGAATCGCTAATCAGCTGGTGGCCCTCTAGATACCTCAGGAGCTGGCTGTTAATAATGGTTTCCATTATTTTGGAGAACAAGGAGGTTATAGCTATTGGGCGATAGTTGGACGGATCAGAGCGATCGCCTTTTTTAGGGATCGGATGTATCGAAGCGATCTTCCAGCACTTCGGAACAGTGCCGAGCGTGTAAAGGTACCGGAAAAGGCGCGTTAGGACCGGAGCCAACTCAGGAGCACAAGTACGCAGCACAATTGGAGGGATGCCATCGGGTCCGCTCGACTTATGGATGTCCAAGGAAGACAAAGCTTTACGGATAGCACGTTGCCGGAATATAACTTCGGGCATCGTAGTATCACACCGCAATAATGTCGGTGGTTCCTTCCCTTGATCATCCAAAGTGGAGTTCGACGCAAAGAGACAGCCTAGAAGATCGGCCTTCTCTTTCGCGGTATGGGCCAGTGAGTCATCCTCCCTATGCAGTGGTGGAATTGAGGGCAGACAGAAATTCCCTTGGACAGCTTTGGCAAGAGACCAGAAGGCTCGAGTTCCCGAAGGGAGGTGGGCCAATTTCTCACCAAATCTGGCAATGTGCTCTGACTTTGCTTTAGCGATTTCTCGCTTGAAGGACCTGGAGGCTGAATTGTATGCTTTTTTACGTTCGCCGATAGTCACATCACAGGATGTCACCGCTTCTGCCCAGGCTTTAAAGCATTCACGCTTACGGCGCAAAGCCGCTTTGCAAGAACGCCTAAACCAAGGCTGGGACTTGCCACCGACCGGCACCGCAGAGAATGGAATAAAGAGTTCCATACCCTGCAGGACCACCTCGGCGACAGAGTCAGCGACGGCGTCTGGAGTACTCGACGAAAAGCAAATGGGCCCCCAAGGGTAGGACGCAAAAAAAGACCGCATCCCATCCCAATCTGCTGACTTATAGTGCCACACGCGGCGACAGCCAGTGAAGCTAGGCCGAAGAGGGCGCGTGAACGGCACAATGCTCCGGACCACACAATGATCTGATGAACCCAATGGCGGTTCAACAGAGACTTGGTAGTTCTCCGGATGTGAAGTCAGCAGAAGGTCCAACAAAGAGGGTTTATGAGCATCCACATCTGGTACTCAAGCCGAGCCAATCGGCATGGTGGGCGTTAAAATCGCCAAGTATCACGATTTCAGCGGTAGGAACCCTTTCGAGCAGGGAATCTGTAGCCATTTGGATGTGCTCAATGAGTCGGCAGTTTCGGTATTTCCGCTATGGGACCTATACAGGCATGCGTAGAATCGCGGATGGTCATCGCAGTCTACGCGCAGCCAGAGGTTAGATAGGTCCCTTCCTTCAAGCGTCCCGAGGCGACGAGAACAGATATCCTCTCTGACGTACACGCAAACTCCCGCCCGCGGCACAAATGAATGTTCCAATTTGTACCCCGGGTAGGAGAGGTAGGAAGTATCAGCCGGGGGGGATATCTGAGTCTCGGTAAGAAAGAGCAAGGCCGGCTTCGCAGTCTCTAAGTGTTAGTGGACAGCGTTGATGTTGGAATTGAGCCCCCTAACATTTGTGAAGACCACGGCGAGTGTGGACGGGGGTGCCTTTGTTAAATTGCTCCGTTTGCCCCGAGAACGATTAATGTTTTTACCGAGCGCAGAATTGCCCCCCCCCCAGAATACGAAGGGCAGCCTGTGCGTCCACCACCGGGCGCAGAGTGTCCCGGTGTTGGACGCCCAGAGGGGGATTCTCCACCGCGAGCGCGTGTGGTACCCCCCTGGGGTAGATTCTCTTTTTTCTGCACCTTCATATTTCGGGGGGGGGGGGGGGGGGGGGAAATGGGCTCCGGGAGTCTCTCTCACCGCACGAAACGCGAGTACAATAAGGTGAACTTATTGCATCACTTCACGCCGGTTTTCTGAGAGACAGTGGTACTGCCCCGGTCGTGCCTGCCCATTTGGCTGAAGCCCGAAGGCAACAGCATGGCACTCCCACTAGGAAAATAACATGTTAACATAATTGGATCATCATAACAATTATTATAATTATTATTTTTATATTATAATTATTTTATTTTCTATTATCATTTTTTTCTAATATAATGAACGGGTCATTAAATTTAAATAACATTTGAATCGACTTCTCAGATAAACCGTGGTCTCATAGACACTATGCCACGAAAGGGTTTGAAAGCAAAAAGGGAAAGCTAACTAAATAAACATTGTAGTTGTGATTCTGCTGCATTTCCAGCTGCTAGTTCCACTTTAAACAACAATATTATCAGTTGGTAGCCATGTGATATTGTTAGATTTCATAATATTTGAGTATGATAATCCAATTAGGCTCTTGTGCTATTTCATGAGTATACGTAGGTATGTTTGTCATGAAATTATAAAATTTAAGTCATATCGAGATTACCCATTTTAATTTAGTTTTCTAACTTTGAAGACCTGTCGTTTTTCTCATACCTGAGGTCGAAGGTTCGGTCTCCAGCTGTGCACCACGACTTTCTTTCTATGTGCGCATTTAACATTCGCTCGAACGGTGAAGGAAAACATCGTGAGAAACATGACATGTCTTAGACCCAAAAGGTCGACGGCGTGTGTCAGGCACTGGAGGCTGATCACCTACTTGCCTATTAGATTTTAAAAATGATCATGAAACAGATTCAGAATCTGGGGCCAAAACCTAAAGAGGTTGTAGTGCCACTGATTTTTTTTAAATAATGTTGACAGGTATTCGTCATTTTAATTTTAAACGCAACCACAAAAATCCACAAATTGTAAAAGAATTGTATTTTCTGTCGCGGATTTCATGGTTTTTCATTGAACGTTGATGATAAATGTAGCTCGTGTGGACAAAAGACTGACCCTTTGTTGATTAATGACATATGACGGGAGTGGTTTAGCCGTTTAACATATCATATCCAGTAACATATAATAATTTTATTCTCACTTTGAATTATCTTTAAAGTAGAATAACGAAAATGAAAAAAAAACATATATTTTTGAAATGCAGACGACACTTAGCTGAGATTGTGCGTAAGAGTAGTATTGTGCACATCCGTGATATGTGCTCCGATAGACTTTTTCTTCCAATGGTTCGTTCATCATCATACCCGTGTTTCAGGCACAGAAGGCTGATCACCTTTTTTATATAGAACAGGGGTCGAACTCACTCCTGACGTTAAGTGATACCACCTCCCACGACATTCAAGCCAGAGGGCACGCGAGTGCGTAGCCGCTATTTTAAGAATTTGTTCGGAAATACTTCAGTCGATATCTGGTTTAACATAGTGGTTGTACGTGGCAAAAACCTACTTGCATAATAAGGAAAAAAAGGATCTAATAAGTGGAATAGCGCCACTGTGCTTAAAGGTTACATCCAAAACAAGCCGAAGGTTTCACACACTACCGTTTTAGTATTACGGCATTTATTGATCTTACTTTATTTCAGTTTAAAGAAACTTATTTATGTCTATAAATAAAATTCTAATATCATTTATTATAATAATCAAAATATATAACTATTTATAATTAACCAGCTCACCAGTCACCGGTACTATCTACCAGGCGCCAACTTAAATCGTCATCCAGTCGTCAATTTATTAAAATCTCTTACTCTTGTATAGTGTCTACGATCCTGGTTTATCCATTTATCAGCTTTTCTTATTCTGACCACGCTTCTTTTCATTGCGAGTTGGCAAGTTATAAAAATAAATAACATAATATCGAATCGGATTGCGTTTGACTTCCAAAACAATTTTTTACGTTGAAAATATGGAATACACAGAAATAAGCCACTAGAAAATTCTTAATAGCAATATCTAGCATGAAAATTTTAAATATAAATAATTATTCAAAACAACCTTATATTCCTTTCAATCAACAAAATCAACTCAACCGAGCTAAGTTAAACCTCGAGAGTTTTCGTTCTTTATTGAGAGTGAGGCTACAGATTGCCAACGATTCGAAAACGTTCATTCATAACTTTTAATCGGTAATACCTTACATAGTTTCTCGTACTATTTCTGCTAATTGGCTCTTGTAATTCAACGATTATAATAAATAAGTAAGAAAAAAAAAATGTGTATTTTTTTCAAGTATACACTTTCAACGAAAAAAGAAAGAGTGGCGGTTTATGTATATTTCTGTTTTGACGTTCATAAGTGTACATTAATATGTTACCTACATGAATAAATGATTTTTGACTTTGAACGGTAGACCCCGGTAGTCATGCTTCTTTGATTATCTTGCACACCCAATATTTCAATATAGTGTCAATATTTCTTTTTAGATAAATATAGTGTGTTTTAAAGGAAACAATTTTTTAACGGATTTAAGTTATGTATTATTACCGTGACCACGCATGCTGTAAAGCACGCGAAACGTCTAAATTGTAAATTTATAATACAAAAATACATAACTTCAATCCGTTAAAAAATTGTTTCAATATTTAACGTCCAGTGAATTAAAAAATAAGTATAGTTTCACGCCGTAAGTTCCTAAAGAATTTTTATACTGAAAATAATTTTATAATAAAAATGCTTATACTAAAAAGGTCGTGTCTTGAAATATTTTTTGTGTGCTTATTTAATTTAAATTTATTGATGTATATTGTATTTTTCAATAACAGCTAACATTTGTGAGAGATTATCACGCAATTTTCATGTTTGGAAGGTGTTTAATAAAAAAAAGTTTGTTAAAATATTTTTATCTTAAAATATATTTTTTTCTGGGATTTTATATTGATTGATGTATATTAAATTTTTCGATAACAGCTAACATTCGTGAGAAATAGGCACGCAATTTTCATGTTCCGTAGGCACTTCATGAAAAAAAACCGTCTGTTTAAATATTTCTTAAATAAATATTTCAAAGAATAAAGACACAATTTTATCTAAAGTACTTAGCTAAAGTAATAAAATATTTACAATAGAACTAACAATAAATCTCACTGAACCTTTAACGTTACGTTTGTATGAAGTCACAAAATAAGCTTCCTTTAATCTAGGACTCGAAAATCTTTTGATGGTCTTACGACAGAAGATTAAAAGTTGTATTAAACAGAATAATATGTCTCATTTTGGTAAAAGGTATGACTTTAAGCTTCATTATTTGTCTAAATACAGCAAGTATTATTTTATACATTTCAAAATAACGTTAAAAAATTGCACACAGGAGTGTTGGCCTAGTGGTTTAAGCATACGACTCTTGTCACTGATCCGTAGGTTTGAACCACCACTATGCACTGTGTTATTCTGTCTATGTGCGTATTAACTCGTACGGTGAAGGAATACATCGCAAGGAAACTGAAATGCCTTAGTCCCAAAAAGTCGATGGCGTGTGTCAGATTACTACTATTAGAAAAACAACTGATCAGGAAGCAGATACAGATATCTGAGGCCCAGATCTAATTATTTATGAGTTACGGCTACTAATCTGTCAAAGTCAAAGTCAAAAATCATTTATTCATATAGGTAACACAATGTACACTTATGAACGACAAAAAAAATACATTAAATGCTTCTAATTTTACGTTAACCGCCAGTTCTCATATCAAGTGCGTAGAACGGAAGAGAAGAACTGGTAATAAACTCTCCGCCACTCTGTTTAATCGCCAAGTTTTTTGTTCTGCACAACGTTTGTAAGGAGCTGCAACCATTACACCATGTTCCACATGACATCATAAATAATAATAAATTAAAAAAAAAAATGATAATAATAAAATACAATAAAAAGTTCGATTTTGTAAAATATTTTTTAAGCTAACATGACTCTCTATTATTTTTATAATAGATAACAACAACTTGTAAGCAAAAAAAGTCTCTTCATTTACATTTAATTCCAATACTAAATCAAAAGCGCAAAACGGAAAAGAAAACTGTCAAGAAAGTCTCTGTAACTTTTTTTGATGTTATAACAAGATCTTAAGTAAGTACAAAAAACCACCACCAAATGGGTTGCACCAAGTGGTGCAAATATTGCTCCTTTCGCACAAGATTTGTATAGAAATGGGGCCAAACGGGGAACGGGCATTGATAATGATCCGCCGCCCATGGACACTTTAATGCCAGAGGGCTTGCGAGTGCGTTGGCGGCCTTTTAATAATTGTTAATTTTCCTGAAGGATCTAAATATACAACGTTACCATTTAACTAGACTAAGTCTGTTTCTACAAATATTCTACGCACATATTAGCGTTTTGCGCATAATTTTGTATGATTAAAACATATATATAGGGTTGCCTGGAAGAAATCGCTTGTTAGCGATGAGGCCGCCCGTTGCCTTATAACTTTTGTAACCTGTTTTTTATTTTTGTTATGTGTATGTTTTTGATTAAGGTAATAAAGTATAAATAAATAAATATATAATAAGAGCTAACTTTAATACTTTATGAATGTTATATTAGACCTACTGTATAGTATAGACGTGATACAGCGTTTGTTGATATAAAATCGCTTCCAAAAGTTAATCATAAGCGAAACAACAGCCTCATTAGCAATCTTCGCTCCGGTATCTCATTCGATTACTTGGAAAGTAGGCAGCATTCAGCTGGTGTTCCGACCTCAAAAAGTTTTTGCATTTAGATAAGCTGACCTTTTACTTTGTTTCGTTAGAAAAAGGACCAAGAAATGCCGCTAAATGAACTGTGAATGTACCGTTATTACGCAAATAAAGTATTGTTTTCGTCAGTTATTAATGATATTTTCAATGGAAAAGGTTACAAGTCCAGTATGTATAACTTTATTAAAGGTTTGCATTCAAATGATAACATTTTACGAAAAAACACACTATAGTATTGTCATTTATTGACATAACTTTTAGACATTTAAAGGAAACAATTTTTTAACGGATTGAAGTTATGTATTATTACCGTGACCACGCATGCTGTAAAGCACGCGAAACGTCTAAACGTTTGACTTTGACAGATTAGTAGCCGTAACTCATAAATAATTAGATCTGGGCCTCAGATATCTGTATCTGCTTCCTGATCAGTTGTTTTTCTAATAGTAGTAATCTGACACACGCCATCGACTTTTTGGGACTAAGGCATTTCAGTTTCCTTGCGATGTATTCCTTCACCGTACGAGTTAATACGCACATAGACAGAATAACACAGTGCATAGTGGTGGTTCAAACCTACGGATCAGTGACAAGAGTCGTATGCTTAAACCACTAGGCCAACACTCCTGTGTGCAATTTTTTAACGTTATTTTGAAATGTATAAAATAATACTTGCTGTATTTAGACAAATAATGAAGCTTAAAGTCATACCTTTTACCAAAATGAGATATATTATTCTGTTTAATACAACTTTTAATCTTCTGTCGTAAGACCATCAAAAGATTTTCGAGTCCTAGATTAAAGGAAGCTTATTTTGTGACTTCATACAAACGTAACGTTAAAGGTTGAGTGAGATTTATTGTTAGTTCTATTGTAAATATTTTATTACTTTAGCTAAGTACTTTAGATAAAATTGTGTCTTTACTCTTTGAAATATTTATTTAAGAAATATTTAAACAGACGGTTTTTTTTATTAAGTGCCTTCGGAACATGAAAATTTCGTCCTATTTTACAAACGTTAGCGGTTAAAAATACAATATACATCAATCAATATAAATATAATAGCCCAGAAAAAAAAATATTTTAAGACCCGACTTTTAGATTTTTATTTAAAAAAATATTTCACCAATTTTTTTTATTAAACACCATCGGAACATGAAAATTGCATGATAATCTCTCACAAATGTTAGCTGTTATCGAAAAATTAAATATACATCAATAAATTTAAATTAAATAAGCACACAAAAAATATTTCAAGACACGACCTTTTTAGTATAAGCATTTTTATTATAAAATTATTTTCAGTATAAAAATTCTTTAGGAACTTACGGCGTGAAACTATACTTATTTTTTAATTCACTGGACGTTAAATATTGACCATTTACAGCTTATATTGTACAGAAGACATGAAGCCAGTGGTAATTACGCAGTACATAATTAGTGCTAATATTAATTATTCCCTGTGATTACTGAGCGGGCAATTTCCAAGCCCTAAATTAGTTTCGCGTGGTTGTCACGCGGCTCGGAGCTTTCGACTATTATACACGCTAAGTACCAACCTGGTGCACGACTGCGAACTGCAGTGTTTGAGAAATAATTTTGCTACCATGAATTTTATTGAAGGTTCCCATACTAATTAAGGATTATAACATAAACCATATAAAAAATATTTTTAAGCGTTAATTACATATTTTATTTAAAATCATTTTATTTTAGACGAATATGATATTGATGATTTAAATCATAAATGTTTTTATAACAATTTGAAATCGTTAACATAAAAGAGATAATCACGCAGCTTTGGACATTATAATAATAATACAATAATAATATAGCCTTTATATTCCGATATTCTGTGATCTTTAATATATTTTCAGTACTCATCTAACCCTTTCCACTGTTCTCTATCTTTTGTGACTCTTCTCCGGTTGTAGCTATGGACATTATGCTCTCATAATGACCTAACAAAACCTCAAAAAGCAAATAGTTGGTATATTAGAGCGATGCCTAGGCGCATTGCAACTTCAGTAAATTAAATCTAAATACAAAATGATGAATTTCCGATGTAACATAACACCTAAATCAAATTCTGTGTCCACCAACGGTTTGTTTCCAAAGCGGTCTTTGCCCCGTAAATACACAAAGCGTCCATTCATTCCGACACCAAACATACAATTTCGGTAGTGTATTTGTGCCGTATCTCGTGCGATTCCGGCCATATTTGTACGTAAGATTGATGTATCGGTCGAGGGCTGCGGTAATTGGAGTGATGGACAGACAGCCTGTTCATACGTCACACGAAACCTAATGCAAAACCTAACCAATTGGAGTAATAAGTTTTAGTGGACCGATGTGGGATCCGATTGGTTTGCGTTAATGTTGATTGATGATAACATAACTGAGTTCTACAGAAACGTTTAATGCAAGGTACTCAAAAGAAGAACGTTTTTGTTATACAGGAAACATGATTTTAGACACAATATATGCAATATGCATTTAAGAATAAGTTAAAACTCTTATTATCTTAAGCTTTGTGTCGTCCTTGTTTTTTTTTGTTTTTGTAGCTGCTAGTTTAGTGTCAAATTTTGCTGTCATGTTTTGTCTTGTCTTACTTTGTATTGTATTTTTTATTAGTGAAACTTTTTTCGAGGATATGTCCAATATGTCTATTTATTTTATGTTTACATTTATTTTTATTTTTTCTATGTAGTGATGTATCTGTTTAGTTTCCAATAAATAAATAAATAAATAAATACCAACAGTTCGGGAAGAAAGAGTAAGTCGGGATTTGGGGGTACTTTTCGACAATAAACTTAGTTTAACGGGCATAACAATAAAGAAAGCCTCTAAGATGCTTGGTTTTGCCCTGAGAAACACTAAAGAATTCCGAGGCACCAAAACAAAAATTATGCTATACAATAGTCTCGTGCGGAGCATATTAGATTATGGCACAGTCGTTTGGAGGCCGCATTACGCGACTCATATGTTACAACTGGAGCGTTTACTTAAAAGATTCCAATGGCATCTGCTTTTCTCCAGTGGCATCTCGAAAAAAAAGTTTCCAACATACGAAACCAGGCTAGCGCACTTCAAGATGTTGTCACTGGAGAATCGCAGAAAATTAATTGATGTATCGTTTGCCATTAAGATACTTAACTATCAGCTAGATTGCCCCAACTTTTTAACAAAATTTAAATTTCGTGTACCCAGTAGATATCCCAGACATCCCATCATTCCATTTATCCCTCCTTTCCGGAGAACGCGTTTTGGCCGAAATTCACCGATGTCCAGATTGAGCATTCTGTTAAACGAGCTGGATCTGGACATCCATAGTTGCTCACCTCACACTTTGAGAGCGATTTTCGTTTAATGTTTGTTTAAATTATATTATTGTTTTGCTTAATTAATTTTATTACTTCTTGTATGCTATGTTTGCCTGTAAGTGCTTGACACATTAAAAATTGTATTTTATTTTTCTTTTATTAATGTATAAGTGTGCCAAGCAACGCTTGCTCGCAAGCTTTTATAAATAAAAAAAAAAAAAAAAAATATCAGAATGTATGCAAGTGAGTCGTTGGTGATATAATTGGCAATTATTTTACTCTTGCAGCCTGTGTGTGTTTCAAAAGACGTTGAACATGCGTTTAAGAACACATTCATGATGCTATTGCTTCACGAAATATTGTGATATATTTGTTGTTATTTTTATAACTATATTGGCTACAAAGAGAATTAGGCTACAGAGAATTGAAATAAAAGATAAGAAGATACGCAAATAATAAGTGAACTTTGAAGATAGCTGTATGAAAAGGACCAAAGGTAAGAAGGAGAAGAGGGCACCCCAAAAGGTGGATTCTTATCATCTCAACGTCCGCCGTTCCACAACTGAGCGTTTTCCAAGGCAGTTTTGGCCACGCACCATCACTTTGCGGAACCAGTAGCCCACTGAAGAAGAATAAAAGAAGGAATAAAAGCGGTAGCAGGAAGCAAATGGAGAAAGAAAGTCATAGACAGAGTCAGTTGGAAAAGCTGGAGGAGGCCTTTACCCGTGAAGGAGTTCCGATCGACAGTACTGAAGGTAGCTAGGATATAGGATAATCTATATATATAAAAATGAAACCCGTTTTCCGTTGTTACAACATAACATGAAAACGGCTTGACCGATTTGTCTGATTTTTTTTTATAATATTCCTTGATATTGAATATTCGTATTAATATTTAAAGGCAATTTGAACTTTAATACCATATCATAAAATTCAAGTGTTAGTGGAGGGGTTCCGGGAAGGTAAATTTTTATTTTTTGACAGATATAATGTATTTGTTGTCTTATCAACTTTTTTTATCTTACTAGCTAGACCGGTGTCCCGAATAGCAGAATAAGTATTAAAAAAAAATAAAGAATTGACTGTTAGGCGGTACGATGTTCACCAGGTCAGCTAGTAACAAGAAAAAAATAATGTATAAAATGTAAAAAATCTCTATATATCCTTTTTTTGTCATCATTGGAAATTAAACGGGCTTATTATAGCAGTTTCCTGTAATTCCTTTTGACCATATTTAAAAATAAAATTGGATATTTCCGAGCTACTTAAACGCATCAAAACTTCAAACAAAATACCAGCATTGAAACTTTTCGTGCACTTTAAAATAGCTAATGTAACACTTAGGAGTTTGAAACTGGATAAACCCACAAAACAAAAGACTCGTATGTAAGTTGGATCACACCTTAGTTTCAAACTAGTTATAAAACCACTCAAGTTTTCTATGATCGATGTACGTTTGTGGTATCCGATTACCGAAATATATGGTTTCTACTTTGAATTATTCTTGTAAAATTTTTGTATGTATATTTTTGTATTTATATTGAAATCCTTGACTTAAATCATTATATCAGTAGCTTCTTGTAGAACTTTACAAAAAAAAAAAATACGCCAAGTTCATTGTTATACTTAGATTTCTCGGACCATTCCTAAATGGGTAACTTAAAATGGCCTTTGATTCTCGACAATAATATTTTCGGGGTATCGGGGTATCACAGAAGATCTTTACTGTAAAGAAACATATAAAATAGGGAACTACACACACTTATTATACGGTAAGAAGTATTAAACAGAAATTCTATATCAGAAGTAGTACTGTTCAGATTTGTCTTGAACCAATGACACGGCCTACGTGGTTGTTCCAAATTTTAAAAGCCAAATTTTAAAATACAATGAGCTGACGAGAGTAATTTTTTATTTGTGTGAATAGGCGTATGTACGAAGTAGTATTTTAGATATTATTGTATAACAATAAATCAGATTAAAACGTTGCTTATTCACGTCTCGCTTCTTCTTAAATAGTCAAAAGTCAAAAATCTTTTATTCATATAGGTAACGCAATGTACACTTATGAACGTCAAAAAAAGAAATATACATTAAATTCTTCTAATTTTACATTTATGGCCACATCTCAAATCACTGGCGTAGAACGTAAGACAAGAACTGGCAAAAAAACCTCCGCCACTCTTCTCATTAATTTTAAGTTTCCTCTCAAAGTGGCAAAGACTCCTTCAAGCCCTTAATTATCGTGGTGAGCCTGTCCGATAGCTTTGAGATTTACCCAGCACCTGGAACCTTTGATCCTACCGTAGGGATCCGTCTGTTACCTTAGGTCGGACCCTCTCATATATATAGTTATCTAGTGCAGCTTGCTAATACATACAGATACTCCATTACATATAAATTTAAATACATATATCCGCCCGCCCCCTGGTTGGCAAGCTGTACAAGTACCTTACCTGTACCTTATTATATAAACTTTTATATAGCTAAGGTTAATATGCTTATGTTATAAAAAAATCAAATTTGAATTTAGAACAAATAAAAATACAGTTTTTGCGATACGATAAGCATAATATATTAAAACGTTCAGACGTATTTCGTATGTTAAAAGTTAATCTTGCAGTTTTACCAACGTAACAAACTAGAAACCACTAATGTTAGTTGTTTATTCCCTAAGCTAGCTTATAAAGAACTTCAGACGCCGCTAAGTACTTCATAGATTGCACTTTACTACTTTCATAGTAACCGACAAACAGTTAATTTTGTCGGAAAAACTCTAGCAATTAGTTAGTGATTTCGCGCTTCGAATGAAAGTGTTTTATTGCTCTGCTAACTGTGTAACTTGTAATCCAAGTTTAAACCATATTACAATTGCATAAAGTATATTTTCGCTTGAGATGTTGTTTGGAGGTGATGTAAACTTTTTTCACGATCGTTTTGAAGCGATGCAAAAATTCTTTTTCTCTTTGTTCTGTGATATCGGCTGGAATAAGGAAGGGTTGATCTTTCGGTAAGGAAGTTTGAAGTATTCATGTGGATATAATTTTTATAATCGGTTTTATAAAATTGTTTTGATTCGTATAACGATTTTTTTATCCGACTGTGTATCTTTGTTGTATATGTGCGTGTGAAATTAGATTAAGGATCAAATTCATTTTATACACATGAGTATTAACTCAGTGACGTGACAAATTTCACTTTAAAACTAAACTAGTATAACTTAAAATGCTTAAAAGCGAAACGTGGAGTTACGCAAATTAAGGTAAAAAAATCAAGTTGTTATCATATTATAATATATATGGGTGTCTATAGACCTTTTTTTTTATTGTTGGGAAATCAATTTACTGACCCCCGCGCCGGGGCCACGATTTAATAAGAGACGCAGGGAGTGTGGGAGTCAGTCCGTATAGTGGACACCTACCCACTAAAACCCAACAGCCCCATCTGTTCACTATGGACGGGAGGCGCGGTAACAGTTTCCCTTAATCCGTGCCTCCGTCATAAGGGTCTGTGCTAAGATCACAGTCGAGTACGTGCGTAATCGCGTCGTCTTCTTCCAGGCCTTTTGCGTTGAAGGTTGGCGTCTGGGTTACACTCCCGAACCCTCTATGGATTCTCTTTAAGTGCAACGACGGCCTCACGAAACGCTTTGAAAGTGTTCCACGGGCCGTCACTATCAGTCTCCATTATAGCTTTCACTATGACTGAAAGCGGGGTTTCTATAGACCTACACGTATTAATCGCCTTTAATACGCTAATGTCAAAAAAATCCGTATGTTTTTACGGTTATGGTGAAAAATTTAAGAAGGTATAATTGTAATTAAGTCACAATAAAGACTTCATGCATTCTATTTCATATTTCCGCATATTAAGTAGAATTATTCTAGTAAATATTGTAAAAAAGCAACTTAATAAAATTTCTAGAAGAAAAATATCTGTTTTGACTATTAATGGAAAGTTAATATATTACAAGTATTATAAATTGTGTAAAATTAATTTAGATTTTGCTCGAGTGGGTAGCTTACATAAGTTTGTTTAGGATAAGCTATACAAAAACCAAGGCAAACTGTTTACCCGTTTATAAAGCAATTTCTACTATAAATATACGAATAATTTGATATAATTATTTTAACGTAAGTAAGGTTTGGTAAGAAATAAATAGCTTTGTATCTAAATACTTAAAGTAACATTAAAAATCGTATATCATAAATAACAGATTTTGCTTATGTACAATATCAGGATTCCTGTTTGCGCTATCGGTGTCAGTCAAAGAAGGATGACAATTGTCGATTTTGACTTTGACATACAAACCGGAGATGGTAGGTGGCGTTCCGGCATAATGGCGCAAGGATGATATTTAAATTATAACCGCTGTCGCGTGCGAACTAAGTATAGACCTCATACGCGACAGCCGAACCAGCACATAGTATTTTCCCGCGGGAAGAGAGCATCTAAAGATCTTCTACTAAATAGTAAGAAGTAAAATTTACTAAATGCATTCTAAGAAGATCAAGCTAATTATTACTTTTCTATTCCCATTACTCACTTGTTAATACTTAGAGCACTTTAAAAATGTCAGCCAGTCCTTAAAAAGTCTTTACTCACTTCACTCCGCGCGCTGTGCAATCTAAAATCTTTCTTGCCCATCAAAACTATAAACTTCGTCTCTCTATCCCTCAAGTCTTATTATTATTTTATGTTATAAGAGTATCAATTTAACAATATATAATCGATTTATTTCAAACACCCTATTTCTTTCCTAGTTTTATTATTTACAAAATAAAAATCAATCTTGTGTTATAAGGGCCATTTAGGCCTCTAATACTTGGACGCTATGCTTTAATGATAAGTGAAAAGAATGGATATCAAATATCGTAAACATTTTTTTATTACAACATATGACATTGACATGTGTTTTTTTTTTTTTTTTTTTATATAATAGGGGGGCAAACGAGCTTGCGGGACGACCAAAAAGGGTAGTCCACGCAGCCCATAGACACCCATTTTAGTGGGTGCGTTGCCGGCCTTTGAGGGAGGAGTAGGCTCGTGTAGCATGATATTTATTGTAACAAAAATGTTAACGAATTTTTGCCGTTTATCCATAGTATTTCATCTAATTGTACCTAATGACTGTAATTTCAAACCAGTTATTAAACAGTTTAAAGACTGAACAATTGTTCCTCTACCAACGTATAAACGGATTGATCGTTTTATGACTTAACAATAGTTTATTTACAGCTAGGAACTTTATCGCAACTTGACATTAATTCAAAACCAAAGATATGTATGTGACCAAGCATTTTATTATTTTAAGATTGTTAATATTTCGTCAATACTTTTGTAAATATCATAATCAAATGTTATTAACGTATGTATAGTAAGTAATCTAGCATTATTTGTATCACATTTACAACTCAAAAAAAAAACTAAATAATAATAATAGTTAAAATACTAGGATAATAGTAAATTAAATATAAATAGTCTTGTCTTAAGAGTCAATTATATCAAAGTGTATTGTTTATGTAATAGATAAATGTAGATTCGTAGCGCGTAGCTTGTAGCTCGTAGCACGTAGCTCGTAGCCCCCGGCATGGTAATCAGTATTCAACGAATGCAATACATCGGACATGCATTGCCATTCGAATAAAACCACTATTCAGTACATTGATTATGTCAGCTTTACTTAAATCACACAAAATGGAATGTGCTAAGGGAATAATCAAAATCGAATACTAATTTAAATTTAGACAAACAAATGTTAATGAAAACTTGTGATAAAATTAACACACAATTTTAAAGTTATACTTCTTTAGGCGCGTTATGAAAAGTTGATGAGAGTGAAGTCTTACGAGACGCGCGCCCGTGACACAAAATTAACAGAATGAAGTTGCCCACGGAAGATGCTACGGCATTGGACATAATTTAAAAACATCATTCGAAAAATAATAGCATTTATGTAAGTAAGAGAATAATAATAATTATTTATTTAATTTTTAAATGTAAACTGAACTTTATTGACAATAATGACTCCTTTTCCAGTCTTTGATTATTTAATTGTAATTAATTATTTGCATGCAATCAAAAACTATTTTTAATAATGCCTAACTTAGTGCCTAAAGTATAACTTCTCACGTGCGTACATAAGTACATGCACCCTTTTTTTTACTTTTGCAGCAAAGAAACTCTTCAAATTATATAGTCATTTCTTATTTGTCAAAATCGAGTGCATTTTAAATATAAGGAAAGTTATTTATTTATTTATACGTTATATTTAAAGAAAAAATTGTATAATACACAAAACATACATAAAAATATTCACCTATACATTAAAAGTAGCTTATCAATAGCTGTCAATCATACACAAAACGATCAAACACAAAAATGATTTCGATCTGTAATGTCAAATAGTAATAAATCGAGGTTTAACAGGACTTTAAGGATTTGTGCGTTGTTGTTTCTAATCTGATATAAACTAATATAACACACAGGTTATATTTTATATACAAGTAAAAGTAAAAAATCATTTAATCATATAGGTAACAAAATGTACACTTATGACTCGTCAGTAAATAAATACATATTAATGCATCTAATTTTACATTCACTGCCAGTTCTCAAATCAATCAAGCGTAGAACGGGAGAGACGAACTGGCAATAAACTCTCCGCCACTCTTTTTAATCGAAATTTTTTTTATTTTACAAAATGTTTCTAAGGAGCTACAACCATTAGACCATGTCCCATGTGACATTTTAAGTAATTAATAATAATAACATAAATTAAAAACAAAGATTTGTCCTCTATCAGCAGGGGGCATGGTGAAATAGGAGCACGCACTTACATTCTCGCGGGAACAACACGCAAACACATAGTCGAAATAACCAACATCACCTCATACACGAATTCAAGTACGACTAGTCACCACAAGCAGCTCCCGTTCACGAGCATGACGCATGGCCAGCCATCGGCCCCCTCGCCATATTTTAGGGAGAGAGACAACCCGACACATGGACGCCACCACAAGCAATGACATTTAAGCGAGCATGACGATCCTTGAAATGTGAACTTGGGCTATGTAAGAAAATAATAATACTGCTTAACAATAGTTCTAGAGTATTGAATTCCATTACACTAATTGAAATCAACTATTTTTCGCGCTAAATTCAACAAACATAACATACATCAATCAAGCCTCTAAATCTGTTTATTCAAAACTAAATTGTATGGTTTCTTATTATTTAAACAATTCAATTTCATCTTATTTCACATACAAAGGCTAAGTAAAGCCTGACCAAGTCATCAAGACCTTCATAACTTTGGGTTTAACCTTAATGAAAGGTTTCAGGAAAATTGCCTTTTGAGCCTTATCACATTTTGAGAGAGTCAACCCGTAACAAAACATTCTCAATTTTCAATTTATATTGCGTAATTTGTCTTCAGACCAATGTTAGTTAAGTCTAGTAGTCAATATGTTTCAATATGTATCAATCATATGTTTGAACCCGGGTTGAGCAGATTTCTTTGTTATGACCCTTACAGTCAATCAAATAAACAAACAAACAAAAATCATTTATTAATGTAGATAACACAATGTACACTTATGAACGTAAAAAAAAAGAAATATACATTAAATGCTTCTAATTTTATATTTACTGCCAGTTCTCAAATCAATTGGCAGTAAACTCTCCGCCACTCTTTTTAATCGCCAAGTTTTTGTTTGGACAACGTTTGTAAGGACGTGCAACCTTTACACCATGTTTCACATGACATCTTAAGTAATAAATAATAATATTAATTTGTCCTCTATCAGCAGGAGGCATGGTGTAATAGGAGCACGCACTTATATTCTCGAGGGAACAACACGCAAATACATAGTCGAAACAACTAACATAACGCATACACGAATTCAAGTACGACCAGTCACCACAAGTAGCACCCGTTCACAAGTATGACGCATGGCCAGCCATCGGCCAAAAGGTTTAAGGTTGTCTTAAATCCAAAAATTATAGACTCATGCGTGGGAAAATAAAATTCACTAAGTAATTTATTTTATTGGTGTAATCAAAAGAATCCCTTCTATAACTTACCGTTACAAACTCACCAAAAACAGTTAACCCTTCAAATGCGACCGCGTAATAGCGTCTCGGTTGAACCGTAGCGATCAACTAATTCCATTACTAAAACCTTGCAACAATTACCGCGTCAAGTGGCGGTTTCGTTTCCGTTTGCCGCTAAATTGGACACGCGTCACTATCGCTCAGACGGTCCTCTGATTTATTGCAAGTAGCTAAATACCTATTGATTTATGGGCCATTGTCAATGTCATTTAGATCGAGAACTTATCTTAGAAGAGAACTTTCAATTTTCCTTAATTAAAAACAAATTATTTACTTTTCTTAAACAGCATGGCCACGATCTCCATCTTGAGGTATTGCATTCAAAGCCTGGCTGTGTTCTTATTGCACGATGAAGGCAAAAAATTTCAGAGAACTGTAACGTCTTAAGCTTGCACCTCTCAAACCTGAAGTCGTGCGTTTGACTCACTGTTGTGCACTAACTGTACTGTGGACTTTGATTCTCTCGCATTTATATGAGTGTTTCCTCGGCATGCTTTATACCCAAAAGTCGATAGTGTTCATCCACTGACTACCTTCTTGCATATTAAGAAAAATCATGACAAATCAGTTACAAAAATCTGAGGGCAAGACTTAGAGGTAGTTTACTGGTTTATAATATAGAAGTAATATGGTCACCCTTAAAACTGAAGCCTGCTAAAGAGCAGATCATTAAATTCAACTAATTCCGGAGCGAAATCGACAAACTTAGTCAAGGGTTCTAGAGACCTTAACAATGGTGTCGCAAATTGTTATTGGCAACGAGAGGGTTAATAGCGCTCATTCTTGTTCGAAATTCGAATTATTGGTCTTTTACGATTCAAAAGATTGGTGTTAATGAACTTAGAATTAGATAGGCCATAGTTAATCTAAACCGAGGTCTGCCAAGTTTTGTACTAGGTACCAAGTTACACTGAGGTTTTATGCTGCAGTAATTTTTCTCTTGTACAAAAATAGAGTGCAATCAAGGATGTTTATGTATCACAGTTTTAAAGCAAAAAAACTTGAATAATTTACATTCAAAAACCTTGTGGCAGCATATTTATGACCTGCGTCTACAGCCACGACATTTGCGACGTTTATTTGCAACAAAATTCGTATGCTACGTAGCGGGAATGGAGTTTATAAGAAAATGGAAATTATTACTATACAAATATAATTTTATATTAAGGCTTGCATAATATTACCTTTATATTTCTCTTGGAGTATTGAAGATCGAAATATCTACGGAAAAACTAAACAATTTAAACATACTATTTTTATAGTTTGTAAATCAAATGAGCAATAATTTAAAAAAAAAGGTTGCGTGTAATTATGTACGCGCGTAATAAGTTATACTTCTTTGGCATTATTAAAAATAGTTTTTTATTGCATGAAAATAATTAATTACAATTAAATAATCAAAGACTGGAAAAGGAGTCATTATAGTCAATAAAGTTCAGTTTACATTTGAAAAATTTATTAAATATATATTATTATACTCTTACATTAAGTGTAACATAAGTTCTATTATTATTCGAATTTTGTTCTTAAATTATGTCCAATGCCGTAGCATCTTCCGTGGGCAACTTCATTCTGTTAATTTTGTGTAACGGTGCGCGCGCATCGTAAAATTTCACTCTCATCAATTTTTCATAACGCGTCTAAAGAAGTATAACTTCAATAAAAACTAATTACATTGAAGTGATATTTTAATAATACAAAAATTTAATTAAATCTTTGATAAACACAATTTTTTTTAGTAAGTTAAGTTAATCTTATCATATTTCAATTATAATTATATAATTATTAGTAACAATTAATCTATTCATCTCCAGCGTAACAATATAGGTAGTATATGACTTGTCATCAACCTATTTTCTAAGGCAGTTTTGCCGCGAACCACCACTATGTGGAACCAGCTGGACTCTAAAGTATTTTCGAAACAATTCGACTTCGGGTTCTTCGAGAAAAGAGCGTACCAATTCTTGAAAGCAACGCAGTTGTGAGCCTTCCAGCAATGTTATTGTTCCTGGGCAACCGGTATCACCTAACATCAGGTAAGCCTCTTGCCCGTCTGTCATTGGAGTGGTTTATACTGCCAATATGTCATCTGTCTGCCATTCATTTGTCACCTCCATAATTCGTGATATCGTCAGTTGATGTCATTGGCCACACCGTGTCTTTCAACGGGACTTATCCTAAACTTCAAACTGACTTTTACGGCTTCATCCGTCTTCATTTGATAGCCTAAAACGTATTTAGAAAAAGGTCACCGTGACCACGCACGCTGTAAAGCACGCGAAACGTCGGTTAAATTTAAAATTAAGTTAAATAATTGTAAATTTATAATAATACATAACTTTAATCCGGTTAAAAAGTATTTTCTTTAAATGTGTAAAGGTTATGTCAATAAAAGACAATACATATTTAGAAGTTAAATTTAAACCTACAGAGCATTAAAATCACAAAATCACATATTGGAATTTGCAATGTTAATACATCAAAGTAATTGAAATTAATTAGCATGTAGAACAATAGCAATTTAAAACAATGGCATTTAACGATCCGAGTTGCTATTACGTGAAACACCGATTTACTAAAGAAATTTGCTATTGAAAAATACATTAATACTGCAAAACGTCTGTTACATAATAATATCGTAAAACACCGGACTCCAAAGTAATGCATGGTTTGCATTCTCGGAGCGAAGTATATAAATGCAAATGATATTCACATTTCCTCGCTCTCGTTTCTTAATCTTGCCTTATTTTCAACTTCCTATAAAAACTTAGTAAATGCAGGAGGAACCTACTTAAGTATACAATCAAAAATAACATTTTAAGCTACGAATGTCCTCTTTACGTATAGCCTCTCTATAATATACAACCTACTTGTCTTCTTGAAATGTGCCTTAATATCATTGAGTATCTTACGCCGGGATACCTTGTTTCCATGTTCCTTAATAAAAATCTCTTTTGTATTAAAGTTTGCATATATTTAAAAGGCTAATTTAATTCATTTCAATAGTTTAAAAAATAATATTATTATTAATATTTTGAATTATTAACATTAGAAATCCTAATAATTAATGCTTTACGTAAAGCATTAATTATCGTAAATATCGTATCTTATACATTAAACAATAATTATTTTCATTTAATTATGTTTAATTATTATTATGATAATGCAATGCAGTGTTAAAAATAAAATAAATAAACATATATATATATAAAAAAACAATTTTCATTAAATATTTATACAAAACTTCTAGCTTTTTTCTAGTAGCCACTTTGAGAGCTAAATTAAATTAAAATACTTTTTTTTAATTAAATACCAGAATTATATGTGAACTAAACTTAAAGTGTGACTTACAATCGTGTTAGCGATAAGGCAAAGTGCACAATGTTATTACAGTATAATGTGATTCGATAAGAAACGGTGCAGGGACCTGCAAATTATAGACGTCATTTTGACATGCAGCCTTAAATCGCTGGTAAATTGAACTGCCTTAACCCTAATTTTAAAAGGCTTTTACTTTTATGACTTTGCACTTTATGCAACGTAGAGCCTGCACGAATTTAGAATTAAAAACTACACATGCATGTACTGTAAATAATAATTATATATATAACTTTATAACGGTATATAAAGTTTGATAAGTTATATAAATTCATATAGAGTTTCTTAATGTTACTGTGTATATTATTTAAGTTTCGTTCTTTAACAAATAACAAGTTAGAAATTATAATTCTTTTATATTATTACTAATTAATTGAAATGAAAAAATCAATACCGTGTTTTTTTAATTGTTGTTAATATTGAAGGCATGTAGGTAACACTCTTTCAATAGTTCGAAGTTATGAAATGTCTGAGAAATAAACGAAATAGAATAAATTTTCTATAGTGCAAGTAGCTAAAACGGAGATGAAAAAAATATTACTTAATGAAAAAAAAAACGTTTCTGTAAAGCCAGAATATAAAAAAGTATTGCTACTAGAATATTAGTTACAAATTTCAGTGTAATTTTGTATACACTTTCGTGAATGACTTTGGTGATTGGATCATATAGTATGTTTCTATTTGTATGATAATTTCTTATTTAATTATTACAAATATTACAAGAGTGACAGATAAATGTTGTAATAACCAACGTATATTACACGTCATTGTTAGTGATGTTATCTATTTATTAAATGAATATTTTTACAATTAGTGACAGATAAATGTCGTAATAACAAACTCTAATATAATACACGTCATTGCAAGTGATATTATCTGTTTATGAAAGGAATCTTTTTTACATTTAATGACACATAAATGTCGTAATAACAAACGCTAATATATTACACGTCATTGTTAGCGACGATGTATATTTATTAAAGGAATATTTTTGCGATACAAAATTTCTTATTTTTCAAATATCTTTATGT
This sequence comes from Pieris napi, assembly GCF_905475465.1. Classification (NCBI taxonomy): domain Eukaryota; kingdom Metazoa; phylum Arthropoda; class Insecta; order Lepidoptera; family Pieridae; genus Pieris; species Pieris napi. The sequence goes on from NC_062254.1 coordinate 9,049,020, forward strand.
ATGTTCATTTTTAGTTTTGTCATTCTTATTTTAAAATTTGTCATAAAAATACAGATATAGTCTGTGCCTATGATGGCGTCGGAAGCTTATTACATATACTATTAAACACCCTTCGCCACCCAGCGACTTTGACTAAAGTGGCGTGAAAAAAGTTCTCACACCTTCTGAAGTTTGTTTCGCCTAGACGTCATGTGGGCGAGATGACGCCATATTTAAGCTTATAAGCTCTTTTAGTTACCGCCTAGGGTATATTTATACCTTAATTTTGAAAGAATATTCTATCATTAATATACTTGCATCGTTGCTTAGGACACGCTCAGTAGTTCCTATTATAAGGCTCATGTGACTTAAAAATATAATTTGAAATTCCTTAGATTATTTTCATTACCTATCATATTATTAAATAAAGAACTAGTTGTAAAAATAAAACGAAAAAATAATGTTTACGTTTTACTAGAGAGTCTTTTAATTCTGATCCCTTACACGATGGTTATATGTATAATAAGGAAGTTATCGTTTTATCGGTTTCGCGGAAGAGCTTTATTGTGACTAAAGTTGTAAATCACTTGTAACTAGGACTGCATCTACACATTGTGTGTTTCTTCTGAAAGAAGACCTTGTGAAGAAGGAAATGACATTGTATTTTATATATAAAGAATATTTTTACGGAATTACGTATATCTCAACAAGTATCATATAATTAAAGCAAAATCAACTTGCAGTATTGTATGAACTTTATTAGCAAGGTAAGTAAGTGGTAAGAAAATCGTAAACTAGTTTTAAAATGAAGCGCTTGAGTGATTCTGAGACGAACATGGTCTGTTTAACAGCGATTTTTTCAAAAAAAAAATAGTAAAAAGGTTTTAAATGTGTAAATAATGCATTTGTATAATGTTGTCGATGGTTCACCACACTTAAACGCCAAACATTTTGACTGACAAGTTGCTTGCTGCAATCATTACTCTTTAGGTATGCGTGGTGTGTTGCGATTATCTAGTTAAGGAGTGTGTAGAGAATTAAACATGATCAGTAGCTAATATTTATTGCGCGCGGGACGAACGACCGGCGCAACCCTGTCGCAATACAAAATGTGTGGTATACCCTTATAATATTCCTCTTGTATGAGGAAAAAGAAAATGCATATAATTTTCTAAAAAGTAGTAATATAATTAACCATTTAAAAACTTATAAACCTGTCGCTTTTCTTGATAATAATATGAAATATAATAGATATACTTTATATTTCTAGCAAAAATACGTTCAGCCTTTATCAGCTGTAGGCATGCTGAAATAAGAGTATATTCTTTGAGTGTTGCCCACACGAAACTACAATTCCGCAAGCAAACACATATCAATGTGAATGACGATTCAAGAAATCTATATCCAGTATACGCTATCATTATGACCACGATTTAAACTAAAGAAAGTTAGTACTGGTCGGTTCTCGTTAATCAACCGTTTAAGCTGAGCTTAAACCGTAGTTTGAAATTACTCAAAGTTTGATCCAACGGAGACGAACGCGAGATTTAAGCACAAGATACTAATATTACTTAGATACTTAATGATTTATTGCATCTAATGAATATTCAAATGTAGTGCTAACATCCGATAAATAACGGTCCCAGTTTCACCGTTGGGTAAATGGCGGCATGATTTGGGTTATGATTTTAACTAAAACTTTAATAGTAGTTATCATATCTTTATTTATAAAAGAAAGCAAGAAAAACCATATTATTCACAATAACAGGATATTTAGGTAAATAAAGTGCACTGGCTCCCACACTACTTGACAATAATTTCTTCATAAGACAATTTATAATTAAACTATTTTTGCACAATAAGAATATTTTCTGTATCAGCAAATAAGGCATCTTGACAGGTTGACAAGATGTTGTTTAAGTTTTTTAGTGAATGTGTGTTTTGAAATGTTAGTGAAAATCCTGTTTTTAAAAAAGTGGTTAAAGGTAAAAGTGCCTTGGAAGGAGAAAAAGTGATATGTACAAAGGACGTCTATTAAATATAAAAAAAAAACTCGAGGGATTTTAACTTAGGATTTTTTCATCCTTATTACTCTGACATTAAACATCATTGGATGTTTTTGACACTATCAAATAATGAACATTGTGGTGTTTTAGACTTTATTTATTAGATGAAATTAACATTCGACGTATACCTTTTTGTACGTTCAACCTCTCCGTCTGTCAACCGAACTGGGTGATTGATGCGTCAAATGATTCGAATTTGCAGCGAATTGGTTCTATAAGGGTTTTGTGGTCAGATTGATAGTTTTCAGGATATTAACTGAAATGTCATCTGAAAAATCTTAAACGCATTGTGATGAGTAATTCATGTGTATTTACTGACTTATATCTATGACTGAAATGCTTTTAAATTTGGATTGAACGGAGACGTACATTTATATTGCTTGCTAAGCCTAATAGGATATAAGGACCTTTAAACGATGTTTAATGGTCTTGTTATCAGATTGTGTCAGGTTTAACTGTGATGAAAAATTACTCGGTGGACATTTTTAGCAACTCTATAGAGACCTTTCGCCGAGTCGTTTTAGCAACATTGCCATGATTATGTATTTACATTGTAAATTTGCGGATGCTTGGCGGATCCATGCGACTTTTTCGATACAAAGAGTTTCCTCGTGAGTTGTGGTTGCGGGCTACTCGATTGTGAGAAATGCATGGTTAGCTCTCATGTCATTTTAACATATTGGAAATAAAATAAATAAATAAACACATGTATATCCTTTCTATAACATAGTTTCATAAAAATCTAGTTTCCCTAATGTGTGATGATTGAGAACATAGATACAATTATAAGAAATATTACAAGAAATAAACATATATAATAAGAAATATACTAAGTTAGTATATTTGGCGTCGCTGACCGTGTACACCTTGTGACCGCAATACTGATTTTTAGTAAGGCCATTGAGGATATAAGAATATATTAAATTCAAACGGATATATTGATATTAACTAAGTGTAACAAATAATATAGCTTAAAACTTTTTAGCGTTGGTATTAATTTGTTTAACTAATTTAAAATTATATCATAAAAATAATTTACAACGCAGTTTTAAACATGGTTAACAACTGGCCATTAAACTAATAAAAAAATAAACAATTCATCAGAATAAAATAAAATATTTGACGTCTATATGCTTTTGGTAAAATAAAACAAGCAGATTAAACATTCATTTTAGGTAAAACGTTTTCCAAAATAACTTGTCATTCTCATGTTACACACGCTTATTCTGGTTTAAAATTTTAAAAGGTTATTTAAAATTAATTGGGAAAACATCGCTTGAAAGCTATTAGATATTAGTTCCACTACTAATGATTTAACTATTATGATTGTACAAGTTTTGAAATGCGCGAAGTATTTATAATTTATTACTTATTTCTTTTACAATACACTTAAAATAATACAAATATAAAAAAAAAACAATATATATTACATTATAATCCTAATTAATCCTAATTTTTTTTTAATTTTATTTGAAGTAGCGTAAAATTATAAAGAAACTTGCTGACCCGCCAAACGTTGTTTTGCCATGTATATTGTATATCATTTATAATAAAAAATGAGGGTTGATCGTAGAAAGGTGAAAATTGAGGATTGTATGTATTTTTGTATGTTGTATCATAAAAAAATAGAAATTAAAAATTTTGTCTAAAAAATAAAAAATAAAATTTAGGGGTTTACTTCTAACATTTAGGGGGATGAAAAATAGATGTTGGCCGATTCTCATAGATACCGGATAAGCACAAAAAATTTCATCAAAATCGGTCAAGCCGTTTCGGAGGAGTATGGCAACGAAAACTGTGACACGAGAATTTTATATATTAGATATTAACTTATTAAAACGTAATGACATTCGCATTAAAAAATCTCAGTGTATATTAAATAAAATACTTCGTAATTGATACAATATTTTGAATTAAGAACCCGTTCAGTCAAACAATTGAAATAACAAGTTCGCAATATCTAGAACATAGCATTGCTCTATTCTCTAAAAACTGTTGAATTATTTAAAAAAATACCCAGAATAGGTCCCGGATGGACGGCGGAATAAATTGGTAGTTATTTTCCGGCCCGCCGCGTTTCGTATTGACGTTGACACTTAACGGTACATAAATCTGTGCTAGAAATAATTAAACCAAATTGCTTTATAGACATTTTTGTACACCTCATTTTATTTCTATTTTTGAATTATGACGCAGGGTATTATTTTAAATATATCCAGTCAAATTTAAGTTCTTAATTAACGAATTTAAAATGTGTTTATTTTTAATATGTTTATTTGGAACAAGTCAACCGTATTCTAGAGATTTTCATCTTGAATAGCCTTTTATAACCATGGAAACAAACTATATTTTTGTTTCATCATCATCAATGGCTATACAGCTCCTTGTAGGGCCTTCTCAAGTACACTTCGCCATCGAAATCTATCCAGAGCTTCCAGCGTCCAGCTTCGAACCCCTATTGTTTCGAGGTCCTTGACAACTCCATCCCACCAACGCAGCTTCGGTCTTCCGGGGTTCCTCTTGCTACCGGGGTGTGAGTTCAGTAAGGACCTTGGTGTTCTGTCATACGCCATGCGGTTCACATGTCCCAGCCACTTGAGCCTGCGCTTTATGAATTGGACGATGTTGGCGTCGTCAAGGATGTTATAAAGTTCTTCATTGTAGCGAATACGCCAAGCACCATCATCGCAAACAGGACCAATGAATCTACGAAGAATCTTCCGCTCGAAAATATGGAGAGAAATCTCGTCTATCTTGCTAATATTTTTTTTACCTTCTTTTATAAGACCGAATGAGTTTCAGCACATTTTAAACATACGTTTTCAATACTGAGTATGATACTTCTTGCTTGGATGATAGAACCTATGTAACTTAATATTCTATAGACAGGCAAATTAATTTAATTGAAACCCAATCGAATAGTCTGACCGGTGCGTATTAATTAGTTACATGTCTGAATCGACATGTTAGAAACAAGATATTTGTTTCGTAGAGGTCTATAAACATAAATTCTAATTCTAACATCAATCACCATCTATATATGCTTACTATATAGGACTGAATTTTAGGCTCGTATTGGTAAGGCATATAGTACTTTTAAATGAAAAAATTATGTTTGGATTTATACTATAGGTTAAAGTCAAGTTCCGGTAGGATATTTCACCAGATAGGACCGAGAACGAACTGTGAACGGCATTAGGCTAGATCCACGGTATTATGTCCTTCACAGTAGATTCTCGACCGTGAACGAACAATGAACGGAACCTAATGTGGATTCAACCTTATGCATCACATTTCGTACTGAACATTTTTAGTAATGTTTATAGTGTATAAGGAATTGAGGAGGTTACTTCGAGAGTCTCACCAAGAGCCTATTTAGGATGGCTGTGTTGGAAGATACCTGGGTCGGTTGGGATAGAAACATACAACAAAATGGTCAATGTAACGCTGATCAGGAAAACCCACAGATTGCTGGCTCATATATCGCGCTGTTATTATTCCTTATGGAAAAGAAATTCTCACTCTGTCTTCGTCCAAAAACTCCTTCCCAATTGAAATGCAAGATAAAATACGCCTCCAGTTCTGCTGATTCAGTACGGACCAAAAGTTTGATTTATTTAAGGAGCTGAACGTTTTGCGCGAAGAACCTCATGTTCCCGATGTTGCAAATAGTCTGATTAAGTACTGTAATAAAATCAAAAGCAATGAAACAAACTTCAAACACACCTGCACATCTGCTTTGTGTCCATACGTACCATAAATATTTATGTTTATATAAACAATCACAATTGTAATTAGCAAGATTAAATTACGATACTTTCCAATTCGGCGACTTATATCATATAATCTAATATATAAAATTCTCGTGTCGCGGTGTTTGTGGTTAAACTCCTCCGAAACGGCTTGACCGATTCTCATGAAATTTTGTGTGCATATTGGGTATGTCTGAGAATCGGACAACATCTATTTTTCATACCCCTAAATGTTAAGGGTAGTCCACCCCTAATTTTTTTTTTAATTTTTAGATTAATTAGATTTACTCTGCGGGAAGTTTCTATAAGTTACTTATAACTTATTTTTTAATGACAATACTGTCTGCCACCATGTGCGGTTGCGCGAGAGTGGGATGGAACCGTTTGGCGAAAGGCATCACAAAATACATCTTGATTGTGATTTATAAAGAATTTATATTTTCTAATCACTGTTCTGTTTTTTCCTACAAATAATCACTAATATTATAGATGTAATTTATAATATATATTAGATAGTCTATAGTCTAAAATGGCACTGTTCCTCTAAATGAAACTAGTGTATGATAATTCTATATGCATAGTAGCAGTTATTTCAATAAGACACGTACAACTTAATATGTATATGAAGCAATTGACATTGCAAGCACTTACCTATTCGAGGAATATCTATAAACACATATAATATGTATCTAAATTGCAAGTTTCGGCGTCAAACACGAGTCACGATCACGAATACTATCGCGTCTCACCTATGAGTCACTAGTTTACAGACCTCTTGTCACACCGTGGTGTAAGTTATCAATATACTTTTTTCTTTAAGTTTCACAACGTAACACTTACGAACGTAAATAATAATAAATGTCAAATATATATTTACTACCCTTACTCTAACATTTTTAACAAAGAGTTTTTATACTGAGAGATCGAACATACAACGTCCGGATTGATATCGCTGTTGGCAATGTATATTACAGAGTACGCTGCTGTTCTCACATGCGTAGAGTGAACGAGAAGAACTGGCAAGAAGAGCCTGAAATTTTTTCGATTGATCGAAAGCGTCTAAAGTTTATACTTCCTATTATGTAATTCAAATATACATATATATTAATTAATTATTTTGTTGAGATATGTGAGTGCTTATTGCATGTGATTTTCAACCCTGAATGTTATGGACCAGCTCAACGCCACGGGAACATTCTACATGTTCTCAAAACTTGGCGATTAAAAAGAGTGATGGAGAGTTTCTTGCCAGTTGAGTTACGAACTGGTAGTAAATATAAATTTATAATCAATTTAACATCTTTTTGTTGACGTTCATAAGTGTGTGTGTAACCAAGTTACCTATATGAATAAAGTTATTTTGAGTTTGACTTGGAGTTAGTGTAGTGAAGGACATATCTTCAAGATACCGATATAGAACATGATCTATAAAATAGACACAGGTGATAGAGGTTTAATTGGCTTAATTAATTTTCGAGTGATATTGACAATAGTTACGCTTCTATGCATTTGAGGTGGTAAAAAAACATCAGTAGCGTTCGATTCACGCACGTACTGCTAGAAAAATGTGCCAACCCTTTTTGAAAACCCTCTCCATACACGGATCCATACCAATACGTACATATTTATTTTCAACTAGAATTCCCGATTGTGAGCTGAAAAAGCGATGCGTATCCCGAAATATTCAACTCAAAGAAAGTTATTCCCATTTTTGATTACGACAAGCGAATTTTTCTCTTTTATCAGTCTGATCAAACTAGTTTTAGGAGAATTCAATGTTTGTTCGTGGGGGTTTGGTTGGTGTCAAAGTAGCAATATAGGTTGGAGTAGATTGACGTTGATTCTCTGATAGGTTTTTTATTTACTTCGAATATAGGTTTCACGCTAATCAAAGTAGTGGGTGTAATACTCAACAAAAATAATGATCACTTTACTCTTTTATGCTGCAATTTAAGTGAAAAATTTAAAGTATGAACTAATACAATTTATTATCTGTTTTGGCTTTCTGTACTGTCTAAGTGTTTTTTATAATACTATGTATGTTAGGTGTAAGATTACTTATAATTAAATTAATAAATGTAACATAAAAATAAAAAGTGGGAAGTAGTTATATTATCTCATTTATTGGTGTGAAATGTTCACAATGCATAATTATTTTGTTCAATAAATCTTATTTTAGTTTACTTTAGAGTAGTGTATTGACATGTCACATACATACAACATACTGTCCATGTGCGCAATTAGTACTGTGCAGCATGGCTTAGGGCGAACAAGGTCGAAGGCGCGTTTCGGACACAGAAAGCTCATACTAGCTAATTAAATAAAATTAAAGCTACTCAATATATTGTCAACAAACTTTATGAAATAACATAATTCATATGCTTTTGCCGCATGTATTATTATATTATACGAAACTTTCCTAACCGCTTAGCAGGCAGACACAAAGATATTGTTTTGTTTAAAATTGCATACAAATTATACCAGAACAAACGTAAACATCCTGAACGCTAATTTCAATGATAAATTTCAAAATAATCTTCCTCAAAGCTCTGATAGCCAGAACATACTTTATTCAAACCGCATTTCTAATTAGAATCTATTTTAGCTACAGTAGAGCAACTTTGATATGAAATACATTTATGTGCCCAAAGTTTGTAGTGTGCATGGATTTCATTTAAGGCTGGCAAACCGGAATTAAAACCGGTATGAAGATAAGAAATACTCTATTTTTTTAAAATATAATAGTACTCTATTCCCCTGCCATTGTGTCCAGGGACCATTTCTATCTCTTAAATTTCTACTAAAAAGACACAATATATTAATTACAATAAACTAGTTCACGAATCACCCCGGCTATACCGGTAATATATTTATTTACAATTATCATGGGCGAGCCGGGGAATTCATTGCGAGACCCGTTCTTTGATTTTTGTTTGCCGCCTTTAGATATTTAATAATTCATTAACTTTAGTATAACGCTTAAATTTAAACAATAAGAGCACAATCCAACGATTTCGTAAGTATATAGAAGCTAAAATACACATTAAAATTTTTTTGAATGGAATCTCGTTGTTGGCCACAGCTCAGCTCGGGCTGTTTTGCGAGCGAAGCTCGGCAGGAATGGGCGTTTTCACGCGACTAGCGCAAGGACGTCTTATGCGAGACTCGGACCTCGGCTTGGACCATTGCGGGGTTAAACACCATATTTATAACCTCGCCTTTTATACCTTTTACTTGAAAATCATGAGTTTGAAACGATTATAAAATTTTGTGGGTGTTTGCTCCAAGTTCATTAGTGCATGCAAGTATTTTTTTTACCCTATAAAGATAGATGAATAAGAGAATGATCTAGGCCATCCTTTAGAAATTCAAAGTAATAACAAATTGTTGTAATTTGCTATATAAATTTTCGTATTCGATAAAACCGGTTTTCGAGATCGGTTTGAAAAGCGAATCGGTAAAATATCGGCTTATAGTCCTAATTGCATGGCACAATTTGTTGGGTAATCGCCTTAAATTACTTCCATCTCTGTTTCATTCCAAGCATCTTTGTTGTTTTAATTAAACAATAGCGAAATATATTACAGTCAATTAGTATATTACCTTGTAGTAATTAAATGCCACTTAGATATTATGATTAAAATTATCAAGTAAAATATCGACGGTAAAATTTATTATGAATAAGTAAAACTATCAACATTGTATTTGAATATAAAAAAAATAAAAAAAAAAATCAGTGGCGCTTCAACCTCAGGTCTTGGCCTCAGATTTCTGAATCTGTTTCATGATCATTTTTAAATCTATTAGGCAAGTAGGTGATCAGCCTCCAGTGCCTGACACACGCCGTCGACTTTTTGGGTCTAAGACAAAGGTCTCCTCACGATGTTTTCCTTTACCGTTCGAGCAAATGTTGTATGCGCACATAGAAAGAAAGTCCATTGGTGCACAGCCGGGGATCGAACCTACGACCTCAGGTATGACAATCGCACGCTGAAGCCACTAGGCCAACACTGCTCGTACTCGCACTGCTGTATTTAAATATACATTGATTATATGTGATTGGAAATGTTACTGGGGGCTTAGCGAAATCATGAAAAACACAGAAATAAAAATAAATGTCAAATCAAAGCTGTATAACACTTGCATACTTCCGGTATTAACATACGGCTGCCAAACTTGGGCACTCACTAAAATGCAAACCAGGCAATTGAAGACATGCCAGACGGCGATGGAAAGAAGCATGCTAAATATCAGGAAGTCCGACAGAATCAATAATAAAATCATACGAAACCACACGAAGATTGAAGACGTCACAACGAGGATACGAAGATTGAAATGGAAATGGGCTGGTCACGTAATAAGAGGTATAGAAAAGTGGAACAAAAAGATCATATATTGGTACCCAAGAAATAATAAAAGAAAACGAGGTAGACAGTTTCGAAGGTGGGAAGACGAAATAAAATCCGTAACTGGGAAAATTTGGACCAGGAAAGCTCAGAACAGAGCAGAGTGGAGAGAAATGGAGGAGGCCTTTGCCAAAGTTGGGCAAACAGATGGGTTGTCGGTGTCACCGACTCACTAGTGTTAAGTTTAAGTTTAAAATTATGTAATTATTTTCTATCTGATTAAAGGCTTTATTATTATTATTATTATTATTATATGTGCATTTACATATGCCTACAATTCCGTCTCCGTAAAAAAAGCTCTATCGATACGACACTAATTCTATTTTCCACTTGACTGCGTGCAGTTAACAAGGAGTTGTTCATTTAAGTTCCCTTTAGTGCTCTAAGCGTAATAATAAACAAGAAAAAATAAATTGGATACCGTTCGTGTCGGTAGCTTTAACACTGTTCACTTTGTTCACTTAAAAAGCTAATTTTTTATACGCTTTATGAAGGAAAGTTTTATAAGGGCTTAGAAAATATTAAGCTTCGCAACTAAGAACAGTTTATGCAGATAGATATTCTAGAGTGCTTTAAGGAATTTATGTATTTAACGTTGTACAACCATACTTTAACTGCAAGTAGAGCATTGATGATTTGGGCTCTTATTAATCGCTGATTGATAATGGTAGTAGACTACGATAAAGTATTTAATATATTTTAAAATTGCCTTATGTATATATTTTAAACAATTGTTATAAAAAGAGGCGCGAATCTCGTATATTTTCTTCACTACATAAAACATAGATGTAGTTACACACTCACATGCACCCACACACATGCACTCACGCGTGTTGTAATCAGTTTAAAAAAAAATTGAGAAAAAAATGTTTTGGAATTAACTATTTTTTTTCTTAAAAGGCTTCCCAAATCTTAACACATTATAACACATTTTATAATCTGTATTCATTTTTTTTCAAACTGCCAGTATCCTGACCTACGTACAGAGAACTTATAATTATCTCGAGCAAACACTAACATACATACGTTTTGTTTTACATGCTACATTCACACAATCACGCACACTTGCACGTAGCCCGCAACACTATAAGATTTTTAAATAGCCATGGCCAATGAGAGAAAATCAAATCTTCTAAAGATATTTAATCATGATTGTAAAATACAACTATTGAGTTGTACGCCTACGCATAATATATTATACTTGGTAACATACAAAATATACTTACAATAAGTATAGCTATTAAAGTTCCGCTTCTACAAGCATTTAGTCCGGTCAATTTAGAGATTCGAAGGTGCATAAACAAGCTGAAAATCAGTAAAATTGTTCAAAACATAATTATAAATAATATTTAAAAGTTCCCCATCATTCCCGCGTATGTTTTTTTTATTCAAAGTCAAAGGTCAAAAAAATTAGTTATTCGCGACTTTCAGCAAAACTGTAAGTTTTATCATAAAAGTACCTCAGCCAAAAATTGTAGATCATAAAATTATCTATAAAAAATGTATCAATACTTATTTTCCTACGAGTCAAAGAAAGACAAAATATGGTTTTCTTAAACTTTATAAACAGACTAGATGACCTGGCAAACGTCGTTTTGCCATGTATAATATCATGTATAATGAAAATTAGGGGTTGTATGTATTTTTTAATGCTGTATCATAAAAAAATAAAAATAAAATTTATCTAAAAATTAAAAAAAAATTAGGGGTGGACTACCCTTAACATTTAGGGGGATGAAAATAGATGTTGTCCGATTCTCAGTAATACGCAATATGCATACAAAATTTCAAGAGAATCGGTCAAGCCGTTTCGGAGGAGTTTAACTACAAACACCGTGACACGAGAATTTTATATATTAGATAATAGTTAAAAACAAAGTGAAAAACGAAAATTGCAACACACTCCGCAATCATAAACAGTTTCGACTCAATTTGAACATAGAAATGTAGCTTTATTGAAGTGTATATCATATTTGCATTCAATATGAATTGATGAGTAAAAGTTTCAACAGCGTTCGCAACGGTATTGCGCACTAGATGAACAATGTTATGTAGTTGAAAGTTATCAAGCCTTTTAGATTCATTGAAAATTTAAAGCTTTTCCCATGATAGCCGTTCTATTTTTTTGTAGTGAATTAAGACAAAATTTTTTGTGGCTCTGGACGATTTGTGCATTAGCCAGCGTCAAGTATAGGATTTTTTATAATTCGTGCTTGTCTTTAGAAATTCGACCGTGTCATCCATGTACGATTTAGGCTCTCGCCCGGTACCGCACAATCCTCCCAAAGGCCGAGAACAAATTTCAATTAATTTAAAACTTGCCCTCGAATCGAGAATCGAACCCGGTACCCCTCACCTAGCTGCCACTTAATAAGACCGCTAGGCTATGAGGCCCCTAAACAAAATATTTAATTTCATTTTTAGTTAAAATTTAACTTAAAGCTACTGTCTAAAACAAAGTTATATGGAAATTGTATTCGTTTTTACAACAAACTCCCAAGCGAAATTAGATAGTTATCACTAAATAAATTCAAAGCCCTCGTTAAACGTAAATTAATCATTAAGATCTTTTATAAATTTGACGAACATTAAAATTTAATAATCATTTAATGATTCTTAGCCTTGGGATTGATTTGCTCCAGTTCATAAAATTTGTATGACTCAAAACTTAGCGATTAAAAAGAGTGGCGGAAAGTTTCTTGCCCGCAAATTTACAATTTTTTTTTTGATCTTTATTTTATTTATTTACACAAATACAGTATTTACAATTTTCTTAACCTAATAATAAAAATAATTAAAAATAAATAAAATTAAAATTAAAACAAATTTAAAAGTTTGGTCCCTGTGGCAGTGTACCTTTAACGCTGGCAGCATTTCCTCGCTGTATGGCAAGACTTATTCTTTGAGCCAGGAAAGTGCCAGCTCTGCGGTCACCGGTACTATCTACCAGGCGCCAACTTAAATCTTTAACAAGCGCCTGTGCACTTGAACCCCACGGCCCAAGAGTCACTACTCCAAAGGGAACAAAATTGAAGTTGGAGGAAAGACTCTTATATTTAGAATTAATTTAACTTCTTTTCTAACGTTCATAAGTGTATTTGTTTACCTATTTGAAAAAAGTCATTTTGAGTTTGGCTTTGTAAGGAGTGTCATTTGGTATCACATTAACATAAGCCGGGCTGACACCCCACCCTTATAAATCAGATAGATTTTTATTGTCACGCTTAAAAATTTGACTCATGAATAAAACATTTAATTTTTTACGTGGTTAATGTAATTTTCTTGGGAATAGTGGGATCAGCAGGCGATCAATTTTAATGTTTTTAAATTAATTTTAACTTCAGCTTTCATTTTATATTTTTATATATATTTATTTATAGCCACACCAACAAGGCAACACTATAAAAAACCAAAAAAAGAAAGAAACACGTAACACACATGATAACTATTAATATGTGCGGACGGCGAGCACAAACATAATGATTATAATTAATAAGCTTACAAAGGTTACAAAAGCATTCCAAAAAATACCTTAAATTATTAAGCATAGCAAATTAACCTAAGAAAGTGATAACAACATGCCCTTCATGTAATCGAATTGGCGATCCGAAAAAATATCATAGTTTTTGATTCCACTCGACGTTTTTAAAGTTATACAAAAAAATCGAAAACTGCAACGGATTTCTACAATTACTAATTATTAAATGACAGTTTTCGTTAATAATACTTAAATAAAAAAAAAACTAATTAATTAAACTTAAGTAATAACTAATAATAAAATAAATTAAAAACAAAGATATGTCCTCTATCAGCAGGAAGCATGGCGAAATAGTTACCCTCTCCATCACATCTCCATAGAGTACCCGGCCTGTAAATATCATAATGTATACTGATATACCAGCTCTCTTCCTCCACACAGTTTTCACAGTGGCGGACGCGCTCCAAATCAGTCGTAAAGCAGTGATTTTACGACTGATTTGATCGCGACCGCCGCTGCAAAAACCGCTGTGAGAATTCGAGTGTGAGTTACAGAATCGCAAGGCAGAACTCTTGTATTCAAAACTAATGTATTATCTCGATAATATTATTCACATTGTTTTTCGTTTTAACCCTATTTCCTACATCAGTTTATCATCAGATCATAGACAATAGTTTCTGTATACGTTATATTGAATCTAGTTTATTATTCCTGAGGCGGGTCACTCTGAGTCCTCAACAGAATTCAAGCCTAAAATCTTCATTTATTATGTATATCCTCTGACATTCAGTAACTTCTCTATTTCATGGATGCGCTTAAAAGTAACAAGAGTATCGTGTGATTGTTTATAAGATGTATATAATGCCTTAGTTAAAACAGTATAGGTATAAACAGCATTTTTTTAATGAAACGATTTTTAATTAATTTTCTTTAAATTAATGAGACTGGAAATATTTATTAGAGTTACTCAAAATCGTAAACACCTATTTAAAAACATAAAGCGTATAGAAACGACAAATTAATGACTAAAGTAATTATGAAAATATTTTATTTGCTTTGTAAATAGTTGTATACCACGATGCAGGACAGTACAAAAACATGTTAAACTTTATTAGTTTAAAATGTCAACAAGCTTTTCCGTTAAGCTAAAACTTAACTTAATGTAAAATGTCACCTTTTGTTTTACATTAATTAATTTTGAATTTGGAACACGTTAAAATATCAAGGTAATCTGCCTCTACCTATCATTAAAAACATTTTAATTAGTAAAATGTCATTAAAATGATGAATACTGTATAATATTAGAATGAACACCGCATCCGATATTAAAGAAGCAATGGCGTTGGCTTATCTGACCCGTCTCCTATTGTCAAGCCATACCCGTGGACAAACAATTGACTTGGAAATTCATAACCTCACCTTTATCAAAGCCCCTGATAAATGCATGTTTCAACAGTAATATTAGGTTGTATTTGAGACAATATATTGGTGATCATTACTAAAAACTAGCTGACCCGGCATACTACCGCCTAATAGTCTTTAACTTTAGTTAAACTTAATTTAGGATTTCATTAAGGTAATTACTACAACTTTTATTGCAAATACAGAAATGTTTTATTGCGTGCCATTGCGAAAAAAGAATGAATTTTACACATAAGGCCTCTTTTCTCTAGCACCAATATTGCGATACTGGATGTTAGAGCACTTTCTGATAAACAACATTTTTTGTTTTGTTCCGGCGCAAGAACAAAGTAGTAGGTTTCTTTTATATGCGTAATTTTGTCAACAGATGGCACTACATGCTGTTTGCACTCGTAATTTTTTTTTATTTTTATTCGAAAACTTATCCGTTCTTTTATTACTTATTCTGCTATCCGGAGCGGAGAAGAATCCACCAAACAAGAGATAACTAACAGCGGTCCAGCCGATCTTGATTTTTTGTTTTATATATTTAGATGATTAATATTAAGTACTTAGTGATTACTTTTAATCAGAAACCCACGCAAGTAATAACATACATTTAATTTAATAGCCGTTAGAACATGCAACATATTTTCAATAACTCTGTTGCTATTACCATGAATTAAAGCGAAATAACATGAAATAAACGTGTAAAAATATAATTGTACTGCATTACAGTTTTCTTGCTATTATTATGATTATTCTTGGTACTTTGCAATCACACGATACAAAAAAGGTCGTCGTTGAAAAATTTGTCAACAATAGAATCAAATGTATAAAACGATAGTTAAATTATTCTAGAGTATGATAGTTTAAAAAAAATCAATGGCGCTACAACCTTTTTAGGGCTTGGATTCAAGATCATTTGTCAATTTAATAGGCAAATAGGTGAACAGCCTCCTGTGCCTGACACACGCCATTAACTTGTTTGAAACAATGCGGTTTCTTTACGATATTTTCCTTCACCGTTCGAGCGAATATAACATACACAAAAAATCCATTGGTGCACAGACGGGAATCGAACCTACAACCTCATGGATTAGAGTCGCACGCTAGAGCCACTAGACCATCACTGCTCTCAAAAAGGGTAGTCTTAAAAACAAAATAAATACACTTATAATATTTGAAGTTAATTGATTGCGCTGATAATTGAAGTTATTTGGATTTGTTAGCCAATTTTAGCTTTGGTTTATAAATATTATCTATTGAGACTATCTAGGCTAAATCTTAACCGCCAAAAGTAGACTGATACATCCATGACTTGTTGACGTAATACATTTATAATGCACAAGACAAACAAGAATAAAATTTCCGAATCGAAAACCTAATTACACAAATTTACATGGCACAGCGTTTATACTAGAAGTCTTGGTTTTATTTCTGTAATAGGAGGCAAACGGGCAGGAGGCTCACCTGATGTTAAGTGATACCGCCGCCCACGGACATTGCCAGAAGGCTCGCAAGTGCGTTGCCGGCCTTTTAAGAATTGGTATGCTCTGGTTCGGAAACACTTCAGTGGGCAGCTGGTTCCACATAGTGGTGCGCGGCATAGGTATGCGTGGTAGACCCGCTGTCTTAACTATTTAAAATAGCTGATTTATTGCTTTTGAAACTAAAATGCACATCGAAAGACAATATTACTGATTTAAAGAAAAAACTTTTTAACCGGATTGAAGTTATGTATTATTATAAATTTACAACTATTTAACATAATTTTAAATTTATAATAATACATAACTTCAATCTGGTTAAAAAGTTTTTTCTTTAAATGTGTAAAGGTTATGTAAATCAAAGACAATACTAATATTACTGATACTAATTACACTTGTGTCTATAAATTTAATTAGATACATCAGCAGCAATAAAGCTTAACGAAGTAAAATGAAGTTAATATTAAAATTTCATATAAATTTTAGGTAATTAATATTTTATATGAATTCTGGGTAAGGATCAAAAGTGGGGTCATTGCCCGGATCAACCGAGTATTTTTTAAGCTCAACCCTTTTAATAAAAATAATTTTATTGAAATTAAAACTCAATGTTGAAAGTTTATGAATCTGAATAACCGATTTTGAACAAGATTTTTGCAGGTTCGTAAATTGTTTTTAGTTCTAGGTAAATGTAATTTCGTGATTTTTATCTATCAACATTATTAGAAAAATAATTAGTGTAATAAAATTGGCTCTTTTATTAATTACCTCGCGAACTAATGAATGGGTCTTCTCTCAGAGAAACGACCTCCAAATGTATAAAAATCGAGTGTACTCCTCCCTCAAAGGCCGGCAACGCACCCACTAAAAATGGGTGTCTATGGGCTGCGAAGACTGCCCTGTTTGGTCGTCCCGCAAGCTTGTTTGGCCCACTATTTAAAAAAAAACATCTTAAATAACCTAAATGTATTTTTAAAAAGCTTCAAAAAACACGAAAATATTAAACAAAGAAATTTCATTAAGTTTACCAAAGGTACCGGGCACTTAGTTCGCAGATACGATCTAAAGCGAGCTAAAACAAACGCGGCACTAAATGTAAATTGAACGATAACTGTTACCTCTGGGACTACACACACGCTATCGGGCTTTGTTTTCTCTTTACGTTTTTAAAGGGTATTGTGTAATACCATAGAACTTTGAATAGTAATAATACTAATAAACAGTGAGGATATATCACAATATACTGTATAACTACATCAATTTGGAGTTGTATATTATTTCTAGGAAACATTTTTTTAGTTCAATAAAAATAACTTTTCTACTATATTAGAAAATAGGAGTTGATCGTAGAGGGGTGAAATTAAAGGGATGTGTGTATTTTTGTATGTTACATCACAAAAATTGTCTACAAAATAATTTAAAAAAGTTTAGGGGCTTAGCCTTAACATTTAGTGCAGAAAATTTCACGAATATCGGTCGAGCCATTTCGGAGGAGTTTAATTACAAACACCGTGACACGAGAATTTTATATATATTAAATTGATGTTTTTATGTCAATCGCTCGTAAAGTCACGCTTTTTTAAAATATTGTCCTGATTATATATGTTTTACTCGCTTTGTTTTGTTCCATTAGACTTATGTATTTTGTGCACTCCTTGCGTTTGCCTTATCTAATTTTTTTCACATTGATGGATGAGATCGCTCAAAAGCGTCGCCGCCAGTTGCCCTCTTTTTCATTTAATTATGTCAATTATAATATATTTCTGTATGCAACGAAGTGATAATAAATTAAATATATTGATTATTCAATATATAAATCAATAAGTTGCTACGAAACGGTTAATATAAACTTTTAACTGAAACTTTAAGTTGACATTTAAAATAAATGTCAGAGTAATGTTCAGTGCAAACGTGTGTACATGAATGAAAGAAAAGCAAATAATAACTGTCTTGACTAGATATAGGATTAGTTTTTATTATTCCATTTTAAACGTTAATTATTTTTGTTTCTTATGAAATATAAACATACGAATGGATGTAGAACGCCTCAGAGGTTTAAGATATAAACCACGGCCAAACACGTCATATCAAGGCTGAAAATCTAACCCCTCGCTCACCCTAATTTGATTCGACCGTAAGGATGTCATCTACAAACTTCTGTGATTACGTCACCCATCTTTACACATAGGGTAGTTACATACAGACATAACATTTTATTCATCACTCTATCTACGAGGTTTTAATCTACAGACAAAGTTTAGTAGATAGTTTCGTCAAGTCAAATATTTTGACTTTTTTACATTTTTGCCTGTTTCTATTTTCTGTACAATCTGTATATTCTATTCTTTGAAGTTGCCAGCCTTATAAGAATTGATACGCTCTTTTCTTGAAGGACCCTAAGTTGAATTGGTTTGGAAATACTTCAGTGGGCATCTGGTTCCACATAGTGGTGGTGCGCGGCTTAAGACCCGTTCAGTTGTAGAACGACAAACGTCAAGGTGATACAGATGGTATATGTATTCATGTAGTTCGAACAACTCCTCTAAACACTCTCCATGGTAAATGCGGTAGAAGATGCAGAGAGATCCCACATTTCTACGCAACGCCAAGGGATCAAGCCTATATATATATATATATATATATATATATATATATATATATATATATATATATATCTATTTAAGTTATTGAAACGTTTTTGGCTATTCCATTTTTAAATCGTAGCTTTCGTTCCAGAAAGTAATAATACTAACGTAACAAGGTACTCGGCAAAACAATAATTGTATTGTATTGTTTGATTTGTCATAAAAGATGAAATAGATGCCTAAATATGTCCCTTGACACATTATTGGACTGATGACTAACCTAACCTGTCAAACAAACTTGACATTGCGAAACAAAATTGTCTTCTAAATACTCTGTTCACGCATTATAAAACCCCGTGATATAAATTCGATGCGGCGCGACACTGTACTTTAAAATAACATTACTATTTATACTTATATCACACACTACACATCGTGACAACACAATTACGCAGTTGTCGAATTTAGACAGTTGTCTATTTCAGAGACCTCTGACATTACGTGCACTATTGCCCTATGTCCCCAAGGAACAAGGGCCAAAGTTAGTGTTAATAAAACCGTTATCTGACCTTTCATCAGTCAGCAAGTAAACTTGCCGGTGCCACGAGTCATACGAGCATGTATAAACTTATTGTACTCGCGTTTATGACGCTGAAGGATTATAACTTAAAACGTCTATAAACGTCAAAACTTTCTTATTAAAACAAATATTCAAGTTACGATCTGTTAGGCTGACACTAAAACTTGATAAGTACCTACGTAAACGTCTAGTTCAATCTTAATACGTTCTCAGAGGGTAGTCTTTAATACTATGTAATTACGAAGGACATCATCAAGAAGAACAACTAAGGTAGCAGATGGTACAATAGAAATAAACTTGGAAATAGGCAGGAGACAGGCCAATAGGAACAGAAAAGTCGAGCAGGAAACTACTAAACTGGTGCCCAAGGTTACCAAAAAAAAATTACCAAATTTTTATTTTCAGGGCAGGAATTAGGGGCTACAGTTGCGGGGCCTCCACAAAAGAGGGACCACACAATAGAAGCTTCGGAATAAAAACGTTTAAATTCCGACTAGTAAACATTAGAAAACAACTTTTCTTTTGTTATTTTTTCCGCTGTTTCACTTACCTTTACCTTTGTACAAACATGATTATATTGTTCTTAATTATAACAGAAATCATTTATCTGTATTTATATTTTTATATGTTTGTTAAATACTAAACTAATCTTCACAATACAATATTGATTGAAAAACTCGACTGAATTTTTTTTTTCACTTATTTGGAAAATAATTTGGGGCCCGGAGGCCTCCACTCCTTTGTTGCCGCGAGGCCTCCAGACCTCTAATTCCGGCCCTTTTTATCTTCTTATGCCGGGAAACTTGATAGTTTTAGTAACAGTAATTTTAAATCAATATTTCTGATTATCACGAAAGAAAACACGAATATTCAATGTTATCAGCCAAACCAAGAATACTGCGATAATCTTCAAGTCGTTCCCACAGTCTGTTCCGTTACAAAGGGTGCATATATAACAAATTACGTATTACTCTATTTCATATAACAAACTGACAAATCTTTTAATACCTTAGTGAACGTGCTGTTAATGTTTCTGCCATCTGGTGTCCCCTTAGTGCGAGACTAATAGGTCCTTCTTGGAGCCCTAAATAGGCTATTTATTACAGGGGTTCCTTTAAATGGAGATCACCCTTAGGAAAGATTAATCGATTCACGAATTGATATCGACTTTTTAATATGAGAATCGAATTAGGTTCGTATTTTATTCTCACTTCTGGTTTACACTTAATTTAAATTAATTATATTGCACAATTTTTTTTTATTGTGTTTAATATAAACTAATGAGCAGCGTGAGCAGACTTCCAGGGCCCACGTAGCCATAAAATATTAAATAAATGTATCTATGGTCGTTATATATCTATGATAGAAGCTTATGTCAGTTTTCTTTGTTCATGGTAATAGTTGTCTGTGCATGTTAAAGATTGAGTACTTGAGTATGTTCCTTTTGAATTCTAGGGAGTTATTATTTTACTTTTAATATACTTACATAATTATATGCCTTGTGAATCAATCCGAATTTATTTTACCAACATTAATAATGAATTTGTTTGATACGTTTTGATATTTTAACCAGCAAATCAATTATATTGCATTTTAGTATATCTATTTATATATAGGAGGAGGCCTATGTCCAACGGTGGCCTAACCAAAACCTGACAAGCATACAATAGTTCCTAAACGTGAATTTTACCTAATGTTAAAAGTTATTTTTTTCAATTGAAATGAAACTTCTATGCTCATCATTAAGTTTTGGAAATAAAGGCTATTATTATTATTTATAAATAGACCACAAGGGGGTGTATTTATGAATAACAAGGGGAGTTCGATTTTTTATTATTTTGGTATTTTTATACAGCAAAGTTTCAAAAAAGGTTAACTATATAAGTATGTTTTCATTTTTAAAATTAATAACAGATGGGATGTATGTAAGATTAAAAAAAACATACAACATCGTTTGGCTTCCTTCCTTCAAATATTAGG
Organism: Pieris napi; assembly: GCF_905475465.1. Lineage (NCBI taxonomy): Eukaryota > Metazoa > Arthropoda > Insecta > Lepidoptera > Pieridae > Pieris > Pieris napi. The sequence continues at coordinate 9,070,737 of NC_062254.1, forward strand.
CGTAAAATCTGTTTACAGTGGTTTGTATAAACAAAACATCAACAAAAACCTACATAATATTAAAATTAGGAAGTAAACAGTACAAAGCGGTATCATAAAAGATTCCGTAAAAGCCCTACCGATTTAATTTCCGGATTTTTATGAGAAAAAATTATACAACATCTGTTACACTTAAAGGGGAAAATGTTAACGTTTTGAATTTATTAATTTTAATCGAGTTACCGGACAATTTACTTACGGTTAAATTTGTTTGTTAGAATAATATATTTTCATATTTTTCATGATTATAATTTGAGTAAAATCTTAAGTATTTCTAATTTATCTTTATATATATAATTCTTCTGTGAGTGTGTATGTCACTGAACTTCTCTGAAACGACTGGACCGATTTTGAAGAATTTTTTTGTGTGTGTTCAAGGGGATCTGGGAATGGTTTAGATTCACAAATCATCCCGCCAGATGGCGCTGCAGTCGGTACTTTCATACTTTGCTTTACTAATCGCTTGAAATATCATGCAGGACAACGTCTGTCGGGTCCACTAGTCTTCATATAAGATTTGGATTATTGTTACAATTATCACACCGTTTTGTTAACTATTAAAAAAATATAGTTTAGTATGTTATAGTATAGGAGAGAGTATTAGCACCAGCTGTATGTATATTTCTTTTTTGACGTTCATATTATATGAATAAATGATTGTTGACTTGACTTGACTTGACCAGCAGCAAAGTGGCAGGTAGATGGAGACCTGGCCGCAGACGCACGTCTTGGTTGAAAAACCTTAGACAAGGGTTCGATCAAAGCACCAAGTCATTGTTTATAAGCGCGGCATCCAAAATTAAACTAGCCATGATGATCACCAACCTTTGGAAAGAGATGGCACTATAAGAAGAAGAAGATCAGCACCAGAGCGTACTAATTCTTAAAAGACTGGCAACGCTCACGCGAGCCTTCTGGCATTGTAAGTGTCCATGGGCGGGCGATATAACAAATTGTTTTATACATATCTGAATGTAAATGCAACAAAACTTAATAATTCTAACTCGTATTCAAGTTTCTCATCCACAAGACTTAAAAATCGTTGTCGAAGTACACATTTACAACGGTCTAACGTATTATATATATTCTACCTTCATTTTGTTTAATAAACAACAAACATTTAAACTGACATCTAATGACAACATAAAAAACAACGATTTGTTAATGACACTGGAAGAAACTGGCGTTTAAGATGCAGGCTAGGCCTAGTTTAAACGCTAGTGCTCATAGAATTATATTATGTACAAGGTTAACCAAAATTAATAGTGTCAACGATTGCCTATTGAATGTTTACAATGTAAGTATAAAATTTAATTGTTTTGGCGTCAAATATAGTGAATTTTATTTTATTTATGTAACTAAAAGTTGTATGTACCTAAGTCTTAAACAGTAATAACATAGTTGTTGTCACAAAACAAGTAAATGTTCCACTTTGCTTAGTTTTAGAATTGCGTAAATTCGTATAGATGATCATACTCAATATCGCCCCTACGTTTTTATAAGGTACATATTTCATTTTGTAAATAATCTAGTTTGCGCTCTATGGGAATAGAATACTAAGTATGGATCGGGAGTGTTAAGAGAAAGCTTAAGTAAGAAATTCATATAGAATAGAATCGCATGATAAATTTGACGATTATTTAAATGATCCTAATCCTTGGGATTGATTTGCACCAGTTCCAACAATTTGTATGACTCAAAACTCGGCGATTAAAAAGAGTGGCGGAGAGTTTCTTGCCTGCTCTACGCCCTTGACTTGCGAACAGGTAAATGTAAGTTTAGAATCAATTTAACATCTTGGTTCTGGGGGCTACAACGAGCTAAGAGTACGCCGAGAATTCGCGTTTATAATGTACTTCATAAAGTTGTTACATGGCACGGACAGTTATTCGGCAGTACTTCAGTACCTTAGCTTCAATGTACCTGATGGGTACGTCAGAAAGCGACATCGTCCGCCGTTACTTCATATGCCCACTGCTAGGACTAACCTTCTGAAGAGGGCACATATGATTCGGTGTATTAATTTAGTTAACGAATTACACAGGTTAGCGGACCTTTTTCATTGTCCTAGAGTAGTTAGTTAATTTCTTATATTTGTTATTATGTAATTTTGTTTTTCTTAATTAATTTTGTATGTTTTTTTCTGTAATTTTTATTACCTTATTGTTCACTTTTGTCAGTTTAGGGTCTCCTTTTAGGGTAGGAGTATCTTTATAAATAAATAAATGAATAAAAATAGCTTCTGCTGACGTTTGTAAGTGTACTTGGTTACATATATGAAAGTTTAAGTTTGAATATCTATTGTAAAATTCGCACCGTCCATGTTTATGGACATTTATGTTTTAAATGTAAAACTCTACTTTTGTTAATGTATTTGGTATTTTAGTTACTACTGAGCTAATACTGACATTTCTATGTACCATAAAGATAAAATATGTAAATTAACAGACTGCCATGAAAAAGGGAACCACCCGAGTACGTAGATAAAAGGTAGGATAATTCTTCCACACTTCGCCTTTTACATTCTGTTATTAAACTAGAGTAAGGGCAGATCCGGTCATGACAACGCAATACAATTAATACTAGCTCGTACGGTAAAAGAAAATGTAGTGAGGAAGTTGGCATATTATAGATCTAAAAATCGACGACGTGTGTCAGGCACAGTCGTATAATCACATTCTTGCATTAAGGAATAAAATTTCAAGAAACATTTATGGAAATTAAGAGGCAAGACCAAGAGGTCCTAGTGTGTACAGAAGGATGATGGTGAAAGGTATATTTCAACATCCCATTGAGGGATTGAGGAATTTCAAACATTCAATCAGAAAAGTATTCGATCAGAAAAGTATAAAGAAAACATCACAGAAAAAGTACCAATTTATTTCGCATTTTAAATTAAATACATAGATTTTAAAATCTTTTAATTCTATATGTACAATCTAAATTACAAGGCATATTTGACGAAAGATAACGTAAATCCTATATAGCCTTAAGTTGGCCTTTAAATAAAACTTCCTTAAGAGATAAAAAATTGACGTTTCAAGTGCAATACAGCAGTTGTGATTAGCAATAGGGTCGCGACATGATGACCTCGTATAAGCCGTCAAAGAAGTTTTATTTAAATGTGTAGTACTGTGCTTGTAAGCTTTATAAATTTGGAATAAAATGAGGATTACACTAATTTAAATAAAAGTTATTAAAACATGTTTCAAAGCATTATCAAATAATTTGTATTAAAAATACAACACTATCTTTTCTATATAACAAATTCTCAACTTTCATTTTAAGACATCGTTCGGTAATGAAAGCAATGTAATCGAAAGTTTCTCGTATAATCTCAATTTAACTTTTAACGTCATTAAACATATGATAATAATGATTAAAAGTTTTAATTTCGTCCACTCTTACATCTAACTCTGAACACTAACTTTCGTTACTAAAGAATACATATCTTTGGAATTGTCAAGTGCAATTTATTTAAACTTATATTTACAATATTATGTATAATAAAACGAATCATTTCTAATTATGAAAGAAAACTTGAAACTCCTATAGTCAACCCATACATATAACGAAGTTGTCGATAGATAACATTGACAGTGAATATTATATTTTTAACTATATTCGGGCGCACTCTTATTTTTAAAACAAAAATCTCTGTAAAGTCGGTTCACTGACGATAGTTGAACGTGACAATGGTTGCATTTTTCAAAAGAAAATTTTAATTTTATTTGTTTGATAGATATTTCGTATATTTCGTAGAGAAGGAGGTAAATGGAAATCACAATTGTATTGATTAAGTTACATTTATTTGTACGCATAAATAAAATTATGTATATTTTAAACGAACGAACGCTGCCAAACGCGCAGGCCGATTGAGCCTCTTTGTCGCTCGTTCCGCGCTCTCGCTTGCACTTCAAGCCTTAAATGGAACGCCTCAGAGCGAGGTAACGCCGCATTCGTCATGTTTTTTCGTGCGTGTAGCCGGTTCCATCGTTTATATATATATACATTATAAGACGTTGTCACGTCAAAAATGCCTATATAGAATACAAATAATACTAAAGCTAATACATATTATAGCCTAGTTTATGCCTACAATACAATAAAAACACACACAATGGTCAAATTTAAAATTGATTGTAATAATCGACTTCCGGAAGTTTTGTAATATTTAACCTCGTCCTGAGTAGGGGGCGAGTAAGAAGCCTCGGAAATAAGCTTACTAGGACAAGGTAGTAAATCTTTAGGGATGTCAAGTAGTTTTTTACGGTATTCGATTTTTAAATCCAAATCTGTGTCTTGATCTTGCATAGTGTCGTCATAATCTTCGAAGTCATCTTCGTCGTAGGTTCTGTCGGTCTTAGCAATTACTTTATTAGGTTCGTTCTTTTGGGTTTTAATGTTGATCAAGTTGGTTTTTAGTTTGTTATCCATGATACAGTTCAGGCGGTTGAGAGCAGCGCGGACGCGTTTGCTTCTAGTCTCGTCACGGAGTTTGTGCAGCCAGGATAGTCGACAGTCACAGGTTAGCTTGTTACCTGTGAACAAATTGTATAAGTTAAAAGAAATTGAGCCTTACTGTAAGATAAGTACCTTTTCACTAAAAGAGATGAGTAACTTTTAACTTAAGTATTCATCTGTTTCTTTTCTTCACAGCATAAATACGCTATGACAGAAATAGACGAAAGAGAGTGTAAGTTAAAAGAGTGCAATTACGTTGCTTTAGTTTTTATGTATAAACAAACATTTTGTAAAACAAAAAAATGGCGATTAAAAAGAGTGGCGGATAGTTTATTGCCAGTTCTTCTCTCCCGTTCTACGCCCTTGATTTGAGAGCTGGCAGTAAATGTTAAATTAGAAGCATTAATATGTATTTCTTTACTGACAAGTCATAAGTGTACATTTTGTTACCTATATGATTAAATGATTTATTACTTTACTTTATGATGAAGTCTTTTAAATTACTATTGAGCAGGTACGGTTAAGATTGTCGTTAATTGGGTTTAAAAAAAAAGAAATGATTTTAGAATACAATTGAATTGATTGATGTTTAGGATTTATAAAATATTAAAATGAAAGTCAACAAATGATATGCGCGATGAATTGTACCGAACTAACTTCATATTTTAATTATCGTATCACCACTTGGTGTGAAATGCTGACAAAACAGAAAGTACTAGAGTGTCAGCGAGATCGGGTACAAGGTTAGATTATAACATTAGGTTTTGTGTGTGTGTGATAAGAGCGTGCTATAACAATGATAACGATACAGTCCCAGTAACAAAACTATTATGCCATTCCTGACCGAGTACAGATAACACCAAGAAGTATAAACACAATTGATTAATATAATATATATTATAACTGATAAGAGTGGGGTCACCGAGCGACATTACGATAAATAAGTGACAGAGGAAATTTAACTTGTGTAAAAAACACAGTTCGTTCCACAGCTGAGCATTTTTAAGGCAGTTTTTGCCGCGCACCACCACTATGTGGAACCAGCTGCCCACTGAAGTATTTCCGAATCAATTCGACTTAGGATCTTTTAAGAATAGAGCGTACCAATTCTTAAAAGGCCGGAAACGCACTCGCGGGCCCTCAGGCTTTGAGATTGTCTATGGGTGGGCGGTATCACTTAACTTCAGATGAGCACACTGCCCTTATCGTCACTCTCTTATACGTCGGTTTCCTCACGATGTTTTCCTTCACCGTTCAAGCGAATGTTTAATGCGTTTAATCCGTTGAAAGAAAGTCCATTGGTGCACAGCCGGGGATCGAACCTACGACCTCAGGGATGAGAGTCGCACGCTGAAGCCACTAGGCCAACACTGCTCTATTCATTTTAAACCCATGTCAAATACGTATTTATGAAGTTATAAAGTGTATTCAGAGTTGTAAATATCTAAAGAGCAATACTACGAAATTTAATGAACGATTAGCTAACGACTGATTTAAAAAGGCACAGGCACATTCTTTTCCCAGTTAAATGTATAGTACGTTTATCTAATATATTTATTTATTTATTACAGAAATACATACATTATCCTTACATACTATGCCAATACGATAATGTCGAGAAACATTAAATAAAATATAATAAAGTACATATATAATATTAAACACATAATATACACAATATCGCTACTGTGAATTCAAATCTTAACTAAGCTTAAATAACGGTTAACTCTTATTTAAGGTCTGCCGTTGTAAAATATACAACAACGAGTAACTAATAACCCTCTAGTCTATAAATAGCGTACAGAAATAAATAATGAACGCTGGTAATACATTAAATCATATCTGAAAATGCAAGTGCAGCCAGCAATTTTGCGGCGGCCATATCTTACGACACGAAATACACTCCATTAAAATGTCACTTGCTACATCTAATGGGACCGCTTCCGTGGCTCAGTTGGTCACTATGTTTGTATGCGTAGCAATATATCGGTTATAAAGTTTGTCTTTCTAAAATTGCAGAGAAAAAATGTGTTTGCCCCGTTACTTTCACGTTGAGGGGACTATTTTAATAGCTATTTGTTGTGTAGCAGTGTCCAGTTTGTGTTTCCACACTGTTACTCCTTAAGAAACGATTTGAGTTATAAGGCCCGGTACGGAAATTTTATGAGGAGTAAAATCAAGTGTAACACGAAAAGTTGAGACTTGAGGCGTTATGTGTAACACTAAAAGTTGAGGCGTTATGTAGAAAGACTTTGTCAGTGTTGACAGGAGTAAAAAATAAAAGTAGATTGTCTAGCGTGCCATGGAGTTTTGTCAATAGTTATGGTCAGTGAAATTAAAACTAAAAAGATTGTTCATTCTTATTCTTCTCTTACTATAAAGGTAACTTTGGCCACAGAAAGAAAATCCTATTTGGGCATAGATGATGTAGGTACGTTTTATTACCACTACAAACATCTATATTATAATAACATATATTCTTACCACCTTTAGTATGAAAATATGGTCGACAGTCACAGAACATTATCGCCATTTTATCGTTCGTAAGGAGTAAACTCCAATCGTGCGTCGTAGCTGACACACACACTTTTTTATTTTATTTCTGATTATGTTTACAATACATAAAAAAGGGGCAATCTAATAAGCCCAGTCAAGATTAAAATACAATGAGAATGATTTAACCCCTTCAAACCTAACACTTTCTTGTTAACATGATAATATAAGTCTTTATATGCCATGAAAGCGGCTGGAGGATGGATGGAATTAAAAAGACTGCATCAGCTATGTCAAATACCATAACCAACTTCTCTTAGAAAGCATTATGAGGTCTAACATCTGTAACTTCTGGGAAGGTGATTCAATAATTTGGTCACCATAGTGTAGCTTTTATTTATACGTACTACATGCAGGGAGTAAAATCCCACGGTAATTATTTAGGTGTCTGTAATAGTAGTCATATTTAGTGACGCTACAACCCTATATGATTCATATCTTTGATCATTTTTATTCCATACACTAGTAGGAGATCAGCATTCTCCCTGACACAGGTCGTGTTTCTTTTTAAACTGAGACATTTTGGGAAACCAGCGATGTTTTACTTCGACTTCTTCGATCTGTAAATGTTTTAGATATATTTAGGTAATTTTTTACAGAGTCCAGTTCTTTAAAAAAATGGTCTACAGCTTATACTTATAAGCTGTAGACCATTTTTTTAAACTTGTGTTCTTTTTAAACTGAGACATTTTGGGAAACCAGCGATGTTTTACTTCGACTTCTTCGATCTGTAAATGTTTTAGATATATTTAGGTAATTTTTTACAGAGTCCAGTTCTTTAAAAAAATGGTCTACAGCTTATAAGTAATCCAAAAATTTCAATGGCCCTCATATATTTTATGAAAAAAAAAATCGCCTCTACCGAATTTCTATAGAAGGTTACCATAACATAACTGAGCCAACATAGCCGTGATAAGCAACAAACGCTGCGTTTTTCGAGGCTATTTTACTGTTTCGGCTTAAACCAAATACAAATAAATAGATTATAGAGCCTACTATTTCGCACTAATTTTAATTTTAATATCTCGAATACTATAATGTGAAATTTATTTACAAAACGTTACTCTTAATTATTTATTGTAAATAAACTATAGTTAGTTTAGTTATAAAAAAAAAATTGCGGTGATATAATTTGTACAGTACCTAAAGTGGATTCAAAATTTTCCTTAAAATTTCTCTTCGCTACATTACTAGGCAAATGATTAGATGTAATTAACACAAGTTGTATAGGTAGTTAAGTTGTTCAAACGTAGGTAGTTGTTGAAAGTTAATAAGGAACGTAGGGGCGTGCGTCCTGAGTAGTTAAGTTTCTAACTTTGGTTAACTAACTTCTGATGTAATTAAACGCAACATTTTGAGCACCTCCAATAATTTATTGTGAAATGTTATGAATAATTTAACTAATCATCTAAAATAAACCTAAGTTGTATTTTATTTCGTCTATAACGAATAGTTGTCCATAGTAACTTGAAGATTTAAATAAAAAGATTTGTATCCCTCTGTAGATATTTTATCATAATTAGAAAATCATAATTATAAAAATTCATAAATTCAAAAAAAAAATCATAATTAGAAAATCTACCACGGCAAAAAGTCCCGTATCCACAAAAGGAATATGAGGATGACCTCAAAGTAGATATTAACCCGTTGGCTGCTGTAGTAAGCTAATATGTCTCTTTTTCATAATATTAAAACAGCTATAAAAAAGTTAACAATTCTTGTTAGATTTATACGTTTTTTTTAATAGAACGTGGGGCAATCGGGCAGGAGGCTCATTTGATGTTAAGTGATAGATCAGACACTCTCAATGCCAGAGGCCTCGCGAGTGCGTTGCTGGTCTTTTAAGAATTGGTACGCTCTTTCCTTGAAGGACTCTTGAAGTCGAATTGGTACGGAAATACTTCAGTGGGCAGCTGGTTCCACATAGCGGTGGTGCGTGGCAAAAACTGTCTTGATAAACGCTCTGTTGTGAGTCTGGACGTCAAGGTGCTTTACCATATATCTATCTAAATTATTTGCTATTATACTAAGAATTGAACTTAATCTATAAACATAAAGAGTTCTCGAAGGTAAAGACCAGATTTAAAAATAAATAAACAAGTATGAACTATCTAGTATTTCATATAAAATTAAAAACTTTTAAAGAGAATCTCGAAAGAAAACTCACCGTCAAGAGAGATAAACGCATAATTGGACTTCATATTATCTATAACGTTCCTCAGCGTCTCGTGTTTTAATGTTTCCAAGTTATTGTTCCGTAAATCCAAAATATTCAACTTTTGTATATCATCAAACACTCCGTCATCCAGCGCCGCTAGCTTGTTATTGGCTAAGGAAAGTTTCTTAAGTTGTGTCAAGCCACCAAAACCTCTTTCCGAAATGAACTTTATTTCATTCCCGTCTAAATAAAGTTCATGAAGACCCCAAAGTTCTGCGAACGCAAGATCGCCTATCATACTCAATTTATTGTTTCGCATATCCAAGGTAATCAAATTAGATAGCCCCTGGAAATTCTCTCTGATTACTACAGTCAACAAATTATTATTCAAGTCGAGTTTGATTAAATTGTTCAAATGCTTAAAACACCCGTCGTGTAAAACTTCTATTGTATTCTTTGAAAGATAAAGTCTTTGTAAATTAGGTAAGATGTAGAATACATCTTTTGTTATCTCCGAAATCTGGTTTTCTACAAGACTCACATTCACCAACATAATTAAATGAGCGAATGACATCTTCTCCAATTTCGCAATTTTATTTCTATGCAGCGTTATATCTCTTAGCGTCGTTGAATTTGTGAACGCAAAGGACGGTATGCTGTATATGTTTGCGTACTGAATATTTAAGTATTGCAAATGATCCAATCGCACAATAACTTTTGCGGGAATAAATGTGAGCCCACCGTCCGTTCTAACATTGAAAGTCAGCCGTTCAATTTTCGGTTGAGAATAAAAGTTGGACCAGAAGGGATCATCTTCAGCGATTCCACCGTTAAAAACCCAACAGTCGGCTTTCGTTGCTGTTTTTATTTTTATACTTTCACAATAGCAATGCACTTTAGATGCTCTGTCTTGTATATCGCAAATATTAACGAAATGCGAATAAGGCGACTTTTCGGATTTCCATCTGCGTTTATCATTTTGACGACTCTCAGTGAGATTTATTTCGACTGTTGCGAAGGCTATCATTAGGATCAGATACGTTAAGCTCATCTTTATTCCCACTCACATTGGGTCGCCTTTTATCTGAAACAAAGAAGTTATATTGAGATCTCGTTTAGCTTAAAATGGTGAAAGATAAATTATGTCACAAAGTTTTATGACACGATCTGTACTTTGCTTACATTGATGTTTGTTTTTAGTGAAAATATCAGAATTTAAAATAAATACTTCTAGAAAGAAATACTTTTATTTTAAATCCGATTTTCATACATGTAGTTTTAATATAGGTAAGTAGTAGAGTTAGTAACAGAACATAATATATTGATTCATAATTAATAATTCAATTTTCTATTTCACACCGTCTCTATACATTATTGGGTAATTAATTTTCATGCTTCTACTGCTTTCCAACACAATAAAATGATTGTTTCAACCAAAATTGTATACATTTAGGATACAATGCATTTAGGAACTCAAGAGTACCTAACCATTTATTGGAGTAGGATTTACTTTATACAGTAAGATTTGTATGATGATTTAGATTTTATATTTCTAAAAATTATTTGTATAATATAGGAGATTTTGCTCTGAACGTCTAACAGTTCTCAACACATCTGCTCATAGTCTAGCTGACTGATTGCAAGATAAAGACTTATATTTAAAAAAAATAATAATATCTAGACATAGACATAACATTTATCACCAACAAAACACACACACAGTAACACACAAAATAATAATAATAAAAAAATATGGAAAGAAAAAAAGGAATTAGGTACATTTTAAGTGTGTAATGTGTGTGAATTGTGAGCAGACGTGTTCCACAGCGCTGGTCATTCTGCCAGAGACCACAACAGTTAGATTGTGCCTCAGACGCAAAAAAAGGAAAAGAATGTAATAATAATGATAGAAAAAATAATCATAGTAAAAATGAACAGTGTAAGTAATTTTTTGTGTGTAAAAGTATATAGTGCATAAAAATAAGCATCATCGTATAAAAATATATCAGCCCCGTAGTTGGCATCAAACAACTAGTACTAACGTTTACCTTTACAAAATAATATAGCATAAGCAAGAATGTGTCGTATGCTTATACATATTCCAATCTCAGAAGCAGGTGCATTTCTCGACAATACATTGCCTCTTGACAGTTAAATTTTGTTACCCTAGACATTAGTTGTATATTACATATATTATGAAAATACGTGTTATTATTTTGTTTAATCGCCATTATCCGTGCGTCGCAACTAGCATTTTTTTTTGTGACTTCAATAGTTCCATTTAAGTCTAAAACTAGAATATATTAGAGCTGAGCGTTTTAAGGCAGTTTTTGCCGCGCACCACCACTATGTGAAACCTGAAGTATTTCAGAACCTATTCGACTTAGGGTCCTTCTAAAAAAGAGCGTACCAATTCATAAAAGGCCGGCAACGCACTTGCTTGCAAAAAATTCAAGGCAATGTGAGTCACTTAACATCAGGTGAGCCTGCCCGTTTGCCTCCTATTTCATTTTTAAAAAATGCACTCTATTTTTTGCAGACAAAGGTAGAAAAATCTGTTTGATATTCCTAGCCTAGTAAGAAAATTTATTACTGTTTAAAACAAAAGGATTTCTAAAATCAGAAGAATAAAGTTACTTATCTTACAGATATTTAATATTTTTGGTAAATAAACCTTGATTGCCATACAAAAGGCGTTTTTCCTATACAGTGTGTATAAAACTCAGTGTTTATGGGGCCTATGACACATTGGCCTTACTGTTACTTCAATTAGAATAGATTGAATCAGCTAAATATTTTATCAGTTTTCTATACTTTGATACAAAAATTGTGTCAATAAATACTAAATTATTTCTTTAAAGTGTACACTACACTATTCAAACAATAAAATAAATTGACGCATATTAAAGGATAAACCTGTTTAAACCAGTTTTAACATTAGCCTATTTAAAAATTACAATTAATATCACTAAATTCATCTCTAAACCTAACCTATTTTTAATGCCTACATATTCTTTTCGTGGGATAATTTCCACATGAACAAAGTCATGTGCATCGAGTATAAGCACCGAAAAACCGTAAATTTATTTTTCACGAACAGAAAATGTTCAATACATTTCTCTCTCTGACAGTGTCTACTCTAATCCCTATTATTTATCGAAGTTTAGGAGCCGCTCGAGTCATTTATTATTTGTTATAGATAGGAAATATTGATAAGAACAAAGTAAGCGTACCTTTTAGCGGGGCGCGTAAACATAACTGAGAGGTATTATTTATTAAAATTTCTCGAAAGAAAACTCGTAAAAATATTGAGATTATGAGTGTGTGTCCTCGTGAACTTTGCAAGAGCAACTTTGGCTCATATTACTTCGCGTTTTTATTACGTCTTTTAAGTTCAAACAATATGTTTGATTCTTACATTTTTATACGCTTTGAAGTATTAATGAGCTTTTATTGTAACTTTTGACTTCAATTTAGCCTGTGATTGTTGAAGTTGAGAAGTAATTACTGAATAGAACTGTTGTGTGCCTTTATTACAAAAGTTTCTAGATGGTGTAAAGATTTACATAAAAGATATGAAGCCAAATAAGGAGAGATTTATAAAGAGCTTTTATAAGTTTACTGTTAACAATATTCTTTGTTAACAATTGTATTGAATTTATATTTAATTTGGTACATAGTAATGGATAAAGTATACGTACAATTTAGTTACTGATAGCATCTAAATAGATGAAGCATAATACTGTAAACACATTATCTATGGTTATACTACGTATATAACATTGGTAATCCCTCAAAGGCCGGCCCACTAAAATGTATATTCACGAACTGTGTTGACTGCTCTTTTTGGGCAAATCCTATAAATAAAAATCCTATGAATAAATCATTCAAATAATTTAAACTTGCAACGTAAGCCCTATGGTTAATTTAGAATATGATATGACATTGATAAGTTGATCGGGGATTACAATTAAATCATCTGAAATACATTTCTTACGTTGATAAAAACCATTATTTGGAAAAGAAGATTCCATTAGGCATCTAACCTATTCAGATGGCCTATACGTAATTAAACATTGATCGAGCAGTGTTGGCTTCAGCTGAGATCGCAGGTTCGATTCCCAGCCGTGCCAATAATAAATTTAAATCAATGCGTTAGTGATACTTCAAATAAAATAAATTAGTGGCGCTACAACTTCTTTTAGGTCTTGGCTTCGATTTTTGAATGTGTTTCATGATCATTTGTAAATCTAAAAGGCAAGTAGGTGATCAGCCTCCAGTGCCTGACACACGCCGTCGAGTTTTTGGGTTTAAGACATTTCGGTTTCCTCATTATGTTTTCCTTCACCGTCCGAGCAAATGCGCACATAGAAAGAAAGTCCATTGGTGCACGGGATCGAACCTACGACCTCAGGTATGAGAGTCGCACGTTGAAGCTAGTGGCTAACACTACTCTGGCAGTGACACTTGCCTATTAGAAAAAGCTGATCATCGAACATATACAGAAAGCCCATTTCTAAAAGGCACGCGTTAGTGGTTTTTAACAATATAATCTATAAAAGATTACTATGTATCTTGCTTTAATGGTTTAGGTTAATTTTTACTTGTCAGTTATTCGGTAACAAACTCGGTAACCGTCGTAAATAATAAACAGTACAAAAGGGGTTTACAGAGTGGACTAATTAAGTAATTAAGCTTAATTGCCCATATGACAGGATGCTGGCGCGACAAAAGATTTGGATGCGGCAATGGCGTTTATGTCTTCATACTAATTTGGATGTTAGGATTAATTTATTAGCTTCGGAGGGTGTAAAAAGCGATAGTGTTAAATGATTGTAACATCACACATACAACATATCGGTTATATTGACCATAGGTCCCGGCTGAATTATATTGTATTAAGTTTTTAATAACAAGGTCATCGGCAGTTACGACTATCGGTTTTTACGACCAAATATGAGTAGTCCCTTCGATACTTTATTCATATTTTTTGGGATTTTTCAATAGAAAACCAAAACAAACGGATGTTGTAAAAACTGTAATGAGTTCATAATACGTTATACATACATATACTATTATTAGACCTTTTTAGACGGATAATAATTCTTAATTAAGCATTAATTAACCTGATTAAACAGCCAGCACGTGTTTCTAAGTATTATTTTCGCCTGACCCTACGTAATACTATCAAAGGACCCATAAATTAACGGGACTAGTTAGTCATAAACTCGCTAGCTTCATTAAATACTTTGCGAACGTTCAACTCTCTAATGAACCCCAGTGTAACAGTTAAATATGATTTTATTAACTTTTTTATTGTGAGCTCTCAGGGTTGCCACAATACGGAAAATCTTATTTACAAATTATAGTTTTTTTTTAACGATTATAAAGTATGTTAATAATACCTACGCTTATGCTAACAATTAGAAATAATATAAAACTAATAAACAATAATAAATTTACCCTATGGTCACTGTGGCATTTGGATGACGATACACGAAAAAAGCTTTATTTATTGATCATAGAATAGGGGGCAAACGGGCAGGAGACTCATCTGATCTTGTGTGATATGGACATTCTCAATGTCAGAGAGCTCGCGAATTGCCGCTTTTTAAGCTTTGGCTTCTCCAGTACTTATACCAGGCATCTTCTAAATAAAAATGTGTAAATTAAACTTTTTTAACTGATATGAATAATAATATTTCCACATTAATCCGCATATTGGACAATTTCCTTTGAAGTCGAATAAAGTCTCCCAACAGCGGTACCAAGTATATACATAATGTAACGTGCATCCATTCATAAAAAGTAAATGAGTCCAATTGTCCGTCCTTATAAGTTATGTACTGTTTTGCCTCTTTCTATAAAATGTATGAATCTGTCTGATTCTATTTAAAACGAGAATCAGACTGTTAAATTTATATGAGGGAGATACTTTTTAAGTCATATAATATCACAAAACAGAAAATTAAAAGGAAGAAAAAGGATCTAAATAGTCGGTTTTATTATGGCAGTTTCTTCCAGACAACTTAGACGAAAAAACGTACGACGATAAAGACGTATTAAAATTACATTACCAGCCATTTAAATATTCACCAAGCAGTAATCGCAATATCCGATCTTATATAAATTATTTGAATGACAACAGTGTTTAACCAGCACTTGTTTTTGACTACCCAATTTGACTACTTATAAGTAAACGGTTACCTATAAAGGTCTTTATGTAAAAATCTCTATCTCCATCAAAAAAGGAGAGTTTATTGCCAGTTCTTCTCGTCCGTCGCCCTTGATTTGAGAACTGGCAATAAATGTAAAATTGGAAGCATTTAATATGTATATCTTTATTGCCGTTCATTAGTGTACCTTGTGTTACCTAAATCAATAAATTTATTTGAATTTGTAACGTATAAAAAACTTGTTTCAGTAGCCCTAGTACATATCAACAATATTACAACGAAATCTACATTTTGGCTTCGCCATTTTTACTTGTTCGTAGCTAATTTCTTAATTATTCCTGTGTTCAGAATATAATGCTTAATTTTGTTACAAGTTTACGAGTATGAATGGAGCCATAAAGTTTGTAATTTACTGTTTTACTGTTAGTTAATCATATTTCATTTGCGTTAACTTCATTATTTCATTTATAACATTAACTTCGAAGCAAGCTATTATTGGCGTCCTGAGTTAATAAAGCAAGTAGTGAAAGAATTTTCTAATTCAACAGTTAGTTTTGAGATCAGTGTTGGGCTAGTGGCTTATTTCAATGCTATCGAATCAGAATCAGAATCTCAGTAGATTTTTATTTATAATCTTTTTGAAGTTATACTTCTTTTGGCGCGATGGAGAAAAAAGATGACAGTGAATTTTTACGATGCGCGCGCACACCGACACCTAAATTCTACATCGTTAAGTTAGTTCTAGGTGGCATGAAAATCGATAATAACTATGTTCAAGTTGTATATTCTAGTATTTTTATATTTTGAACACGTGTTTCGTAACAGTACAATTAAACAGTGTGAATGAATAAATATTATTTTGGTGTTTTTATTAAATTAATTTCATATACGACGGTGATAGTATTTACTAATAATAATTTATTATTTATTAGTATATTTATATATATTGAATATTAATGATAAAACTGATTTGAATAAACTGTTTTGAGTGCATTTATAGATTTGAGGTTCATTGTCGGTATATGTATAATTTTTAATTATTGATCCAACTATGTTGTTCAAAGAAGTATAACTTCTAACACGTGTACATAAGTACACACACTCTTTTTTTGAATACATAAATAAATGTAAAATAATTGTGTAAATAATGTGTCAGCTGACCTTGTTGACGTTACTTGTTAAGAAAGAATAAGATGATCAGAGAAACGAACGAAATCGTAGGCAAACGGGCAGGAATCTAATCTGATGTTAAGTGATACCGCCGCCCATGAACACATTGCCAGAAGGCTCGCAAGTGCGTTGCCGGCCTTTCAAGAATTTGTACGCACTTGAATTATTATTATTTTTAGTTTTGGAGATTATTCGAATTACCAAAAATGCAATGCTTTTCCCTTTTTAATATTATGAGAGATCAACCAATAAACGATTTCTTGTCTGTATACACATTAAAATAAAATATTCTAAACGGATATGCGAAATTATGACATTAATCACTTGACGTAAATATCTATATCCGCTATAATACGTATTAAAAGATACAGGTTTTATTTGTTGAGTAAAAATAACCTTATTGAAAAATCGATATTAATACTTGCAAATATTAAATTTTACAGCCTTGCGATTCTGTAACTCACTTTTAGAACTCTCACAGTCGTGAGGGAGTCATTTTACGATTTGGCATTCTGATAAATAATACTACAAGCTTCCTCCGCTTGTCAAGACGTAATGTGATATTGCTTAACGGAATACCATGAGATTCCAAAAATGACGTGAGTGACGTAGACAGCGTTGTTAGTGCGAGGAGGTCACGGATTAACAGAATCGCACGGCTGGTATTACAAGTAGTGACTTCAATCAAAGTTGCTGCAAATTGATTGCAATTAAAGTAACAAGTGAAGAATGACAAACAATCATATTTGACACTATATGAGCTATTAATATTATTAAAATTATATCTTTCCAAAAGACTTGTAGAGTTCTAGTGACCAAACTTCAAGCATCACGAATTTGCACGCTTAGGTTAGTACCTAATCCCTGGGGTTCATGCGTCGAAAAGAAGGGATGCTGACGCATCCCTGCAAGCATCGTGCCCGACCTCCCCCAGCTTTATAAACAGGGTGAATTGGCCGATGTGAAAGGCCCTTGCTGTGCCAAGGTCCATTCCACATCATTCGTTGCCGTAGAGGACCGTGATACTAACGGCTGATCGCGTGGCTGGATGCGGACAAGGCTACGCTGTTACCGTGTACTGCCCCGGGCGATTGCTGGTGGCGCCGTGGGGTTTTAGTGGGTATGCACTGTTGTGCGAGTCCCACATAACCCTTCCCCACCAAGGTCAACCGTGCCGCGGGAGGGTATGCGTAACGCATTTCCCCACGAAAAAAAAAAAAAAAAAAAAAAAGTACCTAAGCCCTATCAAAAGCTCTTTGAAACATTAATTCGATTGTGGAATAGTATGTCAAAGATGACAGATAACCTAATTTAACTTACATGTACAGCTGAAACCTCTAATCGAAATATAAACGCACAGATGGAGCTTTGTGCGTTTCTAATTGAAAATATTTTAGTAGGCAAGTAGACGTGTAGAATTTTTTATATACTTCGCCGATTTCAAAGTCCTTGGAGATTTTTTATATATACTAAAAACAGGTTCCTTTTACATAAAAAGAAAAGCTATTGATAGGATTGAATGGACAAATCAGGCTTGAGCATCGCAGACTTAACCACTACGCTAAAACCTCAGAAGTAATTAATTATTATTACGTAATTATGAAAAAAATTATATCAAATAATTACACAATATGAATTACTGTTTCTTGCATGTATATATTCTTGGTATAGCTTAATTAAAAATGAGTCTACTAGCTGACCCGGAAAACGTTGTTTTGCCATGTATATTATTTCTAGGAAACAATTTTTTAGTTCAATAAAAATAACTATCTACTATAATCAAAATAGGGGTTGATCGTAGAGTAGTAAAAATTAGGGGTTGTATGTATTTTTGTATGTTGTATCATAAAAAAAATAAAAACAAAAAAATTGTCTAAAAAATATTAATATTATTTTTGAGGTTTGAAAGATACTGAATATGCATAAAAAATTTCATAAGAATCGGTCGAGCCATTTCGGAGGAGTATGGGAACGAACATTGTGATACGAGAATTTTATATATTAGATAAGCAATTTTTATATTTTATAAGGAATAAATAGCCGAAAAGCCTCCATCGATAGTACTTCATAATAGGCCTTTACTGTAAACAAAGTGATTTAACGAACCCAACTACGCAAAACTGGCCTTTATTGGCATTATGATGAAAGTAAAAAAAGGATGACCTATTTATTATATTCTTATAATGAATTGCCTTATTTGCTTGAAGCAGTAAGGGAGACCTTTTTATCTTTGTGCGCTTTTAACACTCGCTCGGATAGGAAACTATAGTAAGATATCCGGCGTGTCCTAGACCCAAAAGTCGAGGGAATGAATAAAAAGGTCGATGACTTCCCTGTTAGAAAAAAAAAGGGTGCGTGTACTTATGTACGCGCGTAAGAAGTTATACTTCTTTGGCATTATTAAAAATAGTTTTTGATTGCATGCAAATAATTAATTACAATTAAATAATAATCTTTATAAAGACTGGAAAAGGAGTCAATAAAGTTCAGTTTACATTTGAAAAATTAAAGAAATAAATATTTATTATTTTTCTCTTACATTAAGAGTAACATAAATTCTATTATTATTCGAATGTTGTTTTTAAATTATGTCCAATGCCGTAGCATCTTCCGTGGGCAACTTCATTCTGTTAATTTTGTGTCACGGTGCGCGCGCATCGTAAAATTTCACTCTCATCAATTTATCATAACGCACCTAAAGAAGTATAACTTCAAAAATATAGATATAACAATCTGAGTCTGAGAGAGTGAAATTGTAAGAAAGAAACAAAATAAACTATGTTTTCTACGAGGTTTTTTACACTTCAAACGCATATTATAAATATTAAACTACTGTTAAGTACAAGAAAGCTCAAGTATTTGTCTAAGCCATATCTGAGCTAGTGTAAGTCTCAGTTTGAGTCAGCGTTTAAGATAAATAAAAATATTTTAACAGACAATAACAATAAGTACTGTACAGTATATACCAAAATATGCATTGAAGAAACCTATTTTATTTGTTAAACGATAAAGGACAAGGGAATAAAAAATAACGACGGGTTGCACTCCGGGAGTGCCGGCAGAAGTGAAAACTTGAATATTAACGTTGTGCATTTTTGATATTTTGGAAAGGTTAGGGAATAATTTTGCACGAATTGCTTTAATTAATAGTATAAAAGTACTATCATTTATGTGGTAGAATACAATATTTATTTATTGCGATATCGTACACAAACATGACACTTTATATTACATTAAATGCGCCGCGCCAGCTGTCTACTCTCCATCCGTCTTACGACTTTTCGATCTAGTCACGTGTCCTGACGCGAGTTTAACATTTTTTACCCATTCCAAAAAAAGTGTACAACGCCGCTAAAGAAGTTTTCACTTCAAAAAAGTGCCAAAATGTGCTTGAAAGTACGTAAAAAAACCAATAAGTACCGCAATACAGTGAGGAAATGCTGCCAGCGTTAAAGGTACACTGCCACAGGCACCAAACGTATTAAATTAATTTAATATTCCATTTATCAATTTTTGTTATCATTATTATTACTATGTTAGTTAGGTTAATAATATTGTAAATACTATTTTGTGTTATTAAGTACGTAAAATAATACATACGATTTAAATATGAATGCATTAACCAGAATATTCATTGTCAAATCAATGTAAGTCTAGAATATTTTTAAGAAAAGCGAAGAAAATGAACAAAAATTCAAACCTCTAGCCACGATGCCATTATACTCCTCAACAAAGACATTAATTTGTGTAGAAAGTTCCGTGTCAACAACGTGACGGGTGCAGTAAAGTTTCGGAAACAGCCAACAAAAAGCTTGTAAGAATACAGGCTAGGGAACATTTATGCAGCTAGCTGATATTCTTACATTTTTAATGCCTATAAAGATTTAATACACATAAAAGATTTTGTATTACACAATGTATATTCTTAAATATGCATACAATAAACAATTTCGTCACTTTTCATTTGCAATTCGTATGTTAATGAATACCAATTTGAACAATCAAATGTCATAATTTAATAAAGAGATAATAAAGCTTAAGACGGAAAATCTGTATGTACATCCAATTATTCTACCGATCAATGACACCAGAGCATACAAAAATTAAGTCAGCACTTTAAAAGCAGGTATCTTTAAACGTGGCTAGACTGTAAGGAAATGTATGCATATGAATTATTATGAAACCATATTACATACGCCAACATTAGCTTGGTACAGTACATTAGTAATTTATTGTGTCTGTTATGGACAGAACGTTTTTAAATATTATAATATGAACTCAGCCTATGCGACAATACTGGGAAAGATCGTCAATATATTGGAAAAACTTTACAGTCAATTTATTGAGGAAGGCTTTAGGCTCATATGACGCGACTATCGGATTCTCGAGGATATAGACGCAGCAAGTTCAATATGTGTTCTATGAACATAATAAGGAGTAAAAACAATTTAAAGAAAACACTTTTATACCGGATTGAAGTTATGTATTATTATAAATTTACAATTATTTTACATAATGTTAAATTTTTCCGACGTTTCGCGTGCTTTACAGCGTGCGTGATCACGGTGAACAAACGGTGTTGAATGTCAAAAAGTATCACACATGTGATCACAGGAAAAATTTAAAATTATGTAAAATAAATGTAAATTTATAATAATACATAACTTCAATCCGGTATAAAAATGTTATCTTTAAATGTGTAAAAGTTATGTCAATAAAAGACAATACTAAAAACAATTTATTTAAAAGTCCCTTTCAGTATCGTTTTTTAACGAAAACGAATGCACAGCCGGGTTTCGAACGATTATAGGATCGGGAATCGTATGCTTTACCACTAAGCCTAATGCTAGGGTATACTAACACTGTTTACTATACAAAACTTCCTATATGAAAAACTTAAATATTTGTATAAGTTAATGGGAAATTTCGAAACGATTATTAAAGTGTCATCTCCACTGACTGATGGTCTCCTAAGTCATATTTTCGGCAAATATCATCATTATGTAAGGGAAAGAGATATTCTTTGAGATAAAACTATTCAGTTTATTCACAAGGGAATTTCCGTTTTCCTTTGAATCTTCGGTGAACAACATATTTCTTGTATTTAAGCGTTACTTTAGTTTGATTCATTGAAATTATTTTGTTTTCGAATGTTAATTATGAACATGCTAAAAATATTCTAATAGTCTGAGAGAGAGTATCTTTTTATTAACCATTTTTGTCTTAATAAGTAAATGGACTTGGGAATCGAAAGACATGAGAAGAACGACGTTTAGAAAGCATTCATCGATTTTGAAGTGTAATCAGGACCATTCATGATCATTTTTAAATCTAATAGGCAAGTAGGTGATCAGCCTCCAGTGCCTGACACACACCGTCAACTTTTTGGGTCTTAGACATGTCGGTTTCCTCACGATGTCTTCACCATTCGAGCAAATGCTAAATGCGCACATAGAAAGAAAGTCCATTGGTGCACAGCCGGGGATCGAACCTACGTCCTTAGGTATGAGAGTCGCACGCTGAAGCCACTGAAGGCTTTCACTGACTTGCAAATTTCTGTATTATTAGACAGTTACGGAAATGAGTGTGGAAATAAATCTATAAAAATATGAACTGTATGCTGTGGAGGAGAAAAACAAAAACTAGACGAAGAAAATCGTAACGACTAGTTACTGAAACGCCTACTGGAATGAATATCGTAAAATCTATGTAAATAAGGGCTGAATGCTACGAAGGAGAAAATCAAAGACTAGATAAAGAAATTGAGTGAGTGTTGGCTTAGTGGCTTCAGCGTGCGACCCTCATACCTGAGGTCGTAGGTTCGATCCCCGGCTGTGCAACAATGGACTTTCTTTCTATGTGCCCTTAAAAATTTGCTCGAACGGTGAAGGAAAACATCGTGAAGAAACCGACATGTCTTAGACCCAAAAAGTCGACGGCGTGTGTCAGGCACTGAAGGTTTATCACCTACTTACCTATTAGATTTAAGAATAATCATGAAACAGATTCAGAAATCTAGCGCCACTGATTTTTTTTTTTGATAAAGATATTTCTAACGACGTAACATAATGAAGTAATTTATAACGTGAACTAATGTATCGCAGACACAAAAATATGTACTTCTTCATATAACAAACCAAACGCAAATGTATCTTATTGCACTGTGTCATTAATAGTATAATAAATAAACGTTAAAGAAGATTTTATACGTAAAACATTTTCCGCAAACAGCACTGTCCATATGGCAGTACAATAAAAACAGTGGACGATACGTCGCGTATACACTATACAGTTTAACTTTCGCACAATATTTATTTAGACAGACGTTATCTTTACGGTTGAAATGGAAAAAGCGTGCTTTCTAACATTCAATATTAAGTTTCATTCAATATTTATACATGGAAAGGGTTTTTGTGTTAGTTTAATGATTATATTGGACGCAATGGCGTTTTAAAAGCAATTTTGTGTTGTCTTAGATTGTCGAAGACTTTAATTGATATTCCATTATTACAATTATATATGAAAATGATTTTCAAAATAGACGATAATTATGAACCACTCTGTTATAATTATATTCTAAAAAATAATCTGTTCAATAAATATTGTGAGTTAGTTAGTGCCTTTTGTGTTTGAAAATAGTGTTCCAACTCACGTATTACGATACGTACGTAATTACGATAGTTTTGTCAAGAAAAACACCCTGATATGGTGGAACTCACTACACTAATACTGGATACTAAAAGTGGTAAAATAGTTATTTCACTGTCACAAGATATCCTAATAGAAATTAAATGTGATATACACATGTGATATAACATATCTTTAATAGTTCATAGGCTTACGTAAAAAGTATGGTCACTTTAAACAAAAAGATATGAAATACTTCTTGTATTTAAAGTTAAAAAAAACATATTTCAATTAATTTGATGTAAATTTAGTATGTTATGTAAAATATTCCGCCTCACAAAGTAATATTAATTACATACGAATTGTGTCAAATTTGATATATTTCCGCCTCGTCACTATATTTAAATGTCAAGTTGAGGATAATTATATATCAGGCACTGGGGTGCTGGGGTAACCGAATGGAGTTGGTAATTAATACTGACCGATGTCACATAGCAACTACTATATAGAGATTGTGTATTTACGCTACCCTTGCGCTGTAATCCAACGCCGCCATGTCGCAGATATTTCGGGTTTGATATCAACATTTCCATTACGTCTTAAACATATGGTTATTAGACCTGTAATTTTAGTCAATATTGAGAACCTTGTGTACAATGTAATTGTAGTACACGTATAGTTCATATCTAAAATTTAAAAACCAGTGGCGCTTACAACCTTTTTAGGCCTGGGCCTCAGATTTCTTATGTATAATTTGTCAAGCAAGGCAAGTAGTTGATCAGCTTCCTGCGCCTGACACACGCCGACTTTTCGTGTCCAAAACAAGCCGGTTTCTTCACGATGTTTTCCTTTCGAGCGAATGTTAAATGCGCACCAGTTCATTGGTGCACAGCCGGAAATCGTACTTACGACCTCAGGGTGTAGAGTCGCACGCTGAAGCCAGAAACCACTAGGCCAACACTGCTCTGTTAATATCTAAACACCCACGAGTACAGCAAGTTTTTTTTTTTTTGATTGATTCACACCAATTGACCTAATCCCATGCTAAGCTAGTGAAGCTTGTGTTATGGGTACTACGCAACGGATATACATATTTTTATTTATTTAATGGCACTTATTCGCTTAAATAAATAAATAAATAAATAAATCCTTTATTTGCAATGATAGTGGTACAAAATAAAATAAAAACAACAACAAGAAAAGTCCGCACAATCAGCCGTACAATAACAGGCATGCAAATGTCATAATAAGAAGTCATTTATGAGTAATTGTTAAACTTATATTCTAAATACTCGGTTACGCTGTAAAAGCACCTTGACTTTAAAAATCTAATCACCTTCCCCTTGAAAACATTACATGGCAGTGATCTATAATTTTTAGGAAGGTGATTAAATATTCTCACAGCCATGGCGTAACAATTCTTCGAGTATAGCGCGGTGCAACATGCAGGCACCCGCAGCCGTGTTGGATCCCTTGGTATATAAAAGCAATATAGATATATAGATATAAATAAAATAAAATAAAAATAAAAAGCCTTTATTGTTGTTAACAAGTTTTACACAGAGTAGTTTCGTGTGCCTAAAATTACTTATGACTACTATCTAAAAAAAAACACATTTTGACTATTAACTAGAGTTTAACTAATATACTAACAATTTTAATATTTATTGACTATCGGCAAACGGTAGTTCGGTTACAACTTGTCTTCCGACAAAGGCCTCCTCTAAAGCTCTCCAGTCTTTTCTCATTTTTGCGGTGCGAGTCCATGTTGAACCCGCTATTTTCTTAACGTCATCCACCCATCTCTTAGCCTGTCTTCCTCTATGTCTCTTTCCGTCTAAAGGGTACCATTCTGTGATAAGTTTTGTCCATTTTTCTTGCTTCTCTCATCATATTATAGATAGATTGACATAAATACATATTTTAAACACCCAAGACCTAAGCACAACACCAAATGCTCATCACATCGATGTTTGTCTCAGCCGGGGATCGAACCCGGGACCCATGGATTCGTCAGGGGTACTAACCACTAGACCAATGAGCCGTCTAAACTTTTTGAAGGTACAATTATGAAAATCAATAACGGTACGTCACTAATCGAGTCAAGAGTACTCGAACTAGAATCGACTACATCGATACGCTAATAGCTCCCACCAAATCAAGTGTCAAGCAGTACAAGTGCAGTGCCGAGTGATTATACAGACCACATTGAGATTCGAAGTTAATTGCTGTGTAAAAACGATTGGTACAATGGCTTCATTAGTAAACGTATTGCGAATTGTATTTGGTGGTTGTGATAAATTGATGTGTCGATTTAACGATTTCGATGAATAAGCGGTTTGAATTCGGAATTTCATCGTCTCTTCGGATACGCAAAATTGCTATAATTTGTGAATCTATACTATAATTGCCGGCTAAAATTTGTAGCCGCAATTTGACAACACGATATAAATTCGAATGGGAAACGAACTTTACGCTGTTTCGTGGATGATAATATGTCAACGTTTTAAAATGTATAGATGTGTTGGTTGATTATTAAATATTTACTAGATTCTAAGAACGACCAATTATTTAATATTTTTATTTGGCTGAACATTTTTACATTGAATTTGATTAAAATATATTAATTTTCAGTAGATCTTTTAGAAGTTATCAAGAACAAAGCCTTACAAATCGTCCGTAAGAAAATTAGTTTGAATTTCGACGATAAATCCATTCAGAGTTAAGGAGATTGAATCTTTTTATATGATATTTATGAAAATCAGACCGAAATATATAACTCATCATATAATCAAGATACCTAATCAGGCGTAGGCTTTTAATATTATTTGTTAACAGATTCCTTTGTTTATTTGCTTTATTAAAATATAAGATTATCGAGGGCTAATTAATATACAAAATAACTGAAGATAACATCATTCTTTCTTTGCAGAAGAAAACAACAAATAAATTTAAAAAATAAATACCTCTTTCCACCTCGCTGTATTGTAATGTTTTTACGTTCACCCACAAAAGCGCTTCTCAAGATTGATAAACATTTTCTTAATTAATATGAAACAAAAATATTAAAATACTTAATGACTAATATAAAAGTGTTTAGAAACTACATTTTAACATACCTACATACATTTTTCGACTACTGCCAGAAAGTACTCGACCTAATGTTGTAAAAATTGCGTTTAAAAAAGCTTATTTTAATGAGTTTTTTTTTAAATATGAGTCTGAAGTTAGAATCTTTACACGTATTTATACATTAAAAAGTATCCGCGTGTCTACCCCCGTCAAAAATGTCTAAAAACAACAAAAATAAGCGACACCAATACCCCGACAAAGTACCTATGGCAATCACCAAAAACACTTATAGAATTTTTTCGTGGTTCTCAAAAGTAGAGTAGGTCATGGTGGTAATTAGTCTTTACCAGCTCGATGGAAATATTTGCTTTAATAATTAATTAAGCTAAGGGACTTTCTACTCAGCATCGTACTCTACAATCATTCATTTTATACTAATGAATTTCTTTAGATAAGTGGGCACCAACGTTATAATTATTATGATAAAAATAGAAATGTAGGAAGCATAAAATAAAATGTAAGAAAAATGCGGCGGATGAGCACATACTATTGCGAGACCATAATGAATACGTTATTACGGCGACTCACCAGTCTCGGAGTATATCGGGCACCTTGTTTATATGTATATCAACGAATATCATTGTCTATCTACATAACCCCTTCATCAAAATTTCCCAATTGTCTTCGCAACATTTTTGAAGTTATACTTCTTTTGGCGCGTTAGGCCAAAATTATGAGTGTAAATTTTTACGAAGCGCGCGCACACCGTCACAAAAATCTGACACCCTGAATGTTCAAACTTTGGTAAAACAGTCTGGGCTGCTAGTTGGCGCTTGCTCTGTTTTATCGACGTTGCATTGTCTGTCATGGCGTAGTGTTTTTCAGAGTCATGTTTATTTAAACCGAAATAATGATTTCTATACGAGAAAACCCCTTCAAATGTGATAATAAACATAGTATTTGTTTTAGAATATCATGATTGGTATATATTATATCGTTTCGATTCGAAGTGACCATTAAAATTGACAAGAAAAATGCAATTCGAAGAGGGAAACGTCCCTCTAAAGTGCTCGAAGAAAATTATTACGCCAAAGTATAACTTCTTACGCGTGTATATAAGTACACATACACTTGTTTTATTATTTCTTAGAAAACACAATTTTAAATAGAATTTTAATCAACTACCTGCGAGGTCAGGCGAGCTGGTGATTAGCCTTACCTGTCGCCTAACTAGAATTAATTTACAAGACTCACAACTTTCAATGCCTCGAGTGCTATGAAAGTCATTTATTAAGGGAATAAAAGCTTTGTAACCTGTTTACATACAAACCATGATTAATAGATCGCTTTTAAGTGAAAATTTAGCTTTAGAATGTATTGTTGTTGAAGTTGTATTGGTTTTTTAATTAAATATATCGTATTTGTAAATAAAATTGTGACAAAGTTAATCAAAGGAATTTGATGTGGTGCTAAGAAAGCTTTTATACTGCTAATTATAATAATTTTATATCAATATATATGTAAATAAAAGAGTAAAGAGGTAAGTTTAATTTAAATATAATAAAAAAATCGTTTTCAACCAACAAACCCTTCGACTAATGTATTGACATCTCGAAAACTACTGAACCAAATTTAAGAAAATTTGACAGTATACTAAGGTAAAATCTTCTTCTTGTAGGGCCTCTCCACTACTGGAGGTTGACGGTCAACTCGTCTTACTTCTTCTTATTCTTCGCCAAGCCCATCAGCTGTTCTACGCTGGCCACTCCCGTCCATTCTCTAATATTGCGGAGCGGCTTCCTCCTTCTGCCAGCGCGTCTTTTTCCACCGACCTCGCCCATCATGATGATTTGAAGAAGTCGGTGCCATTCGTGTCGAAACACATGTCCCAAGTATCTTATCTTCTTCTTTTCTTCGTAGAACTTCTTCGTTCATGACTCTATGGACCCAGCTTATCCTCAGCATTCTTCGGTAATACCACATTTCAAAGTCGTAATACATAAATGGAAAAAATAATACAAAAATATGTATGTATTTTAAGGTGAAATACTCGATTTCTGGAATCGTTTCTTCTCTTCCGTGCTTGAGGGCCTGAATAGATCTACTCAGACTCAAACAATTAAGCAATACCCATACAACTAGATCACATTAATAATCGCTTTCTTTGAAATTAGTAGAAAAAAATATCTAAACAAACAAATAGATTAGCGATAATTGTATAAAATCCATCTGTGTGAAGGTTTAGAAAACAAGTTGCTATTATTGAAAGTGGTTAGACGAGTTAAAACGTTTAAATGAAGCTTTAGTCGGACTGAATCCCTTTTAATTATGACAATTTTAGAATGATTAAATTGTTGTTTAAAACTAATATTGCAGCTTGCGTGCTTTGAACGCTGCATGACTCGTTTTCATTGTCATTAAATTTACTTTTAATTCAATAAAAACTAAAATATATTTTTATGAAAGTAGGTATTGTAGTTCTTTATTTTATGAGCGTGCGCCTCTCAACCGCAGTCGAGCGTTTGCCTCACGGCTGTGCACCAATAGCTTTCTATCTGTGCATTTATTAAAAATCGACGGCGTCTTAATGATTGAGAATTCATATTCAGAAATCTGAGGCCAAGAACTAAAGGTTGTGTTTTTTAACCTAGAGTTAAACGTTCAAACCGCATCTGTGATTCAATCGATCTTCCATCCTTGATTACTATAATTACTTTTTTTTTTTAATTTACAAAACGAAAAAAAATCAGTGGCGCTACAACATCTTTAGGTCTGGGCCTCAGATTTCTGAATCTGTTTCATGATATTTTTTCAATCTAATATAATGAGCAGTGTTGGCCTAGTGGCTTCAGCGTGCGACTCTCATCCCTGAGGTCGTAGTTTCGATCCCCGGCTGTGCACCAAAGGCCTTTCTTTCTATGTGCGCCTTAACATCGTTCGAACGGTGAAGGAAAACATCGTGAGGAAACCGATTTGTCTTGGACCCAAAAAGTCGACGGCGTGTGTCAGGCACAGGATGCTGATTTTGCCTATTAGATTGAAAATTGTTTATTTTACATACTTAAAATTGTGAAGAAAATAAAAGGTTACAGAGCTTTTATAAATGTAACGTCAACACGTTTCAATTTCTCCGCGTTCTATAAAAGAAACATTTCATTATTAATACTGTCAAATAACGGCTGTACAAAAATATCTCGCGTTTCTATATATGTTTCATGTATTTTAATCCATTTCTTTTCGAGATAAGTGTAAAGTGTGCTATGAAGTGACGGTGTCATTCAAATGCAATTTAACTAACAAAAGAATATTTATTCTGCATTGTGAATTCAATTCTAGCTAAATAATTGTTAGGAAGATTGACTTGCACAAAAATAACCATATGTATTATTAATAGTAGTAATAATAGGGTTTTTCGATACGAGTTAGAGGCATTTGAGTACGCGCATTCATGATTTTTATGAATTTATTACTCCTGTCCCATTTTATGGCTCTGGCACGATTTGTGCATTAGCCAGCGTCAAGTATAGGATTTTTTATAATTCGTGCTTATCTTTAGAAATTCGACCGTGTCCTCCATGTACGGTTTAGGCACTCGCCCGGTACCGTACAACCCTCCCAAAGGCCGAGAACAAATTTAAATTAAAACTTGCCCTCGAACCGAAAATCGAACCCGGTACTCCTCACCTAGCTGCCACTTAATAAGACCGCTAGGCTATGAGGCCCCTGTTAATTTAGGTTAAACAATTATGCATTATAATGTGTAAGATTTGGAAACTTCTTTAAAATAAAAAAAATACTGGGTCAGGGTTGGCAGCTCTCCCATAACAAAGGTAATATATTTTTGAAGTTATACTTCTATACTTCTTTAGGCGCGTTATGAAAAATTGATGAGGGTGAAATTTTACGATGCGCGCGCACCGTGACACAAAATTAACAGAATGAAGTTAGATCTAGATGGCATGAAAATCGATAATAACTATGTTCAAGTTGTATATGGCGATGTACATGGCGATTAAAAAGAGTGGCGGAGAGTTTATTGCCAGTTCTTCTCTTCCGTTCTACGCCCTTGATTTGAGAACTGGCAGTAAATGTAAAATTAGAAGCATTAATATGTATTTCTTTAATGACGAATCACAAGTGTACATTATGTTACCTACGTGAATAAATGATTTTTGAATTTTGAATTTTTTTGAATTTTTATATTCTAGTATTTTTATATTAAGAACACGTGTTTCGTAACAGTACAATTAAACAGTGTGAATAAATAAATATTATTTTGGTGTTTTTATTTAATTAATTTCATATAGGATGGTGATAGTATTTACTAATAATAATTGATTTTGAATTGAATTGATTAATTTTAATATTTATCGTTAATCACTAGTGCATTTTAGCTATTTTTTTCCATACGCCAAAGAAGTATAACTTTTAACGCGTGTATATAAATACACACACTCTTTTTTTTTTATTTAATTCAATAAACAACATTGTATCAGAGAAGTCTCTCCCAACGTAGGGTCCAAGCCACACAGGGGGCAATATGATTGTTAAGGGGTGGCATAAGAAAAGTTATTAAAATTATTTAATTGAATTTCAGTTTTTCATTATGTTTTGAAAATACATTTATGGTGTTTTATCAACAATTGCCCAGTGATTTCTTCCTAAAACATATCATTTAAGTTTCTTAAGAACAAGAAAGGCTTTAGGCTTTTTGGGCTGTCTCCAAATGAATGGATGTGAGAAAACTGGCATGTCTGATCATGATCATTTATATTTAACTTTTTTTAATGAAATTTTACATCATGAATAAAACAGACACATAATCGAATATTTCCTATGCCTAATTGGTCTTGCTTCTTTTTCTGCAGTGCGAGAAACACTGTGATGAAAGTTTGGCTAGTTAATTAAACCAACCCAACTCCTTCCAAAATCTCAGCCTGCCTTATTTCCAATAGAGGAGTTACAGTTGCATAACATATCTATGATATACATACAATTACAGAACATTCAATTATGTGAAAGGCAACTTCTTGTACGGTGTCAACGAATAATTGATTAACTTCCCAAATGACTAGTTCTTGGATGTATGAAGGTAATTGATATGAATTTAGCATATATATTATTCATGCACTTTGGTTTGGTTCGTAATGACTTTTACAAGGGAAAATGCTTTTTAATACACTTTCCGCGACTGTGATTTTCACTCATAAAACTATTTAGTACGGTGGTTAAGTTTTTTTAACGGTGTGCATTATGGGAATGTAAACGATTTAAGTAATGACTTCCATGAATTATTATTAGCCCACTTAAATTAATAATTTTATGATAATGTAATGATACATTATTTATAACTTTTAATGTAGGGGAATATATGCCTTTATATTGATTAAATCATATAATAGGTTGAGAGATACAACAGATACGGACGGTGATTGCCGTGTATTGAACACTTTTGAGTTATAAATTGTTTCCTTTTTTATATGAAATTTTTGTTATAACTTTGTGAGGATGTTTTCTTTAATTATTATTTTGGGATTTAGTTTTATTTTTTTGTGAAATAAATAAAAACTGAACCTAATCTATCTATCTGTGTTAGGATAGTAAAATAACATTTTTTTTTTGTGGTAAATAAACTTTACCACATAAAAATAGGTTTGGTAGTTTAAACCAAAATCCTCCTGGTGCCCACCTTTATTTATTAGATTTTATTAGAAAATATGTGGGCAGACCCAACACATATATACACTTATGAAGCTGAACACGTGCTTGGCAACTTAGGAGCTTTAAATATTGTATTGTCTTTTATTGACATAACATTTACTCATTTAAAGAAAAAAACTTTTTAACCGGATTAAAGTTATGTATTATTATAAATTTTCAATTATTTAACATAATTTTAAATTTAACCGACGTTTCCCATGCTTTCACAGCGTGCGTGGTCACGATGACTGAAGACAAAAGGTGTTGGATGTCAAAAAGTATCACTGCTGTAGAAAAAGTTACATTATCTGTATTTATTTACCTTTAAATATAACCAAATTTTAATAATATCACAAGTCATAGTGATACCTCTGTTTTCAAATCGTTTTAAATATGTATTGAAAAATAACGAACTGTTACTCAACTCAATAAAAATTTAATTTCATATATTCACCGAGACTTTAAACACAAACATTGTGGCTTGCAACAAAATTAATTAGGTATATCAATATTTAATTAAATTAAACGATATTTTAATTTAAGATAGCGTGTCAAAGTGCATGCTTATTATGGTTGATATTTCATTAAATGGGGTGAAACCTTTGGGGTGAAAGTTGATGGACGTAAAATGTGAGTTACTCAAAAACATTATTAAAGGTGTGTTTTATGACATAGGTTTAGTTGCGTGACCATTATGGATCATGGTGGAGTATTTAATGGATAATTAGAAGAGCTTCGTGCAATTAAAATAAATTTCAATTTAAGTTTGATACATTGACATTCATATGACAATATTGGTAAAATCGTAAACCAAAAACTAAAAGACAAAGTATATTTTATGTAAATAATGAGGTGAAATAAAAATCATCAAAAATCACTATAAAATAAATGTATTGTAATTTTTTTGTTAAACCGCCATGATTATTATAATCAAATGCATTTTATATAGGTAGTACGATATTTTATTTTACGTGTTTATCAAAATACATACATACTTTAAAAGCGCTCATTTTGATTTACAATGGGCGCTAACACATTATTTATGGAGAAAGCTTAATCGAAGCTTTTACAACTTTGATGAATGTAAAGTACGCGCCATGGTACTTTTTACATTTTAAGATTTATTAAATTGTGTTTCAAATGTGCTTTTAATTTTTATTAGAATACAAAATTTGATGCTCTATTCATAACATAAAAGTGTATGTAATAAATAAATTAATTTTTATTAATTTTTTTTTAAGACAATTCACACCAATTGACCTAGTCCCATGCTAAGCTGGTAAAGCTTGTGTTATGGGTACTAGGCAACGGATATACATATTATAGATAGATATAAATACATATTTTAAACACCCAAGACCTAAGCACAACAACAAATGCTCATCACATCGATGTTCGTCTCAGCCGGGATCGAACCCGGGACCCATGGATTCGCAGTCAGGGGTACTAACCACTAGACCAATGAGTCGTCATAATAATTTCACCTGAGACAATAAAAATACAAATTGCATAACCAATCTAAAAAAATGTATATAGTGACTGACAGTACAGGAAGGAGCTCAACAAGAATAACAATAGTTAAACAAATATCGGCTCTTTTATTCGCAAATTCGTAGAATCGTGTAAACGGTGATGAAATTTAACTATCAAATTGGCTCTACTGGACGGTTTCCGCCGCGTTGGTATCGATTAATATCCTATAATGGTCACCAATTATTTATATAAAATCTAACGTGTGGGCTTTCCAGGTGATAGAAAATCATGTTTTTTATACGTATATAACGACGTATATACTACATGTATACTTAGATGACTGTAATTGTAAATAAATATTTTAAAAAAAACGCAATTTTACAAAATAGCACTAGTTCGTCTTCGATGTTCCATATCTTCAATGAATAGAAAATATTAATAATACTTACACTTTATTTACTAAACTAACAATATTACATAACTGTTTTTCTGTAAAAATTTAAAAATTTACAAAATTAAATTTTTAAATTTAAATTTTAAATATTTAAAAAATATCTATTGCGTGTTATAGTATAGTTAAAATGTTCCGGTCACATGTAAAATTGTTGTTTTGGTTTATAAATAGACGCTAAACTACTGGAGTTAGAAACTTGATAATTCGCGACTTATTATTTCAATTGATTGATATAACTTTTGATAAAGCTTGTCTTTTTTTTATTGATAAAAGGTTTGCCAACGCACGGCACGCTCATACATTGGTAAAACAACCACAAAATACAATTTTTAATGTGACAAGCACTTAAAGGCAAACATGACATACATGTAGAGATCATACAAATATTAATCTAAACAATTATTAAACAAAACAAACATTTTAAAAAAAACAATTACTGATCAAACAATTAAAAATCACCACAATTGATTTTATACTTCAAATGTAGGGAAAAGCAATTTTAGAAGCGGTTATGTTCTCGACCATGAGTGGGTTTGGTTTACAGCTGTACTAAATTTTTGTCAATACTTGCTTGTACGGGAAAATATCGAGAGGAAAAAGGATTAATTATTTCTTGATTAACCGTATAATTGAATTCTGAATCCAAGCTATAAGTATATGTGCTTGCTATTAAAAAGACTTAGAACTCACAAATGTCTTGGCCAATATATTTTAAATACTACTTTTATCTTAAGATAATTTCCAACTATAAAATAAATCGGTTACGGTTTTAAAAGTGATTTTTCAACTCAAAAACTTTAAGATTGCGGTTAGGTAAGTATCGTCAATAAAAACTTTTCTCGATACATCCCTAAAGCAGGCCGAGGGGTGAATTTTTTACTATCAAAAGAGATATTAAACTTTTTACTTAACTTGTCTCGTAAATTTTGTGCGGCCTTTAATATTTATACCTCGGCTTATTAAATTGCAAACTCTGATATTTTATCTACGCTTCAAGTGGGCAACCCTGAATAAATTACGTAATTCTTAAGGTTATAAACATTTAAATATACTAGGAGTGTTCGAAATTCGAAATTTTGTTACGGTTTCATTACGGCAAACTATACCTCTATAATTAAAGGCAATTATTAATATACAGTTGTCTACTGAATGTGGAAAATAATTGTCAGTGTAGTTTAAGTAGTGTTTGTAATGATTATTTCAATAAATGTAATATTTTCTAACACATCTATCATCTATATATATAAAAATGAAACCCGTTTTCCGTTGTCACGACATAACATGAAAACGGCTTGACCGATTTGTCAGATTTTTTTTTATAATATACCTTGAAGTACGAGGATGGTTCTTACGGAGAAAAATTAAAAAAAATTGAGTGAAAAAGTCTAAAAACAACACTTTTCTATATTCCCATACATAATATTCGTAATAATACTTAAAAGTCAATTTGAACTTTAATACCATATCATAAAGTTCAAGTGTTAGTGGAGGGGTTCCGGGAAGGTAAATTTTTATTTTTTGACATAATGTATTTGTTGTCTTATCAAATTTCTTTTTTTATCTTAGCTAGACCCGAATAGCAGAATAAGTATTTAAAAAAAATAAAGAATCAACTGTTAGGCGGTACGATGTTCGCCAGGCCAGCTAGTTTTATATACAATATTTGCACCTTTATGTGTCTAATTTCATGTTTGTCAGTGTAAAAAAGATTAACAAAGAATGTAATAATACGATATGATATCATATATTTTCTACAGGGATCTTATAAATCGAATATAAATATAGTACGAAATATTAAGCGTTTTGAGATTTCTAAACAGAATTTAAATGCGTAGGAATATTAAAAATAGATACTTAAAAAGTTGTATTTTATATTATTAACATTAAAATTACTCGTAATTAATTCACAGTCAAAAATCCTGGCATATAAAAACATATTCTTTATGTTCTACATTATTTTAGATCATACATACCAATTTAAAATCGGAGCACGTCACTAAGAATTCTAAATAGTTCACGGAACAGTTTTACATAATCAACCTCCTTGGATATTTCGCGCCAATAAACCATAGAGACACATGCAAGCACAGATAATAAATTTACATCATATCGTAGTGTTTCGCGCGCAATCCCAAGAAAAACAAGAGTAGAAGACACGTTTGCCCGCTACGACGTTATCGCTACGACTGAAGTCCGTGGCAAAACTTTACGAAGTCCTTAGACCGCCGGTCCTCGCGTGCCGCTTTAATATTTAATTGTATAATTTAAATTTAATACCATAGTGTGTGAATTGCTAAATAAGTTTAATATTTAATATGGGCTAGTCTGTGAATATATAATGATTTTACTTTGTGTGGCCATTTTTTCGGGATTAGAGTTTGATTTTCTTCTTGTGAGAACAATCGATTTATTTTTTATCTAATTAATATAATCTTCCAGTACTTTTTGTTACTATGTACTGGCACAATACTACGAAAGGAAGGAATTTAATTTTTTCTTGTTATTATTGAAGTAGTGTTGCGGTTTGTGTACATCAATTCTTAGGTGCTTTTCTGGGTTCATCTAGATTCTAGACTATTCTATATATCACATATTAAAACAAAATTCGATAAAAAGATTCTGAGTATTAACATAATTAAACTTATGTAATCTCATATTTCAATTCAGAATCCGAAAATGACTCTACAGCGAACTTATAATCAGAAATCAATATCGAATTATTGGTCAAGTTTTTTTTATCGTAATTAATAATTTAAGTTGAAGGTCAATTAAACGAAGTTTATGCCGAATTGTATAATATATTAATATGATTAATATCAATCAACGTAATTAATTTTTTTAACAAAATCTTTCATCTCTTTCTGGCAAATTGTGTTTACGCTGTGATGAAAACAGACAAATTAATACTCAATTTCACCAGAACAGTGGGATAGGTTCTATAACGGGTCTGGGCGTTACTGCATACGATTTTTTGCATTTTCTGAGAAGATTTACTATGGTAATATATATATTTTTTTTACCATAGGAAACTAAAGATTTCAACGAACTGAAAGCACACCAACTTTTTGAAAAAAGCTGATATTTTGACGGGTGAATTTTCGATTGAAAATTAGGGTGTTTTTTCGATATTAATTCAAAATAAGGTGAAAAAATAAATATTTTTAATCAAATAAATTACAGCGTATTTGGGACATAGAAAGGTAAAATTTCGTTAAATAAATAAGATTTTTGTAAAAGATAAAAATTAAAAACTAAAAACTTAGTTTTTTGAATTTTTCACATAAATTTTGAGGTTATGTGAAAAATGTGTGAATACAAAAGTTTTGTTTTTAGATGCATCGAAAGTCGCACGCTTTAGCCACTAGGCCAACACATATACATTTGTTTTAATATCCCTAGTCATAAACTCTTATATCATTCCAGTCTTCATACTTGTCCCCTTGAAATTTCCCGAAAACACCAATTATGAGTCAACGTCTATACGTGACCCAATAAATATATTTTGTCAGAACATTACCGAATATTGCTTATACGTGCTCCGTTAGACATTTTTAGAGGCTTTTACCGTTTTATGCCTCTTAAAATAAACACCCTTCGTCTACTAGAACTACAGCCTTTAGTAATAGTAGTTTATCTTTTCTTATTTTATAAATTTTAGTTTAATACATTAATAAATTTGCGGGTAGGACTTGCAACCTTAATAACTTTTATTTTGTCATTAAATTTAATATATGTATAGTGTATACTGTATGTACTGTATAGTATATACATATATACTCTAAGTATACTGTATGTATAAAGTATTACATTTGTAAACCAGCACTGAAAATGCCACTTAAATGCTGTGTACAGTAATTGGGATTCAGGTTTACAAACGTTGTTTAGTTTGCAGTAACATTATGTATTCACTAAATCTGTTGTCTGTTTCTGTACTGATCATGTAAAAAATAAAGTAAAATAAACGTCTGAAAGTGATGTTTTTTATAGAACAGGTCAAATGAACAAGAACACCTGTTGTTAAGTGTTATTTAACATTGTCACTTACACTGCTTGCAAGTGCGTCGTCGACCTTAAGAATCTGTCTTTTCTTGAAGAAGGATTTAGATTAGTTGCTATTTAATAAACGGTAATTAACTATTCAGTGATACATTTTTTTATTACCTTAGGTTTGTGGCTAATGTTTTCCTAGTATTATATTTGTAGATATATTTATGTATCTATACCACAGAGTGCAGTGTTGGCCTTGCAGCTTAGCTTGCGACTCTCATCTCTAAGGTCGTAGGTTCGATCCCCGGCTATGCACCAATGGACTGTCTTTCTATGTGTGCATTTAACATTCGCTCGAACGGTGAAGGAAAACATCATGAGGAAACCAGATTTAGACCCAAAAAGTCGACAGCGTGCGTTAGGCACAGAAGGCTGATCAACTTCTTGCCTAGTAGATTACCAAATGATCATGAAACAGATACAGAAATCTGAGGCCCAGACCTAAAAAGGTTACAGCTCCATTGATTATTTTTTATACCACAGATGAGCCTCGAACGGGACTTATTATTATTAAAAGTTTGATTCAATAATAATTGTACCTATACCCAGTAAGTAGTAGTATCCCTAATACTAGGTAAATTTGTAGCAAAAATTGTACTAAATTGATTCGCTACCTGACTATCAAAGAGCGATGAGTAAATAATGGAGCGTATATTAAACATTCGTTCGTATAAAAGA
The DNA here is from genome assembly GCF_905475465.1 of Pieris napi. Lineage (NCBI taxonomy): Eukaryota > Metazoa > Arthropoda > Insecta > Lepidoptera > Pieridae > Pieris > Pieris napi. The sequence continues at coordinate 9,109,348 of NC_062254.1, forward strand.
AAATGTACTCAAATTCGGGTCAACTGACTCATAAGTAGAAAGGGTCAATATTCAAACGTGCCAGATTTGTGAGGGTCCCAATGGAGTAGGTGCAAAATATCTCGATCGGATTTGACACTTCGATATCGTTAAATCATTTATTGGGCTCGTTAAAGGTGAGGTAGGCTTTTTTATCCTTCAAATATTCCGAGATATGTTTGTTAACTATCTATCTACGTAGTATAGATCAAAACATACGTACATAGATAGGTAGGTAGAATTGCTTTCCGTTAAACGTATTTTTAAATAGCTTTATGGGTTATTTAAAAATATTATTCTGAAGTTAGTATGTTAGTATGTGATACATTTTGTGAGTAGGCTAAATAAATGTCTTTGTTTTTCGTTTCTAATACAAGTCATATTATATATATTGCCTATATATATATAGTAAGATACGTATAATTAATATGAAGTATGACGTGTAAGCGTGCGATCATCCCGGCTGCTAATTTCTTTGCACCAATGGACTTTTTTTATTTTATATTATGGCGATAGTTTTAATTTTATGCCAGTCACCAATTGACTTTCCTTGTGCGCTAAACAAGCGCGGTTAAGTTAAACAAAAGAAAAACCCGACATTTCTTCTAAAAGTTTGACATGTGACAGAAGACTGTTAATGGTGGTAATGTCTAAGAAGAAATTGTCTATGTTTCAGTCTAAGGGTGCGTACAGACTATGTAAAATATTATATAACTTGTGTTTTATAACACGTCCACATTATGTAACCTTGTTATTCAACATTATAACATAAAACAATACTGTACACATTAGAATAACAATGCAATATAACAATGTTATATAACCATTTTAAATAACAAAAAAAAACAAAAAAACGTAGATGCTGGGTTCGTCCTAGCATAGATATCAATAATATGTTATTATAACATGTTTTATAACATTCAGTGTCCACATTATCTGAAACATGTTGTATAGCAATGTTGTATAACATGTTATATTATATAGTCTGTACGCACCTTAAGTAAGTCTTTGTACAAGACTAAGAACAAATAGATGAAATCTAAAAACTCATATAGGTTTTAGCTGTTTTTATATTTATTTGATAGTTTAGAATATTAAAATAACGTCTGAATATTCTTTGTGAAAATCCTTTTAATGACAAGAGTATATCAGTTGCTTGTTCAGCTTTCTATCGTTTACGTGCAGCAAAACAAAGCTTAGTTAGAATTTAATCTAAATAAAATGCAATCTAAGCAAAGAATTGTGTTGAATCATGTTACTTATATTAAATTAACGCTGAATTTTATTTTGTATTGTAACATTATTGTTCTCTGTGAAAATTGTATGTATAAAACATCACTTTACTATTCCTATCATATTAATTTTTTTCGGTATTTTTATCTACACAATCGCTACAGCTTTCCGAAAACGGGGGACTGAAAAACGTAACAAAAGAAGATCATTCCTATTTATTACATAAATATCTTATTTGTTCAATACAAATACACAAGTAATCTCCGCCGCGCCGTTTTCGAAACTCTTGATTCATATTAAACTGTTAGAGGTCTCGGATTTATTAATAAGTCAGAAAATTTACGTAAGCAGCTCAAAATATGAATATGAAATTGACGGTTTGGTATTTAAGAAGTAAAAATAAATCAGTGGCGCTACAAGCACTTTAGGTCTTGGCCTCAGATTTCTGAATCTGTTTCATGATCATTTTTCTATCTAATATGCAGGTAGGTAATCAGCTTCCAGTGCCTGACACAGGCCGTCGACTTTTTGGGTCTAAGACACATGTCTTAGACCCAAAAAGTCGACCCAAAAACTGACATCAGTTTTCTCAAGATGTTTTCCTTTACCGTTGGAGCGAATGTTAAATGCGCACATAGAAAGAAAGTTCCAACGGTGCACAGCCGGGGATCGAACCTAAAACTAAACATAATTTGAAGTCCTAAGGGTTGAGGTCTGGACTAGATGAGGGCCAGTGTTCCATATTAAAAATATTTAAAAAGTTGAAAAAAAATAAAAGTTTTTATGTAGTTATCTCTTTACTTGAAGAATACTATAAGAACATAACTCTTTACTTACTCGTTATTTCTTTACTTGAAGAATACTATAAGAACATAACACCTTTAACAAGATGGCTTTTTATCTAGAGTTTTCCCATATGTAATGTAATGGTCGTTGAAACCTCTTTAGTATACTGAAATTGACTGAAACTCTAGCTATATGTATCAGATAATCTGTATTTGCTATGATTCAATTTTTTTTACATAAATATTCATTGAAAAACAAAAGACTTTTAGATGACCTTCACATGACTTTAAAATGTTTATTACCTATTGAAGCGACTCAGTATTGCCATAATACTGAGTATAAACTTAAAACGAATTTAAAAGGGAGGCATTGTTAAATTCACTGTCTATATTGGCGTTATTGTTCAGAAATTTAAAAGCCAATAAAAAGCTCCACTCCATAGTTTGAACGCTTCGACTGTTGCAATTGATAACTTTTCATTTTGTTTATAAAATCATATTGATAATGATGATTAAATATTATAATAAACTTTTTATTCGTCAATAATCAGGTGTTATTTTAAGAAAATCATCGCAAGGTAACCGGATGCCTTAGAGCCAAAAATCAACGGCGTATGCCAAGCTGATCTCTTATTAAGAAAATAAATCACGCATAAGATACAAAAATCTAAGCCCAAATCCTAAACCTAAAATAGTATTAAATATACTGAGTTATTTTCATGCTAATTTAGTTCAAGATTCAAAACCAACAACCCACTTTACATTCAAATGGTATGGTATAACCCTTGGGCGACGGTTTAGAGAGATAAACTCGCTTGCGTTTGCCTGTGTTCAATAGTAAAAATGTGAGATAATATTAAAATAGCTATTATGGGTTATGATTTGAATATGAAGTTAACCCTAAATAACAATTTAATTAATTCTATCATCAATCTATCCGAAACCGCACCTATTTGTGTTGCAGAGTGAAACCAAAATAGTTATTGTTTGATGAAATTATTAATCGGGTAGTGAACTAATTTTAGATAAATATAAATAAATTATACCACAAAATATAACGTTTATGTTTGCCGTACTGAAATTATCATATTTAAATTAAATTTAGAATTAAAAAATGTGACGTTTTCGAGTAGGTTCGATCCCTATATAGTAATCCGTAATTTTGAATACTGTAACCCGACCAACACTTTCAGATTCAATCTAGGCGAGTCAATTATCATATTTAGTCAATTATTATATTTGATCGACTGTTATAGTGTGTGCAATCTCTTTTACCGGAATCTTTTATTTCTTAGAAATAGGTTTCAAATTAAAATTTTAATACAAATACAATAAATCTAAGGATTTTCCTGAGCTTCCTGAGTTTTATAAAAAATTAAGATCCAAGCGTAAACAACGACAACAACAACAAGGTAAGGAGCTATATGAGTATAATACTTTGAAATATATTATATTAATACTAGCTGACCGGGCAAACGTTGTTTTGCCATGTATATCATTTATAATAAAAAAAATAGGAGTTGATCGTAGAGGGGTGAAAGTAAGGGGTTGTATGTATTTTTAATGCTGTATCACAAAAAAATAAGAACAGAAATAATATCTAAAATTAAAAAAAAAATATTTAGGGGTTGACTACCCTTAACATTGAGGGGGATGAAAAATAGATGTTGTCCGATTCTCAGACATACCCAATATGCACACAAAATTTCATGAGAATCGGTCGAGCCGTTTCGGAGAAGTTTAACCACAAACACCACGACACGAGAATTTTATATATTAGAAATAATGTTACTATCGAATTCCAGTACCAGCGCTTTCATTTTCACTCAAATCGTCGACGAGCTTGTTCATTTAGATCGGCTACATCCCTTGCGTTGCGTTGCGACGTAGAGAGATGTAAAGACTCTCTGTGGATATTCTCTCGCATATATTATTAAAACGGATTAATACCTGCGGCTAAATGTCATCGGATGTGAAGACATAACGCAAATTTCAACCCATTACACATTGACGTCTGGCGTTCCACGACTGAGCGCTATTTCAGACACCTATTGACACACACAACCACTTTATAGAACCGACTAACCGACGATATATCCGAGACGTCACGACCTTCAAGAGAAAAGCGTACTTAAACGACGACAACGCACTTGCAATCCTCCTGGTGTTGAAGATGTCTGCAGGTATGCCTTTTGTCCTATAAAAAAACTGCACATAACTCTGAAAGCTTCCCAAAGAAAACAAGTTATTCTTGATACTAGTGGAACAAACTTTAATCTTACCTTCAAAATAAATAAAAATAAAATATGTGTATTAGGGAATATAAGACAAAGGTATCACTTATTCCACGTCATTAAATTTGAATCGGTAGACATCCCTACTCATCGGCAAAGAAGACAGAGGGTGTAGGCCGAGAGAAAAATCCGGCGTAAAAAACTCTCAGTACTCTTTTAAAATAGCAAATCATCAAACAACACTTATTTTAAAACAAATATCGCAAATTAATTAGAGGTAGCCTGTCTAGCACTAGTCCCAGGCCCTTTTATCAACTAGATAATCGTTAACTTTATAGTAAGACTTTTTACACAGCTTTTCTTTAATACATTTATTAAATGTATTAAAAGAGCCTCTGGGATTTTATTAAAGAAAAGTATCCCTTTTCCCGAAGAAATACTAACTTAAGATAGTCTAGTACGGGGAAATTGCAGCCTGCGTTTGTTCCGAGTATTAACATTGTGCGTATAATCGATTCTAGTAAACTTATCACTATTTTTGTATACATACATAATATTTTCATAAATATATTGCGAGGGAAAAAGCCAGCCTTTAGCCTCATATACCTACCTGGCCAATGTATAAGTACCTATATATAACATCTCTAAGCCAAATTCATAAGTAAATATAGAAAATAATTTTCCACGAAGTTATTTCGATATTAAAACGCACGTCAGTCTCATGTCTAGTTAGTTTGAAATAAAATGCCTAAATTATGAACGTTATATTCACAAAGGCACTAAATTGACAACTTTTTTTTATAGAACTAGGGTAAACGGGAGGAGGTTCACCTTGTGTAGACGTCCGGGCGAATTTGTTAGGAGCAAAAAGTTCATATATTAATCAATATCACTTTAGAAGTTTAGTAATGTCAAATTTTCTAAACCAGTATTCTAGAAAAGAAATACAATAGGCGGCGGACGGCCTGGCAAAGTTTTATGAAAGAATATTTTACTGCCAATTTTAGTATATCAGTAATGGTTAACATATTATTAACTACGCTAATACGTTTTTTGGATAAGAGTAAGTTCAACAAAAAAATTAAAAGGCCGGCAACGCACTTGCGAGCCTTCTGGCAATGTTAGTCGCCCACGCCGTTAAGTATATCAGTAATGGTTAAAATATTAATAACTAAGCTAAAACGACTTTTGAATAAGACTAAGTTTATTCATAGTATTCAACAAAAAAACAAAGGCCGGCAACGCACTTGCCATGCTTCTGGCAATGTAGTAGCTCTTGCCCCATTTAGTATATCAGTAATGGTTCAAATATTAATAGCTACGCTAAACGTTTTTTGAATAAGACTAAGTTTATTCATAGTACCCAACAAAAATTTTAAAAGGCCGGCAACGCACTTGCGAGACTTCTGCCAATGTGAGTACCCAATGGCGAAGGTATCGCTTAACATCAGGTGACATAATACAAAAACAAAATTATAACATCGGTAATCCAAATAGTAAACTTAATTTGAAAAAAAAAATTAATATATTTTTGGCCAATTACGAACGCGGCAAATATATTGATCCCATGCATAGTTAATGTTTTACAAAGAAATAATGACTAAATAAAGTCGTGCTATAAAACCTTAAAGCTTAATCAGTTATTTTGTAATAATTAAAACTTAAAAATACTATAACAATTACTTGTAAGGAAGTAAATTAAAAATGAAAAATAGGGTTATTAAACGCGATAAAAATATGGAAGTAGCCACGCTCGCGTTGCGTGAAACATAAACATGAGGGCCGCGGGTTTTTGATTTATTTCTAACATTTGTCAGGGCTATACCTAATATGCTGGTATTTGACCCCTTGATAAAACTAGTGACCCGCAACGGTATAACACGCCTTTAATCTACTACTCCATGATGCATTTCTTTTTTTTTTTAGGGCGATACGTAGACCGAGCTCCATGAAAATAGATACTTAAGATTGGAGTTGCAAACCGTTTAAAGACTCACTATTTAGCCAAGTAAGGTTACAACCTTTTTAGGTCTGGGCCTCAGATTTCTGTTTCTGTTTCAAGATTATTTAGCTTAACAGGCAAGCAGGTGATCAGCCTCATGTGACGCCGTCGACTTTTTGGGTCTAGGGCAAGCCAGTTTCTTTACAATGTTTTCCTTCACCGTTCGAGCCAATGTTAAATGCGTAAGAAAGCAAGTCCATTGGTCCACAGCCGGGGATCGAACCTACGACGTCAGGGATGACAGTCGCACGCTGAAGCCATTAGGCCAACATTACTCTAATAATATCAGCCTCTTTAATTCCACACACTAAAAATTACAAATCAGATTGATGTTAGTTCTGTTAGTATACACTTAGTCTACGAATGTTTTTGTTATTTACATTACTTCGTATTCTGCAGTAATAATAATTAATTAATTAATTAATAATTCCCCTTTTGGGTAATAGCCTCCTACTGAACTTTCAATTTGGATCTGCCCTGTGATTCTGTAACTCACACAGCGGTTTTCGCATCGGCGCTCGCTCTCAAATCAGTCGTGAAGCAGTCATTTTATGATTTGGCATTCTGATAAACAATAAACTACAAACTCCCACCTTTTCAGAATGCCAAATCATAAAATGACTGATTCACGACTGATTTGAGAGCGACCGCCGATGCGAAAACCGCTGCGTGACTTCGAAAAGTGAGTTACAGAATCGCAGGGCTGTTCTTTGCTTCCTCCATCCATTTCTGCCAAGAAACCTTTATGATGTTGTGAGTCCATTTTTTGTGGTCTTCTCACGTTTCTTTGTTATTGTGAAAGTATGTAATATAAATAATTACATTTTCATATTACGCCTGTTCCATAAACGGTTCACAGGTTCGCTTATGACGTCAATACAATAACGACTGCATTTACATTTACTCAAACAAAGATATGACGCCGCGGACGAAAGATGGACAAACTCTAAAAAATATCAAGACAAAATACAAAATACCATCCGTATCACCTCGACGTCCGTCGTTCCACAACTGAGCGTTTTCTAAGGCAGTTTTTGCCGCCCACCACCACTATGTGGAACCAGCTGCCCACTGAAGTATTTCCGAACCAATTCGACTTAGAGTCCTTCAAGAGTCCGTACCAATTCTTGAAAGGCCGGCAACGCACTTGCGAGACTTCTGGCAGTGTGAGTGTCCATGGGCGGCGGTATCACTTTACATCAGGTGAGCCTCCTGCCCGTTTGCCTCCTATTACATTTTAAAAAAAACTCCCGGCTACATTGTTCAATTTATAAACATACAAAATTTACTTGGGACATACAAAGCGCAGAGGCACTGAGAACTTGGAGAAACTGATCGTGGTTGCCTACACAGAAGGCAAAAGATCGCGTGGCCAAGATGGCGTCAACCAGATGGCCCGATCAAGTGGTAGACTCATCGTCCTCAAAACTATACACTGTTATAAGAGAGACGCTGGACAGAAACCGGTTGAAACAGATTGTCCGTTGCAAATGCTTTTTTGCTGACCACGGCGATCTGACATGAGCTGGGCAAGGGCATTAAAGATACACATCAGAATGAGCCCATTAGACTAAAATTGGGCTAGCTGATGGCGACGTGTATCTCGTTCGTATATAATATTAAATTTCTCATGTAAATAAAAAATAATTTTTGTAATGATAAATAAAGTTCTTTAAACATTAGCTGCCCATTGTAGAGAGTAACACATCGTATCATTAAATAACTAAGACCTGTTATATAACGTATTTTATATATAACGACGCGAAGATGTACATAAGAATTAGTTGAAATATATTTCTATTTATTTCCAGAAATAGGTGTAACAAATAGTTATAATTTACCTTCACGAAAAAAAATGTTGACATCGTTTTTTAAGTTACGGTCGAATGTGCCGGAGTAATTGGAAGGTCAGACTAATATATTGGCTCTCTTTGTCCATGAGGTACAGTGATGACGTCATAAATATTTTTTCCTTTTACTAGCCTTATAATTTCCTTCACGGCTACTTGGGTTTTATGAAAGTAACTTAGAACGGTTGAGGCTGTTTTATAATATTTGACTAAGTAATTTTGTTGAGACGTGAAACTGGATTTATTTTTATTATTATATTACATATTAAAAAGAAATGAAATTGTAATTGTTTTATGGTGAAATGTAATCTATAGGAGCCCGAAATCTAAAAATTGTATCAGGTAAGAAGGCTGAAGCTTTTATTGAAATGAAACTTCTTTAGGCGCATGAGGGTAAATTATTAAGTCTTTGTCGAAGAAAACGGAGAGAGCGATGGAGAGAAAGTGAGAAGGGTGAATTACCTTATAAAATTCTATTTTTGAAATTAAAATTTCGTTAAGAAAATTTATGAAATATTAGTATTTTATATTATATGCAAAATAATTTATTGAAATCTCATATGAATCTCAAATCGAAGAAATAAATTTAAAAAAAAAATTATAATTTGTATTAATTTTCGACACTTTAAATATTTTAATGACAATTAAATTCCTAACATATCTTCCTTTTTCCCTCCCTCTAAGTCTCGGAAATCTAAAGTTTTAGATATGTATAAATATGAACAAGACCTAAAAATTAGTTTCACTTCTGACATGTGTACTTTGTACGCACGCACTTTTTTTATTTCTTCACGCTTATCTAAGGAAATCAGGCATTTAAAAAGAACATGATTGATAGATGTTGATAAAATATATGAGAAATTACAAAATAATAGCGTTTTTGGCCATTAGTACGAATTTAAAAACAAAGGAGGTTACTTTGTTACATACATGTGATATTGGTGGAATTGAATAACATTTAAGTATCTATTTAGACTTCTATATGTGTTTGATTAAAACAATACTTAGTCTCAATAGTTTATACTTTCTAAAATATCCACGCATTTTTAAAGGTATTTCGTAATATTTTTTTTCAGTTAACGAGTAAACAGGTATTTTTTTTTTGAGAAATTAAATTTGAGAAAAAAATTATTAAAGGATATTAAATTTCAAGAAAGCTGCTTTATAATTATACTCAGTAAAGGCTAATTTTTTAAATGTAAATCTTATAATATGTAGGGAAGAAAAGATAGGTACGGAAGGTGATTGTGTACTTGTCGTTATGGATTATAAATTGTTTACTTGTGAAATTTCAATTTTGGATTTTTTTGTAATTTCAGGCTTTAGGGAACGCTGTGTCTATCTGCTGATAGAAAACCAATTTATTGGTAATTTTTACCAAATAATAAGGTTTGGTAGGATACTCCAAAAATCCCCCTGCCCATGCATTTAGTTTTATTTCTAAATCTTATACTAGTTGTTGTTAATTTTATTAAAAAAAATTTAATCAAATGGTTATACATGACCCATAATAATAATCTTATTAAAAATAAGTACTAAGTTGATTTGTTGACCCTTAAATCACTCATCATAGTGACGTACTTAAATAAAGCATTAAATATTTTGTTTTGTTAACGTCCAAGTAACAATAAATACATTTCAGGCACTCATTTATATTACTATCTAAACGAAAATCTCTAACTACACTTTTCCGTGTAATTGTACAAACATTCAGTGAGTCAGCCCTGACCGTTTGTCGTGACGACTGTACATTAAACTAAAGATCGGTTTTTTCGAGCGTTTTGCACGCCACCTGTATTCAATACTAAACAACACTATGTAACATAGAGTTCTGGAATAGAAATTGGGTACAATCGCTGCGATGACGTCACATCCTGAATTGCGTTTACAAGTTCTTCCGACAGAGGATGTATACAACTTCATTACCTAAGACTAAGTCTTTGGGCCAGTCAGTGATCAGACTGGTCGAGGATCTCCCTTTAGGTCGGATAATGTGTTCTCATCCCTTTCCAGAAGGTCCAATTCATTTTGTTATTACTGTTATGGAAGCGTTCACGCAATTTTTGAAGATTATTGAAAGTGTAACGCGCCGTAACGTTTGTCTGTACCCAATAGTGAAACGTTTCGTGACCACCCAGTGACTCTTTATACATAAAAGTTACCATTATGTGCTAAGTACTGGAAAGTCGAAAATAATATTAACAATAACGCGTAATTCAATCCCCGCCCCGCATCATAACGTTTTACAAAAGGACAAAATTCGTTACGTAATACTTGAATGTTGTTGGTATTTGACGACAAAAGAAAAGATGGACAATTGACATTATAGAACTAACGGGAAAAACTGGATAAAAGTTGCTCAAGACAAAGAGAAATGGAAAAATATAGAGGAGGCTTTTACTAAAGGGGCCATACAAAAACTAGACCACTAAAACGAAAAAGAAATCTAACAGAATTTTTTTAAAACTTACACTAACACAACCAAAACTTATATTAAGGAATGTAAACTAACCAATTGTTGTATGGATTAATAAAGCTTTAATAATATTGTATTCTCATGTGCCATATATGCTCTTCCTTCAAAATACCTGATGTTAAACGATACCACCGCCTATGGACATTCTTAACGCTGGGCTCGCAAGTGCGTTCCTGGCCTTATAAGATTTGATACGTTCGGAAATACTTCTCTAAGGTATATAACGAACTCTTGAAATAAAACCATTACGCAGATTACATATCAATATTTTTAGTGTACATTTAAATCTATATTTTAGGAATGAAAATTTTTTCTCGTCTTTTACTATTAGGGTTTCTAGTATCTATATATCTTTGATTTGCATACAATACGCGCTGGAAATACACGGAAAAATGCCCCATGTAACGGTTATAATTGACTATTAACTTAACGTTTTAATTGTAGAGGGCGCCTTTGTAACGTTCCGATCGGAAATGGGAGCTCTTTAGAGTTAAGTGAGCCGGAATGGCGGAATTGTATCGGATATGACTGGCAACATTAAGTCTTTAAGTTACCAATTTTGCTTGTCACAATATAAATTTACATAAGATAATTCTTTATTGCGTATGTACGTAGAGTGAAAGATAAAATAATCTGATATGGGAGGGAAGTTTAATATTAATTCCGTAAATTGATTCAAAAATATAAATCAAAATTGAATAATAATACTTTAATAATTCCGGTTTTGGTGCTTTCCTTGCTCAACGAATGAGTATCGCAGTACAGCGTGGAAAAGCTACCAGCGTTAAAGGTTGCCACAGGGATTTTTGTTTTATTTTTCGATTCATTAATTTTTAATTATAAATAAATTACTGAGCGTTTTTAAGGCAGTTTTTGCCGGGCACCAACCAGCTACCCACTGAAGTGTTTACGGTCCAATTCGACTTCGACCAATTTTTTAAAGGCCGGCAACGCACTCGTGGTCCCTCAGGCATTGAGTGTCCATGGGCGGCGGTATCACTTAACATCAGATGATCCTCCTGATCATCCTTTTAAAAAAAAAAGCAAAATATACATGAATTATCAAAAATGTTAAAGAGCGCTATTTGTAAAGTTTTCGCATTGTTACTGGACTATATTAGCTTTCTTTCAAATCTTTCACCTTAAAATTATCGCTTTGCCTATATTATATTTTCCTACAAGTCTCCAACAATAACAAAACGTTACATAAAATTATAATGTATTGAGATAACGTTCAATTTTATATGTAAAAAAGAGGTTTAATACAAGTTGATTTATTTCGTTTATAATTTAAGCCCTGACTTAATCTTAATTCGAATAAAATTGCCCGACCTCAACATGGTAATACTGTAATTTGTGAGCGTCCCGTTCGGAAGATTCCCGCCTAATCTTATTACGGTGAAAATCGGGCCGCTTTTGTTCGTGAACCATTAACTGACCTACGGCATTTTTTTCCCATTACTTTTACTAAATTGTAATGAACGCAAATTTTATATTGACTTAATATCTAAGTAGAGAAATGTTGGCCTAGTGGCTTCAGTTTACGACTTATTCGTGAGGTCATAGGTTCTACTGCACTGTGCACCAATGGGACTTTCTGTCAATTAAAAGAAATGATGTGCCTAAGACAAAAAATAGATACAACCTTGCGATTCTGTAACTCACTTTTCGAACTCACACAGCGGTTTTCGCATCGGCGGTTGCTCTCAAATCAGTCGTGAAGCAGCCATTTTATGATTTGGCATTCTGATAAACAATAAACTACAAGCTCTCACCTTATCAGAATGCCAAATCATAAAATGACTGCTTCACGACTGATTTGAGAGCAACCGCCGATGTTCGAAAAGTGAGTTACAGAACCGCAAGGCAGATATTGTTTTTTTTAAATATCTAACTTAATTCAGGAGCGTTTGCCATAATAATTTTCTATTAAAATTCTTTAATAATTTCGTAACTTGAGAATTATATTCGTTTTAAATAAAGAAGGAGTTTGAAGTTCTTATGCCACGCGTTTTACATTTTCATAGGTACATAACATATGTGAAAATGATGTCCTGGTATTGTAATGTTGTATATAGACGAAAGAAATACTATAGGTTCATTAAAAAGACTCTGAGGGATAGCAAAGCCTTGATTTGTTGCTTTTACCTTAGCAACAGAACAAACAGAATTTGCTCAAATATTTGCAAAGGTCGCCGCGAGGGAAAACCGCGACTATGTGATAAATAAATCGTTTTTGTTATTAAGCTCACAATTGACACCGAAGTAGTAGAAATCACGAAATATTGTATGATGAAAATTCCTATTGAGAAAATCTTAAGAAAAAAAATGTGTTTATTCAGTTGACAACAATTATTTATAATGTGTAAGATTTGTAAAAAAAATAGGTGTGTCCCATAGGGTTACCAGCTATAACCAACTGAATATTAAATTTCATAAAATTACATAAATATATTATTTATACCTTCTTTGTTCAATTGTTTTTGTTTTTTCAATTAATTCACACGCCTGAGTGTATGAGTGAGTGTATTGGTACATGTGAGTGAATGAGTAAGTGTGTGGGTGCGTGTGAATAAGTAAGTGTGTGGGTGCATGTGACTGAGCGAATGAAATGCAAAATGTGTAACTACCTAATGGATTATTAGGTCTCAGGTACATTTTCAACACTGCGTAAGGTGTATACAAAAGCTAAGTCCTTTAATCGTATTTTTTTAAATTTGTATCTTACATTTACTGGTTTTTCATATTTGTTAGGGCCTACCTCCTAGTGTCTTCACTATATATTAATACCTACGTAAATTTTACTAAATATATTTCTACAATCGATAAGAATGTTTTATATATCAGATAAACGAACATAAAAATAATCAAAGTACCGCTAATACTACTATGAACTAATGAATTATTAAAAACTGTTTTAAATATTTTTTTGAAGGACAAAATTATGAATAAGTGAAAATATATTAAGTAAGCATGTGCACGTGGTTTAGTATAGAGAATACGAGATTTCAAAATTTAGATTTTAATTAATACAATATGCAAAGTAACCGTAAATTTTTATGATTTACTTTCGGTAAATATTTTTTTCAAAACGTGCTGTAAGAAACTAGATTTATGAAAAAAATAAAATAATCTAATTAAAGACGTATAACCTTTTTCACAACGAAATGCTATATTCACGTGTAAAGTCAACTTATAAATCATACTAATGACATACACTAAAACAAAGTATTTCGGCCACACCTCAAAACATTTTCATTTTATATTCCTAATGTCTCATTGACACGAATATACTGTTTATTTTATCTAAATAAAGGATTTTATAGCTCCCATTAGACCTTTTACACATTTTGAACTAATTCGTTCACACGTAAATTTTTATCATTATCCTACACCCTAAATTTTTAATTAAGGCATAACAAAGAAAGACGGGTGTTTGATTTTAAATGTAGATATATCTATAAATTCTGAATTAATTTTTATAAAATACACAAAACGTAAATAAAATATTAAAAATTACATTTTTAATATAGAGTAGATTCAGTCAAAGTTTCATGGCGTAGCAGCTTCAGTAGCTGCTTTTGTGATTGATATAGTTATTATTATTTTTATGTACAGTGTGCTTTAGAACACTGTCAAAGATAACAAAATTATTTACGTTATCTACACAACGGATTTTGATGCGGTTTTTTTTAATAGATAGAGTGATTCAAGAGGAAGGTTTATATGTATAATAACATCCATTAAATAGTGGAGAAGTACTGTTATTTTTGAGGTTTCTAATGTGATGTCGTAAATAATTACATTTTTTCCGCTTACATTGCAAACGCAGGCTGAACCCTACGAGTTTTATCAAAATAATGTACTAAGTATTGTACACATTGAAAAGGTCTACAGAAAAGTCCGTGATGGTATATGTCTATCTCTTATGGATAACCCACAATAACTTTTTTTTGTCATTTACTTTTTACGACAAATAATGGCTAATTTTCGAAGCGATTTTAACGAATACAGCATTAATCCTTAACCAATTAAATACCTTGAATACATTGTTCATTTAATATAGATCTATATGGCCCTTTACATCGTATGATTTAAGTGAATATTTTCGAAGATATTACAGATTTAAAAATTGCGGGACGTAGCGTTTGCGGCGGTACCGGCCGGCCGCACCGTTTTTCTGTAGTGTATTTAGTATCAGCATTGCACCCGTGCGAAGCCGGGGCGGGTCGCTAGTGAACGTATAAATGTATAGAAATGTTACGAAGAAGTGCGGCCAGGTGGGAAACGGCTCCCGTGATTTTTTTAAATCTTTATGTAAATTGAAGTGAAGACGATATTTTATTTAAATAACAAGTGAACGAAATGCTTTCCCAAAAATCACTTCAAAATAATTTAATTAAAAACACTAGCGGCCAAATTATGATAGGCACCTTTTAAATTCTCCTAATTATAAATATACATAAAAGGTTTTAGCAAATAACCAATGAGCGCACTAATCCTGCAGCCTAATCATTAATAAAAGTGTCTACAAATATTCCTGTATTAGTTCACATATTTAAATTCTGTATACTTAAATGCCTTGTTGCTATTTAAAGAACCAATTCAAACGGAGGGGTGTCGATATTGACGCCATTTCTATGTAGCACCAGCTTTCTATTGACTTTAATAGATTTAAAAATAGCGTTTCTAAATACTCGGCATCGCATTTGCGAGCCTTCTAGCGGCAGTGGAAGCAATATCTTATCGAATAACTTAAAATCAAGTAATCCTCCTACCGAATACCCTCTAGTCTATGAAAAAAATATTCCTTATATTTAAATTACAAGGTCGGTATTTGATAATAGCACAAATTTTGTAATGGGCATAATTGTACGGTCATACATATTACGTGGTACTTAATAATGTATATAAACACACTAGCAGCTTAATAAGCTGATGCGCGTGTATTTTGGCGAAACTATCCAATCTATTTTTAAAGGAGTTCAAAGATGATGCACTGATTACACTTTCCGGAAGCCTATTCCAGTCAATAGATAAATACTTTGTTCAGATTTAATTTGAACATTGACCAACTGCTGGCACGGCCGCGTGGCTATTACTTTAATAGCTGAAGATGCAATTCACCAACAGCTTACAAGAATAATATTATAGTAGTTGTGAGTCGTATTTAAGATATTGTTTTATAAATGAGCTTTGAATATTGCTCTGTCTTATTCATTTCACGCTTCCTCTCAAAGTAACGGTGACGTTTTTTATGCTCTTATTTACCGTGGTAAACCTGCCCGATAGCTTTGAGATGATCCCACCACCTTGAACCTTTGATCGTACCCGTAGGGCTCTGTCTGTTACCTTAGGTCCCTTGGTGCAGACATTTATATATTCACTATTTATATGTCAGGTTCTTACATCTCACCCACTCATATATTTAGTTATCTAGTGCAGTTTGCTCATACATACACTACATGATACAGATACTTTAACATTTAAAGGTTATATAAATTTAACCACACATTTCACAGTCTGGCAAGCTGTACAATCATCTCCAAAAAGCCTCAAAATAATCCTGAATCTAGACAAATCGCAGTCTTTTCCGAGAGATCAAGAAGTCCAACCGGATAATTAAAACGTCATTCATTCCTCGAGCCGCTGGGGTCCGGTAAAATGCCTTTTCTTTCACATTGTACCTTTTCGAAACCTTTTTTCTGCCTTAAGCAGTTTGACTTTTGCATTATTTTAAGATTGTTAGCAGAGGCTCAAATAACGTGGTTAATTGCTTTTAAAATTCTATGTAATTCATTCTCCATCTTTTAGTCGATTCCAACTCCGGGGAAATAAATACAGATAATGCAACTTTCTCTACAGCTGTGATACTTTTTGACATCCAACACCTTTTGTCTTCAGTCACCGTGACCACGCACGCTGTAAAGCAAGCGAAACGTCGGATAAATTTATAATTATGTTAAATAGTTGTAAATTTATAATAATATATAACTTCAATCCGGTCAAAAAGTTTTTTCTTTCTATGTAATTATTTTTGCATGGTTGAAAATATATATTATTGTATAATATTTTGTTTGTAATCATAAATATTATTGGCGTTATATATGTTATATGTAGTATCCTTGAGTATGAAGGCGGGTAGCAATAATTTACTTGATGGGGTATATTTATCAAATGTGTATATATCTTCTATACACATGGGTACATGACCAGAGATTCGAAGAGGTGAGAGGTTGAAATTATCAACAAATTATTACAGAATGGCAACCACGAGATAGAAAAAGGAAAAGAGGAAGACAGAGCAAGAGATGGGCAGACGATATAATGAGAATAGAAGGCACAACTTGGACAAGAAAAGCTAACATTAGAAAAGAACGGAAGCAGCTGGAAAAGGCCTATGTGTCACAGGACACCAAAACCGGCACATCTGATGTATTAGATTAAATTAGGTTATGTAACTAAAACAAATGTCTATTTATATTAAAATGTCAGCAATAAAAGCGTAATAATTATAATATTACTAGTAGACTCGGCCAAGCGTTGCTGTGGCTAAGGTTTTTGTTACAGATGTTAAATAGTATCTTATGTGAAACGTTGGTACTTTCAACACAGCGCGGCGCCATCTGTTAGAATTGTGATTTGTGACTGTCAAATAATAACAGACAAATAATTAGCAATAAATTAAAATTACGACTATAATCTGAGATTTAAACTATCCTATCTCTCGAGTTGGATCGAACTGCACATGGTGTGCAAATTTGATTGATATCGGTTCGGTAGTTTAGGAGTCCATTGAGGACAAACATTGTGACACGAGATTTATATATATTAAGATTATTGTTATGTAAGCAGACGTTACGGTGGATAGAAAACTGAAGCCAAATTATGTAATGTCGAAATAAAACAAAGCATTTTTTTTGAACTTAGGTTTAAAATTGTCTACTTTGTTCATAAAAGGTTTCAGATTATATATATACTAGCCGTTTCGCGCCCGCTTTGCTGGACGAATTAAAATAAATTTTATGTTTCATTATTTTATTTTTTTTTCATATTTTTATTATTCTTCTTATTAACTTCCCGCTAAGAAAATTGAAATATTTCGAAAATCGAGTTTTTAACAGACGTTTGTTACAGAAGTTGACGTTTTGCGGTTCTAGGAAGCCTCTTTTGTTTTTATTAGCGGGAAAAATTTTCATAAAAGTAAAACAGAAATAAAAAAATGAAGGAACGTTGGAATTAAAAAAATAAATAGCCATAAAAAAATAAATACGATCAGTGGTTTAAGCGTGAAAGAGCCTCAAACGAAGACCATTTTCATTATATATATTATATAAGATTATATTCGAAGTATAAGAGCCGCATACTAATTTCTTTATAGTATACATCCACGCACCCATTAAAAAAATTCTAACTACCATCAAAAAGTTTTTTAATGTAGCATATTATGATCTTATTATTTATTTGATTATTGTGTAAAATAAATAATTAAAAACAAAATTGCAGTCAGTAGTTGTGGGTGAAGTTTTAGAACATTTTAGAACACATTAGCAGAGGTTTTTGTGAATAAATATTTAATGACAATCTGAAAACATTAGAGAATACTAACTAACGTAAACTTCTTTAATTAATATAAATCTATTCGGGTTTGATGACATTACAGGATTCGTTGTTTATTAAGCACACAACAAATAAACTTTTTCGTTTTTATGCTCAAAACAACCCTCTGTACGTGACAAGAAACAACGGAATTGGAATGTTGCTTAATATTTCACAGAAACATTTCTTTTACTGCATATAAAAGCTATGATATTAGGCCTACTGTTTAGTTTGTAAAACAAAACTGAATTAAATTAATATTTTATTAGCACGAAGATGATGGCACTTGAGAGATTTTCTTGGTATTATAAAATTCAGCAGAAAAGTTAGAAAAGCGTGCGATGTTATGGTATTAATAATTTAGATTTTAGACATAGAGACATAGATTATTTGGTTTAATAATGATAAACGTAAATGATATCTTAATATATATAAATTACGTGTCACGTTGTTTGTCCGCTATGGACTCCTAAAAAACCGAACCGATATCAATCAAATTTGCACACCGTGTGTAGATTGATCCAACTTAAAAGCTTACATCTTAATTTATACCCGCAATATTATTTTATTGCAAAACATTTGTTTATTATTTGATAGTCACAATTCTAACAGATGGCGCTGTGTTGAAAGTACCAACGTTTCACATAAGCTACAATTTAATGGCATAACCACCAAAAAAGCATGGTGGTCCCCTTGACTGGTGTTCTCCTACCGTCTCCCTTGAATAGTTTGCTACTATGTAATATAACAAAAACCTTAGCCACAGCAACGCTTGGCCGGTCTGCTAGTTGTAATATAAAAACAACTGATGTGTTAGTTAATAAATATCATTTAAATTTTTTACCATAACGGTACGTACGTACTGCGTATACTCGTATAGTCTGTGTGAACAGAATACCTTACCTTTTTATATACATGTCACTTTAGCTCGCCAGTAATCTATAAAAATAAAATAAAATAATAGTATATCATTTTTGTGAATAAATGAAATGAGGTCTATGAGTTCGTATAACTGTCACGCTGGATGTTTCACAGAGTCTACTCAATATTGACATTTCACAGATTACAAAATACAGAATTCCAATTATTGCATATGAATTATGTCATATGGCAATTAAAATACAACATATTATTGCTACTCCGCTATTATATTTTCTTCGAATCACGAGGCTAAGTCTAAATAAAGAATGGATTTGTTCACGTGTTCGTTGTAGAAAGCTGGTTCCTTAATGACATCCGCATTCAAAGGGTACGTTTCCTCGAGGTAGCGATTGATGAGCGTAAGCTGTTACTAATTTGTTTGAGAAGTCACAAATTGCTCCGTTATTGTCATGTACGAGTACGAGGTAAACATTCATAATCTGCCTAATGGTTGCGTATACTTAGATCACATTGTAATAATAAGCGCCGTTGTCACAAAAGGGCCCTTTACAAAATTCTATTTTCACATCTTTTATAAAGACCGAATCTTATGCAAAAACTTGTATAATTTGAATTTGTTTGTCGATATTTATTGCTGTGATTACAGATAGTAAAACACAAATAATCTTAAAATGCCGGCCTTAAAATCTTTATTTTTTTAGATTGCATGCTTTTTGCCTCGTGTATAAAAAAAGGGTGCGTGTACTTATGTACGCGCGTAAGAAGTTATAATTCTTTGGCGTTCTTTATTTTTTTTAAATATTAAATAATTAATCATAAATATTTAACGTTAATACTTTAATAATATTTAGTATATTATTCAATTATAAATTAAAAATAATAATTATTGTTATTTATTATTTTATTTTATTATTCATTCAATTTAATAACTAAGGTATGTTTCATAACCTTTTAACTAAGTAACAATAGGTCTTTGTGAAAAAGCATTGCTAAATTTCTTTGAAAAAATAATTAAAACTCCTTTATTTGTTTAAAAGGTCAAAACTACAAAGGTTATTATGGTCATCAAAATTCTTGGCATAGCTGCTAACTTCACGCATATTCTATTTCTTTTTACTTGTAGATTGTTTTATTCCCATCTCGCTCGCGCACGCTCGGTGCCCGGCTGGTTTAAAAAGAATTCGTTAGTGGGCGGGCAACTTCATTCTGATAATTTTGTGTCACGGTGCGCGCGCATCGTAAAATTTTACTCTCATCAATTTTTCATAACGGCCTATAGAAGTATAACTTCAAAAATCTCTTCTATAAAAATGGGAAATATTTCTAAGACTAGACAGTATTAGATAGAAGCTAAGCGCACGGCCCGTACCCTGAGGTTGTGGCTTCGTCAATAATGTAATCTGTTTTGGCTTTCTCTATTGTCTTAGTGTTTTGTTTTATAATATGTATGTTAGTGGTAAGATTACTTATTATTAAATAAATAAATACATGCATGGTGAACCAATAGTGAAAATGCTTTCGCTACGCGGGAGCTACGAGCTACGTTCCCAAATCTGATCTGACATTTTGGTTAAAATAAATAATAATAATTAAAAAATCGCACAATTGCGTGACTAAAATGTTTGTTTGGCGATGGTTACAACAGCCCCGATACGTTGTAACTTCCATGGCGACACATCAGAGCTTCGATATTAGTTTTTACACCGCGCCATCTCAAGGTTGTGACATAGAACTACGTTCCACTACTGCCTTGCGATTCTGTAACTCACTTTTCGAACTCTCACTGCGGTTTTCGCAGCGGCGGTCGCTTAAATCAGTCGTGAAGTAGTCATTTTACGATTTGGCACGCTGATAAGGAGGGAGCTTGTAGTTTATTGTTTATCAAAACAAGTGAGTTACAGAATCGCAAGGCTGATACTGAAATAGCTTCATCGAAATTGGGTACACAAATGTCTAGACGTGGTTGCTTTGCAAGCCTTGGAAGTTACAGAATATGAAGTGTGAACCATTTTCACATTTTGTGAGCACTGTCTAAATGTGAAAGCAAAAGATAATCCGGGTTCGTTAGATGGAACAGGCTTCTACATTTGTAAGCCTAAGCCGCAGATTAAAGTTCGGTACAAGTTCTAATTAACTGGAATTTTATGTTTTAAGGTTGACTCGGTTTTTGCGAGTAAACTCGTGTTACCAGCGGTTTTTCGCATTTTAAATTAGCTTTGAAAATGACTCTTGGCTTCCGAAATGATAACCTTTCACCGCTTTCTGTCGTGTGCCACTTTTCGTTTAGTTTAGTTGCAGTAGGTTATCTCTATTGATTCAGCTAGTTGTAGTTTACTTAGCAGTAACTTAGTAATAAGGTCTACACTAGAAACACATCATATTACGAACCCGGAAAATTCATATATACTTTTATATATAATTTCATTTAATCAAATATTTATTTATCAATTTCCTATTTTAACATTAACTTAATACTGATACAATAGAAAAGATATTACTATAAAAATTAAATTAAAAACATATACAAAAAAAGAAGAAAACATAAAACTTAAACCTTTTTATAACTAATTATAAACTATCAATTTTTGTGAATAAAATTCGTCTCACATGCAATAATATTCAGTGTTGAAATGCAATATAATCAATCATGCGGTACATCTTCATATTAGAAAATTGATTTAAAATCTTAAAAATAAAATAGCGCATTGATGGAGAAAATAGCCATATTCAGCTAGAGTTGGAAAAGTGGGAAAATTCCTTTTCAGTATAATGAAGAGATCTGCACTCAGTTCGACAGTAAATGGAATCTCGGCCTAGTCCGGAAATCCGACGGCAATTGAAAATTCTTTGTGAATCTACAGTGAACGTACAATGTATGAGAGCTATGATTTATAAAAAAGTTATTGTCACATATTTAATTAATTCAATCAAAGTATATTTTATTATTCTGATTAAGAGTTGTGAAGAGTTTCTTAGTAGTTATACGCCCTTGATTTGAGAACTGGGAAAAAAGTCTCTTTACTTTTGATATATATTGCAATAAAGAATTAATGTCTTAAGCCTTGTATCTTCCTTCTTTCTTATAGCTACTACTTTGTTTGTCGTTCTGCAAATTTACACATTTTGTGCTGTCATGGTCAGTCTTGTTTTGCTTTGTATTATATTTTTTATCAGTGAAACTTTTTGAGGATATGTCCAATGTGTTTATTTTATGTTTTATTTTATTTTTTACTGTAGAGATGTATGTGATTAGTTTCCTTAATAAATAAAAAAATAATAGCATTATAGTGCTACGAGAGTGACGACCAATCCGTTTCTAATATTAATTCCAAAGTCAGCTTAAAACAGTGTTCATAGCTGTGGAATACATTGATTTTCCTGTTTCTATTTGTTTGCAGTCTTTTAAAGCGTGGCTGCGCCTGTGTGAAAAGTCCTGGACCTAATGGCTGGACAGGAGGATCCATCTTCTTCTTCTTTTCCTGAAGAGGAAATTTCTTAACTTCAATAAAAGCGTTACAGTAAGAGAAATGAACTATTAGGTATTTTTATTATCCGTTGACGAATAAAAATAAATCAGATTTAAAGGAAATTTGTAAAGAGTTCCACAAATACTAAAGAATTTTCATAAAACTCTTGTATAATTGATACACGTTTATTGACCACTCATTTAATATATATTATGGATACAGGGAAATAAACGAAGTCAAAAGAGTATATTCCAACACAAGAGGTAATCCATTTATAAATGAATGAAGTAATTGAACGAAGAACTTTCAGCGATATTAATTCCACTATGGGCTTAAGCTCAGTCACAGGTCGGCAATGACTGTAATAACCATTCATCTCATTCAATCCCTTTCGAGGCCTATAAAATAAGTATGGTGTAATCATATAAGGATATTCTCTAGCCGTAATAATATTTCTTTATAAGCACAAATCGTTTCCTAGATGGTCTATTGTTTCTTCTACTTCACTAATTTAATAGCTTATGTGAAAATTGCTCATAACAATACTCCAATGGTGCTCCAACCCTATATCTTGAATCAGACCGCATCCGTTTCTTTCATTTCCGACAAGTAGGTGGAAAACCTTCTGTGTCTGATACATGACTTCGATTTTTGAAGTGAAACTTCTTTAGGTGCATGAGGGTAAAATTTTTACGGATGAAACGCAATGTCACGAAGATGTGCAGCGTTTTTGTCGATGAAAAGGGAGACAGCGATTGAGACCTATTAAGAGAGAGTGAGAAGGGCGAGTTAAAAGAAATTCTATTTTTAAAATTAAAATTTCGTAAAGAGACTTGAATGCAAAATGATTTATTGACAACTTAAATGACGAATTTTAAATTAAAATGCCACGTGTTTTTACTATCGAAGAAATTAATTAAATTTATTAATTCTATTAATTTTCCACACTTATTTTAATGACAGTTAAATTCCTAACATATCTTCCATTTTACCTCCCTCTAAGTCTCAGATATCAAAAGTTTTAGATTTGTATAAATATGAACAAGAGTTAAAAATTTGTTTGCCAAAGAAGTTTCACTTCTGACATGTGTACTTTGTACGCACGCACTTTTTTTTTGAGACAGGCCGGTTTCCTCACGATGTTTTCCCTCCGTACGAGGGAGAGTACTATGCGCACATAGATAGAAAGTGCATTGGTGCACAGCCGTTATTAAAACGCACGATCTCTCACATGAGTCTGCGTTGAAGGCAATTCTGATGAATCTAGCAGTTTTAGCCCAGAGTTCTAAAATGGTTGTAAAACCTGAAATTTTTCACGTAAAATCGCGAGGAAGAGAAGTCAATATTAACATCGCGTTATATGAGTCTCGTATAACGCGTATATTTGTCTTCATTAAAAATTTAGGCTACTAATTAATTAGGCCTTAACTAATTTTCTTTCGCTGTTTTAATGGGTAATTAATTCTCAAATTCAAAGTCTCATTTCTAAGTCATATTTATTCTAAAGTACGTTGCTGAGGGAGCAAAATAAATTTTGAGACGTAGTTAAGTAGCCGGTTTATTTACATCCGGATTCCGGTTTCCTCTGCTCTTATTTCATTTCGAAATAAGGCCTTTAAAGAGCTTAAATTAAGGAAAATCACCGGTATCACAATTCATGAGTGTTTACTGAAAATATATTTATTTTAAATTACTCTACAGCCCTGCGATTCTGTAACTCACTTCACGAACTCACACAGCGGTTTTCGCATCGGCGGTCGCTCTCAAATCAGTCGTGAAGCAGTCATTTTATGATTTGGCTCCCACCTTTTCACAATGCCAAATCATAAAATGACTGCTTCACGACTGATTTGAGAGCGACCGCCGATGCGAAAACCGCTGTGTGAGTTCGTGAAGTGAGTTACAGAATCGCAGGGCTGATTTAAATTTTTCATGCTTGAACATGGATATCTAATATATAAAATTTTCGTGTCGCGGTGTTTGTGGTTTAACTCTTCCGAAAAGGCTCGACCGATTCTCATGAAATTTTGTGTGCATATTGGGTATGTCTGAGAATCGGACAACATCTATTTTTCTTCCCCTTAAATGTTAAGAGTAGTCCACCCCTAAATTTTTTTTTTGTTTAAGTTATTTTTTTCTGTATTTTTTTTTATGATACAACATTAAAAAATACATACAACCCCTAACTTTCACCCTTCTACAATCAACCACTATTTTTTTATTATAAATGATATACATGGCAAAACGACGTTTGCCCGGTCAGCTAGTAATTTTATATAAACTTGGGCAGTTGCTAAATAACCAAGTACTCATCACACGCAGCCTTCGTTCGAGTATCGAGTTTAAAATGTATACATGACTATGTTCATGTAAACATTTTAAAATCGAGTAAGAGTACTAAATTCAAGATTTATCTCCTGTAGTTTTAAGCTCCTGTATTTAAAAGCCTGTAGTTCGAAAGGAAAGTTACAAGGGAAGATTTGCCTTTAAATTTTAGCAGGCGCTATTAAGTTCATATACCTTACTAAGGATTTTTTGATTGTATACAAAAATATTTTATATTATATCAACAACTGTGGTTCATAAACTCAGAAATCTAAGGTGAACAAACTTGTGACGAATGCACACGTACTTTTCTATTATTATTCACACCAGGTATTTTATTGTTGGTACACAAAGGCTCATATGTGTTTCGACTAAATACTTTTAACTGCTGTTAAGAATATATAACTGATGAAGTAGAATACAAAATTCAAGACTTTTTGAGGATTACGTGCTCCAAAGTGTATTTGAAAAACTCTTTAAAGAATAAATTTAAATATTAAATTATTTTTGCCAATAAACAAGTAATGTCAATTTGAGAATATTTCCAAATTCAAATTCTTTTTCTATTAGGCAATCTGTAAAGCCAGAATTTAATTTTAACAGTATTTTTGATTAAATAAAAAAGCTGGTGATAAATGGAACGTGTTTGAAATTCTCACCGGCCCGCCGTTCGGAGCGTCTCTTTCGAATCTGGAGGTGTTCAGATTAATTCTTGTCCGAATTAATTCAGCCAGGCACGTGAAATTTAACTAAATGCTACTATGTTCGCACTGTTGATGTCTTGTTTAAAATATTAATTTTGCTGTGTGGAAGTAATGTAAGATAACGATTATGATTGATTGACGTGATTATTTTAAGGAAAAGAATTCTAATAATGTTTTCCGAAAATAGTTGTATTAAATATTATTTTTTGTGTGTTAATTTTAAACCCTTACCCTTTTAATACTTTTGTTTTTGTCCCTTTTAGACATCTAATATATAAAATTCTCGTGTCACAATGTTCGTTCCCATATTCCTCCGAAACGGCTTGACCGATTCATATGAATTTTTTATGCATATTCAGTAAGTCTGAGAATTGGCTACTATCTATCTTTCAAACCCCTAAGTGATAAGGGGTGTCCACCCCAAAAATTTATTTTTATTATTTAGACAATTTTTTTGGTTTTTATTTTTTTATGATACAGCATTCGAAAATACATACAACCCTTAATTGTCACCCCTCTACGATCAACCCCTATTTTTTTAGTATAGTAGCTAGTTATTTTTATTCAACTTAAAAATGTTTCTTAGAAATAATATACATGGCAAAATGTCGTTTGCCGGGTCAGCTAGTTGTGTTATAAGAACAAATTGTTTGAGCAGAGTTACATTTGCCAGCGTTATGCCATCAATGCGTATAAAGTTACTTAACTACTTTGAAAACTGCTATAATTACAATACAGATCGTTTGCTTATTTAAAATAAATTCGATATTTTCTAACCAAACTTGCTTTTAAATCAAATTCAGTAATTATGACATGAAACACAATATTGTTGTAATTATCTTGAATACTTGGTTTATAAATGGGTACACTTTTTGAATTTAATGATTATAATTAGAAATATCAAATAACTAATGATAATATAAGCCAACCGCAATCATTGTTGTAACTGAGACAACAGTCACCTCCATTCAGAGCCTTGTGAGAAGGTCATACGGTCTTGGAGCAATCATCTGACTGGCCGTTGCTTATCTTAGAAGCCTCTCGTACTTTTGGGATCTACAACCTACAAGATACCTATGCAAATATCCCCGACGTACTGCAGCTCTATAGCATCTTCAACCGCAAAAACGAAATGCCATTTGTTTATAAATAAATATGTACTTTATATTTTAAATTAAAGCATTATTTTACACGATAAGTTTTTTAATAAATAGATGAATAATACAAATTACTAAAATTATGCTTTTATACTAATTATAGGTTGACACAATAGACACTATTATTTTTTACTCATACCAGAGCAGCCGCCCGATTCGCAGGGTATTTACAAAAAATGAAATGTCTTAAATGAAAAACAAACTCATAAAGACAGTTTGGATATTATAATTTTAATGATTTCTTTTGTAATTTTTAAATATTTTATTTTTACCTACAAAACAAAAGATTTAAAATTAATAACAGCTTCTCTGTAAAGTATATTTGATGTTCTTATAAAGGCAGCAAATCTTCAGGAGCTCCGACCCGCGATAATGAATAAAAAATTATTTTCGTAGGTCGATTGGAATCCTCCCTACCAATTCGAAAGTTTGTCGCAAAAGATGTTTTTACTGGAAATTGAAGCCGTTTAAATGATATTGGCAGACCAGTTGGGTTCATAGCTCTATTTCCACTAAGAAGAAATATAAAAAATAGTGTAGTACTTATTGGATTTAATTTGGATATAGAAACTTATTATAACTAACATATCATACATTTTTTAGACGATCCAATTCGTTTTGTAATCGCAGTGCGCAAATGCCTTAAAGGATCTCGAAATTTAAATTCGCAGACCCCAATCTCGCATTCGATTGTCAAAGACTTACCTCTAAGCAGCTTACGAGTAAGAAGATTTCGGATTCGTTCGCGATGCCAGCAACTTTGTAGTCTTAAAAATTTAAATGCCTTCAAAGACTGCCTCTGACCACAGATACTAGTAATGTGAGGTTTAGAAGGATTACTGAATGCAAATAATACCATTAAATTGATAACATAAGCTACAATTCTTTGCTTTATCAATATGTAGGTGAAACACAATCAATGAATACGATAAACTAGATAGTAGATAATCTTCTTAAATTATTCGTTTAACCTTCCTTCGTTAATTCATTTTAAAGTCGATTAAAAATAAACGAAAGGATGTTTATAATTCGAAGTGTATCTATTTTATGTACGAGGAAAGCTTTACACTTTTTTATATCAAACAATAGCTGCCCCCGCGAACTTCGGTTCTCCTTAATGTGATGATCCTCAGAGCTCAAGTCATAAGATTTTAATTAACAAATTAAAAATAGGGGTTGATCGTAGAGGGGTGAAAATTAAGGGTTGTATGTATTTTTGTATGCTGTGTCATAAAAAAATAAAAACAAAATTTTTAATCTAAAAAATCAAAATTATAATTTAGGGGTGGACCACCCTTAACATTTAGGGGTTTGAACGATAAATAGTAGCCGAATATCAGACTTACTATGCATAAAATTTTTTATAAGAATCGGTCGAGCCGTTTCGGAGGAGAATGGGAACGAACATTGTGACAAGAGAATTTTATATATTGATTTTCCTTGTAATTGTAAGTCGTTGATTTTCTTTAGACAGCCTTATTAAGTAGTAATATCTACAAATCAAGTGCAAAAATATGAATAGAATGTAAAAAGACATTCTCTAGTTTCGGAAGTCAAAGCTGAACGGGGTAGGTACCTACGTTAGAGTTTTATAGTTGTTCAAATTAAAGCCCAAAAGTACTTTCATTTAATGCCAAATCAGACAATCCATCAAGGGTATCAGTTTTAGCAATTTAACCAATTTCTAATTACCTTCCGATTGGGAAATAGATATAATCCTATCGTGGATGAACTAATTTTCGTGTAATCAATTTTAGGAGATAATGTGATTAAACAAGGGAAACAATCCTATGTTTTAGATATTGTTCATATTACGGCATGCAACGAGCTACTCGTAGAGAAGCATTTGTTAAATGCTACTAATATTATAAACGCGAAAGTTTGTAAGTATGGATGGATTTTTGTTACTCTTTCACGTAAAAACTACTGAATGGATTTTAATAAAACTTTACAATAATATAGCTTATACATCAGAATCACACATAGGCTACAATTTATAAGGATATATATGTCTGAATTGTCAAAAATATCAAGTAAGTAGGAAAAAATCTACCATCTGCGAGATATTCTGGCGTGCGCTGTCAAAACCGCTAGAGTTACACATATGTAATGTATGATGGAAATGTTTATCTTAAATAGTTAATTTCTTCAGTAGTTTTTTTCTGCGCCACCCCTATATAAGTAACTCGAAGTACTAATCCAGCGTAGAGGAAGTCGCGGGCATCAACTAGTTTACTATATAAATTGGTCAATACCGCTTAACATTGATTTAAAAAATTTATGAGTATGTTAACTAATATACGATAAATTCAGATATATGTTTACCTGTAACTGTAACTTGAATTAAAAGCAATCATAAATTATCAAAGTGAAATATAATTTATAAATCATTGATATTATAAACTTCTAACAGTGTTCGGCGAGTGATAAATAATGAAATAAATTAGCGTTCTTAAACGTTAAAGTATTTTAATACCAACTGCCCTGCGATTCTGTAACTCACTTCACGAACTCACACAGCGGTATTCGCATCGGCGGTCTCTCTCAAATCAGTCGTGAAGCAGTCATTTTATGATTTGGCATTCTGATAAACAATAAAGTACAAGCTCCCACCTTTTCAGAATGCCAAATCATAAAATGACTGCTTCACGACTGATTTGAGAGCGACCGCCGATGCGAAAACCGCTGTGTGAGTTCGTGAAGCGAGTTACAGAATCACAGGGCTGTTCGTAAAATATACTTTTTGTTATAAAATTTTGTTGTAAATCCATAATTTTTTAACTGTTTGACTTTGTTAACCGCTCTAGTAATATTATCAATATTTGCCAATTTTAAATTTGTTTATTAATAACGCAAATATTATATATTATTTCATGAGTATTTGTTTGTACTGATAGGCAGAGTCAGAGTCAGAGTCAGTCTTTCTCGATGTTACTAGATTAATTGCTCCTTAACCCTACGAGCCTTTAGCATAGCATTAGTTTTATCTAATTGAGTTGAATTATAGATATTTAAGGCCTAACATTTATTGTCTGTCTACTTCTACATTTTTGCGTACAATTTTAATTGTATAATTGACATTCAGAACGACTCATTGGTCTAGTGGTCAGTACTGCGACTGCGAATCCATGGGTCCCGGGTTCGATCCCCGGCTTAGACAAACATCGATGTGATGAGCATTTGGTGTTGTGCTGAGGTCTTGGGTGTTTAAATATGTATTTATATGTCTATCTATTTATAATATGTATGTATATCCGTTGCCTAGTACCCATAACACAAGCTTCACCAGCTTAGCATGGGACTGGGTCAATTGGTGTGAATTGTCTTTAAAAAAAACAAAAAAAAGAACGAATAAAACACAACATTGCATGTGAGAAAACTTTCCAAATTAACCTGTATGTAGCTAAAGTCACACAACATCCAAATCGACGACCAATTAAAATGTCTACTTTAAAACTGTACCAGATTTCAGCATCCCGCATCTAACCACATTATCTCCTCTACGAAAATCTGGGTTGGAATTAAAACGTCCACTAGTACCGCTCTAATGGACCAAGGGGTGATTAATGTCTTCAGGACATTACATTTAATGAGGACAAATTGCATCTTTGAGAATCTTTCTAATAGCTCCTTTAATTATTCTTTTGAGCACCTAAAAGCTTTGGATGCCAATCAGTTTTTTCTGCGATAAATCCGATGATGCATAAGGCTGGATATATACGTCAGACGGGGAGTTCAGCACAATACGATAAAAATGACAATTATAATTGTCATTTTTATATTATACCAGCCGTTTCGCGCCCGCTTTGCTGGACGAATTAAAATAAATTTTATGTTTCATTATTTTATTTTTTTTCATATTTTTATTATTCTTCTTTTTAACTTCCCGCTAAGAAAATTGAAATGTTTCGAAAATCGAGTTTTTAACAGATGTTGACGTTTAGAGGTTCTAGGAAGCCTCTTTTGTTTTTATTAGCGGGAAAAATTTTCATAAAAGTAAAACAGAAATAAAAAAATGAAGGAACGTTGGAATTAAAAAAATAATTTTTTTTTTTTCGCATCGAATGGTGGTAGTTTCATGTCGATACGATCAGTGGTTTAAGCGTGAAAGAGCCTCAAACGAACACCATTTTCTTTTTATATATATAGATATTTATGTGGAACCAGCAAGTGAAGTGTTTCTGAACAAATTCGACTTAGAAAAAATCGTATCAATTATAAATAACTGGCAACACAGTGACGAGCCTTCTGGCTAATTTATTTACTAATATATTACAAAATTCAACATAAAATTTAAAGGACGGTGGAAAATAAAAAATCATCACAAAAAATTATCAAAGCGAAATATAATATGTACATCACTAATATTATAAACTTCTAATAGTGTTCAGCGAGTAAATAAATAAATACATAAATTGGTTACAATTATTTACATTCCGTTTCAAAACTTCTTTTTCTCTTCTTATGAAATATAACTATTTTGTATGTATTTTATATAATATAATTGTAGTATAAGCTTTAAGCTAATAAAAATAACGGTGAATAAAATGTTCATGTGACTTAGGGTGCCTTGAACAAGATTTTAATATAAATTTATAAATAAAATAAACACTTTTAGGAATTTTAATAAAGTATTATTCGTTTGCATTTAACTGAGTTACCCTATTATTGCCTACTATTAACACATAGTAGCCACGTGTCTTTACGCCCTAATCTTCAAAATTGCTGTTTCGTATAATTTGAAATCCGATCATTGAGGCACTAAATTGATTTTGAAATTTAAGGACCGTTTAAGAAGCTCTTTAATAACAAAGAAACGTTCCAGGCAAATATTTCTTAAGAATTAAAACACAAAATGTTTTTATTATTGGATTTCTGTTAGAACTTTTAAGGACGTTACAAAGCTTTATTAATATAATACTCGTATCGTTCTCAGTGCCGGTGTACTCCCTGATGCCCTGATATGTGAAAGGGGTCAAGCGCAGAGTAAAGGTGAATACAGACAATCACTACTACTAAGTAATTATACAAATAAACCTCTTCCGAAAACCAAAATCAATATACTTATAATCTTTCTGCATACGTTTTTATATATTTACGTCGTTTTGCCATGTATATCATTTATAATAAAAAATAGGGGTTGAGCGTAGAGGGGTGAAAATTAGGGGTTGTATGTATTTTTAATGCTGTATCATAAAAAAATTTAAAAAAAAAAAAATAAAAAAATTAGGGGTAGACTACCCTTAACATTTAGGGTTGTGAAAAATAGATGTTGTCCGATTCTCAGTTATACCCAATATGCACATAAAATTTCATGACAATCGGTCAAGCTGTTTAGGAGCGTTTCGGAGGAGTTTAACCACAAAATCCGCGACACGAGAATTTTATATATTAGATATGAGCAGTATTGAATTAACAAATTACTTTGCCGACTAATTGTAGCGTAATTATGATCTCTGATAATATTAAGTAATACACAAGGTATCTTATGTAATGTCTACAATTTCATGACTATTTAGAAACACATCTGCTCATAGTCTAGCTGACTGATTGCAAGATAAAGACTTATAAAAAAAATTTCAGTACCTATATATAAGTATACCTATTGTTCAAGTACGTTTAATTCCACAACAAATGTGTTTAAAATAAATAATAAATTAGAAATGTTAGGAAAATAATGACTACTATTTGTTCTATTTATATTTAAAAAAACTTAAGTAAAAACCAATTTAGCTTCAAAGTTTACGTTTTTTTTCGAGTTATCATATCAATGGCATAGTACGGACAAGGACTGTTAACTCTCCGCCACTCTGTTTTAAAAATGTAATATACCTATGAGAGTAAAAAATAAATCAGTGACGCTACAACTTTTTGACGTCTGTCCTTCAAATTTATGTATCTGTTTCATGATCATTTGTCAATCTAATAGACGAGTAGGTGATCAGAGTCCCGTGTCTGACACACGCCGTCGACTTTTTGCGTCAAAGGTAAGCTGGTTTCCTCACGAGGTTTTCCTTCACCGTTCGAGGGAATGTAAATAAGCACATAAAAAGAAAGTCCATTGGTGCATAGCCCGGGATCGAGCCAACGACCTCAGGGATGAGGGTCGCGCGCTGAAGGCACTAAGCCAACACTGCTCTCAAATTTAAAATTTCAGAATAGCTGCTAAAATACTTTAAAAAGAATGTGCACTTTGCTTTGTACTGTAATTTTCCGCGTCATCTGCACCTTTTTAGTTTCCAGCGAACCGTTCAGATAGTGTCGTTTTATCCCTACAAATTGCCGTTTAAATGCCATTCACTGAGCCACATTAATATTAATAGTAACCTTTATTACCATTTCATTTAATTAAAAGCCTGGGAACCAAAAATTTTCCTTATACCTGCGCAGACTTGTCGCGTTCCAAAGAAAATTATCGTAAGAAAACTGCATGTATTGTCTATTGTTATTTTATATTATTGTTAAAATTTAGAATCATTGAATAGTTTTTGACGTTTATATTTTGATGTGTTTGGCTGATCCTTTCCTATAAAGAAAAGGTATCATTGTATTAATCAATATTACAAATAATTAATGAGCGATTTTATGGAATGCAATAGAACAAACGTTCTATGCTTACGGGAGATGAAATCAGACACCGTCTTTTAGCAAGAATTAAACAAACTTCAACTCAAAATAACTTTATTCCTATTAAAATATGTTAAATTGATTCTAAATTTACATTTACTATCAGCTCACAAGTCAAGGGCAAGAAGAACTGGCAAGAAACTCTCCGCCACTCTTTTTAATCGCCAAGTTTCGAGTCAGACAATTTGTTTGAACTGGAGCAAATCAATCCCAAGGATTAGGATCATTAAAATATAGCCAATAAAATCAAAGGATGGTGTCTCAAAATATAAATGAAACAATATATTTTATCATATTTTAATCCTCTTTACACTATCTTCAGTAACCCAGCCGAATTACTAGTATGTCTCTAACAAAACCATTCTAAAAGAGGTTGATACAGCGAAGTACTTATTCATCACGAGTATATTTACATTTAATTCCGTTCTTATTTTAAAAGCTCCATAAGGAATTACGGTCCACCTAATACTGTATTCGTGTAATTTTTCACTCGAATAATCTGCTGTAATTTAAAAATGTTCTTTGACTTTTGGCTAAAATCATCTTTATTGCTTCACAACTCTTTTACAATAGAACAAACGGGCAGGAGGCTTGCCTGATGTGAAGTGAGACCGCCGCTTATGGACACACACTGACAGAAGGCTCGAAGGTGCGTTGTCAGCCTTTGAAAAATTGGTGCGCTCCTATCTTAAAGGATAATAATTTAAACGGTATCTTAATAATAAAGAGTTCTAGTAACAAAAAAGAAATCAGACACAGTTTTGACTTATGTATTTTATTTAACTAATCATACAACTTACAATTAGGTATTAAAGGAACAATTATATTATTCTAGGAGAAACGGGGTGTGTACCTGTACTTTGTAACATTGATGATATCGTAACCATGGTACTACGCTATAAAAACTCACATTGCAATAGAGATCGCAATTGGTATCCTCTATTTACAGAGTACCAACGCTGCAGTCGAACTAACCTCTAGATCAATAAAGCAGAACTGACACATTAAGTTTATTTAAACACAAATAAGTGTGCGCCTTAATTGAGATGAATAAGAACTTTGGATAAAGGGTGCGACAAAGTGTCTTAAAACCTTTGAGGTCCAGTGTCCAATATTTTTTTCTTTCAAAAGTAAAATCATTTATTTCAATTAGACCTATTAAAAAGGCACTTTTACACGTCAAAATACCAAGTTATAAATGTTTTTAAAAAATTACTCCAGTTGCCACTTCCAAAGAGCAGTTTCAAATGGGCAAGAAACTCCATACTTTTAAAATAGTTTTTACAATATTTTGTATACATTGATTTAATAATTATATGTGAAGACCATGTGCCTAGAAAAAAAACTACTATACAAAAATAAAATAAGCGCATGGTGTTATAAAAAACAATGGAGCAGCAAGCTATATCATTATGTAGATACATGGTGCTCACATATTTACAAATATTGCTAATTCTTTAAAAAACTAAATAATTAACATACAGTCAAACAACGTGTGAGCTACGCAATTTTGTACGCAACAGTATTTCTAAAGGACAAACATGTAAAACCGGCATGATTACCCTAAAATCGATGACATAGATTAAAGACCCTGCTTATCTAGAAAACGGAAAATGATAAAAAAATATTATACAAACCGAACCAAGGAATCGGCCAAGAACTTTGGGTTGTAGCGGCTCTGGATTACTATAATTATATACAATAAAATAGTAATTTTAAATATGTATGTATATAAATTGTTTCCATACAATAATATAATAGTTCTATGTACATACGCTATGTAAAAGTCGTACAAAAATGTGGTGTCCCAAATGGCCTCCGCTATCCAAAACAATAGGCGCTTTTAATTTTGTTTCAACGTTATAAAAGATACAAAAGCGATATTCAACAAAACGCTTTGTTTATTGCATGAATATTGTCTATTAAAACTAAAACGATTTTAAGGATCCGTTTTAATTACGCCCCGTTCAATCAATTAGTGTGCACCGTCTGATCATTATGCCTATTACTTTTTTAAGCACCATGACCAATATAAATTGATCTACACAAACCATTTTACTCACCTTACTAGTATGTATTAAGGGTCATAAGGAAGGGTTAAGAGATCATTTTAAATTGGACGTTATTCCCGAGTACATTCGTTTGTGTTGGGATTGGTCATTTATGCAAAATCATGAACTACATGCCATTGTATTTATCGATGCGGAATGAATCGTGTAGTGAGGTGTGGCTGAATTTGTAATCCATGTTTCGGTCGGAATGCTCATTAATCGTTTTCCGAATATTGTACTTGCTTATCAAAGAAATGCAGGCTTTCATAATGTAGTAAATTGGTAATTAAATATGAATTTCAACTATTAAAATAGTCCCATATTAATTAATATTTAGCGTTATTTTATTACCAAATTATTTTCCTTAGTTAATTTGTATTTACTGACTAGATCTCATTAGCTTATTTAATAAAAGACACACGATCCTACTGAGTGTTATAAAATATGATTACATTTTCTCCAAGCTTATTTCTTTCTTAACTAATTATGAGATATAATAAATAAGTACATTACTTTGAAATAGCTTTTAATTTACCTTCAATTATTACTTGGCAAACTTATTTCGCTAAGTCAATACACCAAAAAGCAATAATATTATATTTTTGTTGGTTTGAACGCATAAATCAATCTCATTTGACAGTGTTCTAGCAAACTGAAATTGGATTCTGAATGGATCTGGAATCTTAGGAACATACTTGAAACGGATATTTTCTAAATTTTATACAAATTGATATAACTTAATTAATTCGAGAAATGTTTTTTTGAAGAACGGGGTAAACGTAGGATTTAAATTCCAGAGGACTTGCGAATGTGTGGCCTTTTAATTGGTTCGCTCAGAAAATTACAAAATGGAGTAGCTGTTTTGTATAATTTTTAAAGGTATCACATACTTTAGTCGCATGAGTATTCATTAAGTGTCATTGTCAGCGCGCGCGCACTCATAAATGAATACAACTTCCAGTTTTGTTATAACTTTATTGTGCGATGGACGTATAGTGCGTGTATTGTCAATTGTGACATTTTAATTATCTGAACTATTTAATATAGCTACAAAAATGGGTGCAAAAGAAGGGATAGTAATATTTCATATTGGTAAGTTTAGGTCTCAAGATTCTACTTTAATTTTAAATTTACATAAACAGTTCCTTGGTCAATAAAAAAAATAGGTTCATACATGAGATGTTTGATTTGTTTCGGTAAAATGTCTGTTATCTGTCCGTTCGA
The DNA here is from genome assembly GCF_905475465.1 of Pieris napi. Taxonomy (NCBI): domain Eukaryota; kingdom Metazoa; phylum Arthropoda; class Insecta; order Lepidoptera; family Pieridae; genus Pieris; species Pieris napi. Next base: position 9,145,982 of record NC_062254.1, read on the forward strand.
CCATCATCGGTCTATCGATTAAGATGACTAAATATTTTAGTTACAATTTATAGTGTTAAGTTTGTTTTGGGAACCCCGATACAGATAAGTTTTACTTAAGATCTAATGACAATCAGATTATGTAAGGAATAAATGCATTTTTTTTCTTGTTTTTTTTTGCGTCTCCCGCCGGGCCCGGGCGACTTCTGTCTATCAAACTAGCTGTTTTTAAAAAGCTATAATTTCAACTATATACTAATATTAACACATTCCCATACTTACAAATTAAAACATTTAATCACTGCTCTTAGTTAAAATTGAACTTATCTGGACCATAAGAATGCCGTAAGTGAAAAAAATGGAAACGATCTGTAAAAAAAATTATGAAATAAAAAATGTATGTTTAACACAAGGTAGTGTTATCTGTGATTAATGCTTTTTGAACTTATAAAGCTAAATTCTATAATCGCACATCGAGGCAGAATGCGACCACTATTTTGTGAAACCTGCCAGTACAAATATTTAAAAACCGATAAGACATATAGACCAGTGCCGATAATTTTTGAAACCAAAAAAAATTACAGTAGGATGAAACCCATTAGAAAAGCAGGGGAATATGATCAAAATGAAAGGAAAAATAAATTACGGTCGATCTGAGGTCGGGAAGGGGAAGGGGGGGGGGGGAGTTTTAAGGGTAAAAAACGGTTTATCTCGATTTCCGGCAAAACTAAAAGTCCTATCGAAGAAAACTAAGTGGCAAAGTTGTAGGTCATAAAAAGATCTACAACTTTTGTATTCACACATTTTTCACATAACCTCAAAATTTATGTGAAAAATTCAAAAAACCAACTTTTTGGTTTTTTATTTCTATCTTTTACAAAAATTTATTTTTTTAAACGAAATTTGTTGAAAACTTACCTTATTATGTCCCAAATATACTGTAATATATTTGATTAAAAATATTTATTTTTTCACCTTATTTTGAATTAATATCGAAAAAACACCCTAACTTTCAATCGAAAATTCTGACGTCAAACTTTCAGCTTTTTTCAAAAAGTTGGTGTGCTTTCAGTTCGTTGAAATCTCTACTTTCCTATGGTAAAAAAAAAATATATATATTACCATAGTAAATCTTCTCAGAAAATGCAAAAAATCGTATGCAGTAACGCCCAGACCCGTCATCCCCTTCCCTACTTCTCTATTCTTCTATCAAATTTTTGTAAAAGATAGAAATAAAAAACCAAAAAGTTGGTTTTTTGAATTTTTCACATAAATTTTGAGGTTATGTGAAAAATGTGTGAATACAAAAGTTTTAGATCTTTTAATAACCTACGACTTTGCCATTTAGTTTTCTTCGATAGGACTTTTAGTTTTGCCGGAAATCGAGATAAACCGTGTTTTACCCTTAAAACTCCCCCCCCCCCCTCCCCTTCCCGACCTCAGATCGACCGTAATTTATTTTTCCTTTCATTTTGATCATATTCCCCTGCTTTTCTAATGGGTTTCATCCTACTGTAATTTTTTTCACTTTTTATTATTTTTAAAGGCTATCTGCACTGGTCTAATAGGAGCTTCAAGAAGAGGGTGTACCTACTTCCTTTTAAAGCGGGCAACACACTCGTAAGCTTCTTGGTGTCGCAGGTGACCAAAGGCGGCGGTAAGCAATTCTTTTTAAGTGACCGGCTGACGGCCATTTGACATTTGTCCATTGAAAATTACGGTATAATAAATATATTTTATATGACGATCATCCTTCCGGTTTTGTATGTCAAACGCGTCGTAAACTTACATGGTTATGAAATGTTCATGGTATATTTCATTGGACTAAACAAAGTAAATTAACATCGAAACGTACCGGACCAAGCAATTCTCGAGACACTGTGAAGAAACCCATCGGAATTGTCTCAGGATAATTGAGTAAGGCGACCAGTTGAAATATTTCCACTTCTGGTGGTGTCGTGTTACCGACCGATGTGACGAGTTCTGATAATTGTCCTAGTTGATCCCTTATAATATCAACCTGTAACATTTTTAAAATTAAACAGTAAAATAAATCAGTGGCGCTACAACCTTTATACTATGTATTGTACTGTGTACTGTTTTATGATAGTTAATCATGATCTAATAGGTAATCAGCCTGTGCCTGACACGCCGGTTTCCTCGCAATTTCCTTCAGCGTTCGAGCGAATGTTAAATGCGCACATAGAAAGAAAGTCTTTTCGTGCACAGACCGGGATCGAACCTACGCCCTAAGGGATGAGAGGCGCAGGCTGAAGCCATTAGACCAACACTGCTCTATCATATTTACAAATCAATTATATAAATATTAATAGACCAACTCACGGACGGCCTTACCCATAATGTTTACGTTTCTAAACTATTAATATTCTAAACTTTTAATTTAAGATGTATGTACTATTTACACAAGAACAAATGTTCTACATAATGCAAAATAATATAGAATAATTTTGTCGGAAAAAAATATTTCTTTAAGGCAAATGATTTGATGTATGATTCAAAGGATCTGTACAGTATACGAGAGTCATCAAGACTGATAATCTTAACATGGTTCTTAACACTTACCTCTTTGCGCATTTGATACGATGCTTCCACATATAAAATAGCTCTAAATATATGCAATATTAGCCAAGCGAGTTCCAAACAAGACTGCATTATTTTATATTCATAATCTAAAAAGGTTTTAAACATTACATTTTAATTTTAAAAACATAAATTTACATAAAACTACAACTCGAAGTAACTAGAGTAAACATATCCATACATCCACCGTTGTGTTTATACCAAAAAACAAAAAGAGAACTCGTGATGTATGAAAAATAATATCACAGACACTAAAAATATATGACACAGAAGAATTTTTAGCGTGAACATAACAAGAAAGTTAACGCTAGGAAATCGCGCTGCGTAGTTGCATTTCCTATTAAGCTTTAAAAAATTAAGCGTAGTAATGGTGCTTGAATAATATGAGACATACCAGTCGTTGTAAACGTTACTGCGAAGTTGTAGACAGTACCTACTAAATTTACTGTAAACATTGATGATAAAATAACAGCCAATATATTGTCGGATGTGTTGTATTTAAAAAAGATATTACATGTGCTCACGAAAGCCTTGCTGAGAGCACCAACAGATATACGAATGTCACACATCGGGGGTTTGGGCTTTTTATCTGTACAAAAAAAAAATGCTTTATGAATTATTTTTATCGTTAAATGAACTTCTTAATGAGGAGTCATTTCTATAGTTAACATAAACTCAAACTCAAAATATATTCATATAGGTAAACAAATACACTTTTGAATCTGATGTACAATAATGTTGTTATTATCTACCTACATAATTTGTGATATCATTAGTACCTACACAAATGGAGCACCTTTTTCCACGGAACGGCCCATTTGACCTTGTTTCCGAAGTATCGGAGAGGCATGAGAGAGTGTGGAATCGACACACATCTTTTGGCATTCTGAAAAGGTGGGAGCTTGTAGTTTATTGCTTATCAGAATGCCAAATCATAAAATGACTGCTTCACGACTGATTTGAGAGCGACCGCCGATGCGAAAACCACTGAGTGAGTTCGAAAAGTGAGTTACAGAATCGCAGGGCAGCTAGTGTATATATAGATTTATGAGACTTAAATGTTGGAAGATATTTAGGTAAATACCTGATTTAATGTCAGCAATAATATCCATGAGTTCAAATTTAATAGTTTCCATATACTTGTGAATTTCAAATTTTATAAAACTCGATTTGAGCTCAATCAAATTTTGTGCAACTTGAACTGTGATATTTAAAAAATATCCCAAGAAAACGGCCTCTGAAAGAAATACAAAAAATAAACGATTAAATATTACGTTTTTGATTTCTTAGTTCTTAATTTATATATAACTAGCAGACCGGCCAAGCGTTGCTGTGGCTAAGGTTTTATTTATATTACATAGTAGTACCCTATTCAAGGGAAACGGTAGGAGAACACCAGTCATGGGGACCACCATACTTTTTTGTTGGTAATGCCATTAAATTGTAGCTTATGTGAAACATTGCTACTTTTAACACAGCGCCATCTGTTAGAATTGTGACTATCAAATAATTTCCAATAAAATAATATTGCGGGTATAAATTGAGATGTAAATTGTAAGCTTTTAAGTTAGATCAAACTGCACACGGTGTGCAAGTTTGATTGAAATCGGTTAGGTAGTTTAGGAGTCCATAGCGGACAAACAACGTGACACGTAATTTATATATATTAAGATTAATACGCAAGCGATAGTGCGTAAATGGCGTTCTTTAGTTTCGAAGGCCAAGTCGGAGTAGTGGTAGTAAAAATGCGCAAAATTAGGGTCAATTTTATATATTGATAGTACCCCTTTGATTACGTTTAATTTTTCGTTTGCACTTAGAATTTAGTAAAACAGACTGACCTACCAATATTTGTAAATCCCTCAATATCTATATAAAATAAAAAAGACACAATTGTTTCCTTAACCTGCTTTCCTTTTTATCTCCTTTACGATCGGGTTCGCAATTTGTAATTAAATAATTTTCATTATTTTATAAATTATCATAAATAATATCTAAAAACCCTCCAGTCCTTAGTTAAAAACCTATTTAAGAAAGCGTCAGCAGTGAAATTTTCCTATCGAGGTAGGAATTTATTTAAAGATTTTTTTACCTTACCTTCGAATTTTTTGTAAAATATATACAGACCAAAACTATTTCCAATTCGTAGTAAAAAAAACAACATGATCAAAAGAGATCGCCTTCGCTCTCTTGCAAGATTATTTTTTTTATTTATCTGAAAAAAGAACACACGTATTTAGCCCCATCTCAACGCTGTCCCTTTGTGCTGGCTTGTGAGTGTGTGCATGTGAACGAAATATAAAACGGTACGTATGATAGTAATTGAACAAATCACGTTAAGACGTGTTAGACTAAAGACATTGTTGACCAATTACAATCAAACGTAACGCGGGTCCCGGGTTCGATCCCCGGCTGAGACGAACATCGATGTGATGAGCATTTGGTGTTGTGCTTAGGTCTTGGGTGTTTAAATATGTATTTATATGTCTATCTATCTATAATATGTATGTATATCCGTTGCCTAGTACCCGTAACACAAGCTTCACCAGCTTAGCATGGGACTAGGTCAATTGGTGTGTATTTTCTTACAAAAAAATGGGGCCGTTCAAGTATTACGTAAGCAGCTATACTGCAATGTTTCCCCACTCCCTCCTCTTGTCAGCAAAAGTAATAAGCTCTCAAAAATAATAGAACATAAACGTATTATTTTATGTAGGAATCCTCGAAAATACATTTCGTGTTCAAGCATAGACAATGTGGGGATGATATGTGTCAAAAAGAAAATAATTACTGTTGACGTAATCACCAAATAAGAAAATCAAAGACAATATAGTGCTTAAGTATTAATATATGTGGATGTTATTAAAGAATAATTACCGGAATGCAATCTATCAATGATTCCAAACTACCTTTACTGCATAATATGGCAATGTTTAAAAACATTGTTTGTGCAATCCAATCAAGCATCCTTAATGCCAAAGAAATTACATCAATACCCTCCGTTATTTTCGAAGAAGTTATGTAGAAGAATAATGATGTCAAATGCAAACCATCTGAAAAGTTATAAGTTATGAGCCTATATGCTAAACAAAACAGTGTCCTTACACAGTTTTTAAAACCAGATTTGATCTAAATCTGATCTCTTAATTACTATAAATATAATAAAAGTAGTCAATCACTCGATAGCTAATGATATCAGTACCCAGGCTGTGGATTTTTTAAGCTATGCCAGTTTCGTCATGATGCTTTCTCGTACAAGCAATTGTTAAATGCATGTCAAATGCAAAAATCATGAGGAAATTTGCATACATTAACCCAAAACTCGACGGCATCAAGTATGAAGCTAATGTCCTACTTTTCCATTAGAAAAAACAATTGATCATAGAGCGACAGAAATCAAACCTAAAAGGTTGTAATTATATTGATTTGTACTTACCAAGAAAAACTATAAATATATACTCATAATACGAGGACTTGAAAAGTTCTATACGACAACCATCTTCTACTGGGTCAAATCTAATAGGAGCCAAACCAAACAAACGTGATAATCTCAGTAAAAACATAAATGAACCGTTTACAACGCATGGTCCACCCATGGCCAAGTTGAGTATAGTTAAAAGTGTATAGTAACTAATTAGGCTACGGAGTTCTACTTGCTCGTGTAACCAAATAACCAGCTACAATGTCAAAGCTTTCTGTAAATAATACATGTTAGATTAAATCGACGGCTTTTAAGCTCCAAGCGAGTTTATAATTTTATTACACTATAATTACACTCCTATCCGTAGGTATGGGCTCAACTATAGCGCGGATGTTATGTACTGACTACAACAAACAGAATTTAACGTGATTATAATATATACAGGTCAAAATCTTTAAACGATAAGTATTATTATAATTTTATAAACAAAAGTGGCAAAAAATTTTTTTTGATTGATTAAGTTTTTTAATATATTAGTTTAGTATATTTCTATTGGAATATTAAAATATAAACATATAACATATAATAAATTTAAAAAAATCACTTTTTTACCGGATTGAAGTTATGTATTATTATAAATTAATAGTAATAATATTAAAATCAATATAAACAATCCACGAAAATAGCCGTGAGCCATTTCTGCCAAAACCCTTCATCTTTTAGTCGATACTAACATCGGGGAAATAAATACAGATAATACAACATTTTCTACAGCTGTGATACTTTTTGACATTCAACATCTTTTGTCTTCAGTCACCGTGACCACGCACGCTGTAAAGCACGCGAAACGTCGGAAAATTTTAAAATTATGTCAAATAATTGTAAATTTATAGTAATACATAACTTCAATCCGGTAAAAAAGTGGTTTTTTTTTAATGTGTAAAAGTTATGTCAATAAAAGACAATTCTATGAATAAATTTCCTTATTTAAAATTAAAAAAAAAAAAATACAAAAAAAATAAAATAGAAACGAGTTCGTTTTATATTTTAAAACAACATATTTACGTACAGTATAACATGTACGAGTTTTTGTCTCGGATAACCAGGACATCCGAGACAAAAACTCCAATGTCAGAGAAAACAGACGTCTTAGCAGGCATAGATCTGATGTGATACGTCATACCGCATCCACGTTTATTATTATGACACATATTTTGTACGTCAATGTCATTATCTTTGGTTACTTTATAATAGATCTCATAATAGCCTACTGCATTAGCCTCAAGGATATAGAACCTATTACCTTATCAGTAGATTCTTATATAACTAACAAAGTTGTTCTTTTGTTTTGAACATGTAACTATGGAGAATTCATAATCAGTTTTCGTATACAATTTTATGAAATATAAGTTTATTATTTCAGTTTTCTTAATAACCCTAATATAATTTTCTATTTTCAATTTGAATAACGGGCGAAATGTATTCAAAACTAAATATGACCTGAGGAAAATTTGAGACAAATATTTTTATTATTAGAAATATTTATTATTATTTTTTTAAGAGAGGAGGCCTATGGCCATTAGTGGGACATATATTACGTGTTATTGAGTACTCTGAAAATCTCTAAGTTTATTAAAATTAAACTGAGTACAACGTGACGATTTTTACTGATGGGGCCCCATCAAAAGAATTTGCCCCGGGCCCCAGATGGTATAGTTACGCCACTTAAGGGCTTCACTTGATGTTAAGTGATACCGTCCGCTGCCCATGGGCATACACTGCCAAGAAGCTCGGAAGTGCCTTGCTGGACAATTTATTCCGTATTCCTTGTTTCACAATAATGATCAAATGAATCATCAAGATGAACCTTATGTGTGTTTTTATTGAACATAAAAGACCCCGAGACACTGTTTATCAGCCCAACAGCATTTGCACAAGTTTATTTATCAAAACCACTTGTTGAAAGATTTCCCTTGTCCGATTCCGTTCAAAGATATCATTCATTCCGACTATTAAGAGTTCAGATAATTGTTATTCATCAGTTTTTAAAAGAGCCTAACAACAGGCTTTACACCTTTACCTGTTGTAAGTCATGCTCCAACTTACTAGCATTCATGAAAATGTGATAGTGAGTATCATTTATTTTAAGTTTATTATACGCTTTGTGTATAGTATTAGTAAAGCTTAAAAAGCTCTTTTCTCTGTGTGTGCGCTGCGTACATCCCTGTCATAATGGCTTCATGGTATCGGATCATTATCAATCCTTGGCTGTCCCAACATTCGATGATCTTACTAGCGAAGCCTCTAATTCTTGCGTATCTTTTGTCGATTGAAAATGGTTATTAAATATATTAGTTACTTTACCTCTGACTTAAATATATTTTTATTTATTTACACTTCGTTGCAAATAAAAGAAACACAATACATAAAAATTATAAGCGATGCAACGGACGGCCTTATCGCTAATAAGCGATCTCTTCCAGGCAACCCTAGTTAAGAGAAAAACTAAAAAAAAAAAAGAAACATGCGTGCGAGAAGTGCAGAATCCTTAATCTAAAGTAATACAAAAAAATAAAAATATTAATAACAAACTAAAAACTTAAAAGCTTATCTTACAATATAGTCGCAGAAAAAGCCAAAGAATATATGTAAGAAAAATATTATTAAAATTTTAGGTCTACTGCAGGTCTTCGATTATTTTTATTTTATAAACCATAAGAGATCAGCCCCCTGTACCTATAAAATGCTGGGTCAATAATAGCAAAGGCCCTTGGTTATTTATAGGTGCTCAAAAAATACAATCTAAAATTTTTTTGATTTTATAATACAACTGTAAAAGTTCAGTTTTACTCTGTACGTTACGTAATTTCATAAAGATGCGTACTACATTTTGCAAAGTGCTACGCTATCATACATGACCTAAATATCTTAAACTGTTTCATAAACGCACTATGAACAACAAACTGTGATTGAATGCTTTGTCTTTTTCACTCTACTGATAAATATGCAAAACATTATTTTACTATTGTACAATATGTTCATTTCATATTAACTGTTACTTAAGCCATCAAGTATAACAAGTTCATTAGGTATACATCCGGAATCTAAAATATCACTATTTCATGCTTCTTTAAATCAGTCGTTAACTAGTCGATTTAATTACGTACTTTAATTTCAACGTTCTAACGTATGAAAGATAATTTAATTACCAACTCTAAGATTAAGTAAGTAAGTACTAAGTAAGTTAAATAAACAGAACGACCATTTGTGCACAGCTTCGAACCTACGACCAGTGAGAGGAGTAGCACGATGGAACCACTAAGCCAAATCTGTATCCACAGTAGATCCACTTTTTGGAACCGGTTCAAAAAATATCTAGCAGTAGATGCAAAATCATGACCTCCTCCATCTACCGACCCGGTATTGTGATTGTTCCACCTCATATATATTTATTATTATTATAAAAATAATGTATTATTTTACGCTAATTATGTTTTTCGGTAGTTAGTAAAGAAATATAAAGACTCTTTCATATTAAATTTATTTTGCTTTTCTTATATGTTAAGATGTTCTTATGTATCTTAGGTAAGATTTTCATTATGTTCATGTATGAACGTAAAAAATACTAAAAAAAATGTATATACAATTATTTCCATTTCTCAAAGGCGTAGAATGGACCAAATGCAATCAAACTCTCCGCCACCCTTTTTAATTGTCATGTAACTTATTTTACTAAATGCTTGTATGGAGCTGGAACTTACAACATGCTTCACTTAACATGGATTTCTTTAAATAGCTGGGAGTAAACAGATGGCTCAACTGATTTAACGTGATACCGCCCATGGACACTCCTTGACATTACCAGGCGCGCAAGAACATTTCCGGATTTTTAAGAAACAGTTTTCTTGAACGACCATAAGTCTAATTGGCTTGGATACTTTAGTGGTTCCACATAGTGGTGGTACGCGGCAAAGTCAGTAGTGGAACGACAGACTTCGAGGAAATAGAGGTGGAATTTCGTATCCTGCCTTGACATCCGATGATGAAACTCAGCTGCAAGTTTTAATCCGGACACTTTCCATGTTACCATGATGCGGTAGAAGTTGCAGAGGGTCCCAACATCTCAACGCAACGTCAAAGAATCCAACCGCTCAGATTTGATTGGCGATTGGTCATCGAGAATTTGAATTGCTCTTAGTAGAATACGTCCTAATGGAACTACTGGGCGATAGTTGGACGGATCAGAGCGGTTTTTTTCAGTATGTATTGAAGTGGTCTACCAGCACTTCGGGACAATGCCGAGCCAGTACAGGTACTCAAAAAGGCGCATTAAAACCGCAGTCAACTCAGGAGCATAACTATGCAGTACAATTGGGGGGATGCCATCAGGACCAACCCTTGTTTCTTAGGCTTATAATTAATAATTTCTAAAAATTTAAATTAAACGTATAGTCTACCAATTTATATTATGGCTATTCCTGTATTTCGAGTCCTCTTGTATTTATTGATATTGATAGTTAAATTTTACTTAAACCTAGTATGTGAATCGAAATGTGTTAAAAGCTTTCGAACCATAGATATAATTTAATTGATGATTGAGTGCATAGGTTAACTATTTTAAAACTACCTTCGCTGAATTTGAATTAACACCATATCGTCATTTAAAAAAAATACTATAAGTTTTACAAATACGATTTTGTTCTTTTATGAATGAATCGAAATGTTATCACTTCGAGATTTTTTTATTGTTTTATATCAAATAAAAATACAATATTCAACAATTTCTTTTAATATACAAGTGCATACAGGAAGATTTACTATATAAAGTTAATAATCATAATCATGTCATATATTTCATAATAGATTACTTAAAAATAGAGTACTGAATTTTTTTATTGTAACGCCGTTTATTTTCAAAGAAGTTTGCTGGAGAAGCGCGCATATTACACATTTTCTAAATTACTTACTTGACTACGACTACCATGTCATGTGGAACTTGGTGTAATGGTTGCAGCTCCTTACAAACGTTGTGTAAAACAAGAAACCTGGCGATTAAAATGAGTGGCGGAGTGTTTATTGCTAGTTGTTCTCTTCTGTTCAACGCCCTTGATTTGAGAATACTTCTTTTTTGACGTTCATTCTGTACATTGTGTTACCTATATGAATAAATGATTTTTGACTTGACTTGAATACTGTTACAGATAAGATTGTTCACTCACTCCAATCCAATCACTCAACATTAGGTGGTTCGCCTTACGGGCACTGAATCTCTAGTAAGACACTGACATAAGGAAACGAACATGAACAATGAGGTTAAGAAAATATATATAAAACAATGGCCGTGGTCCATCTTTCAATTGAATATACTTTTAAATTTATATTTATTTTTATTTCTTAAATCAAGGTTGTAGAACGGGCGAAAAGAACTACAAGTGAACAAGCTTTATTAAAAAAAATGTTTGTGAGGAGCTGCGACCACAACTAATTTACACGAGTGACGATACTTTTTTTTGGAGTCCGATGGCCACTAAAGCCACAAAGGGATTTTCACTTCAGATATAAGAATTGTGCAGAATTATCTATACTGTTGTAATATATTTTGTTACTTTAGTAAATAGGGTTAATTTAACCTATCTGGACTGTAACAATACTGTAGGTGAAAACTGTAGATAGTATCTGTAATAAAATAATATTAAAAATATGATTTAATCTCTTAAAGCATATTATTATTAACTAATAATCTTAATGCGATTAAACAAAATAATAATTTAAGAGATAACAATAACAATCATAAATAGTACCGTGCTTGTTACCATAGTAACCAATCATTTTTGGTACCTTGAATTTAAGACACGTTAAGTTTGAAAATAATACACGAATTCCGACCAGGGATCATAAGCAGCGGCCGTACTCGAGTACGACGCGTAGGCAGTGTGTCCACGGGTTTCACTTAGCTTCAGATGTACCTCCTGACAATTTGTGCCTGATTATAATAAAACTACCAATGATAAAACGTTATATACAAGTTATATTTACCGGACCAATCAGTCCTCGAGACACTGTGAAAAAACCCATAGGCATCAGCACAGGATTATTGATTAATACGGCCAACTGAAAAATTTCCACTTCCAGAGGCATTATTTTTCCAACAGACGTCACTAATTGAGATAATTGTGCTATTTGATATCTTATTTCGTCCACCTGTCGATTTAAAATTTAAATAGTACGACTTACTTACTATGTACGTTTGACCGGAAATAGGACTGGATAAAATACGAAATATAAATGGATTTGTCTGAAGGAGACTTTATAGGGTTCTCATATGTAGGATTTTTCAGTCTGTCTTTGTGCGAGGTATAATTTGTACAACTGTTATTTTAACGTGAGGTTAGTTATGATTAATTAAACAAATTAATAGGCTATATTCTACTAATTGCATTCTGTAATTTTTGAAAAACCAAAATACAGATTACAAAAAAAAACTACAAAGTCGAAATTAGATGCGTATGTATGAAAGAGGATTTTAATTCTTTTTTCCCTTTAAAAGTAGAGCATAAATATATTTAACACGTTCGTTATTGAAAATTATTTAATCTGTATTTAAAAAAATATATAATACAATTTAAATAACTCGCTTAAATGACTTACTTCCTTGCTTATTTCCGACGATGCATCCACGTATAAAATAACTCTGAATAAATGAAACAACAACCAACCAAGTTCCACAAATATTTTATACGTCTTAATATCTGTAAAAAATAGATAGAAACTATAAACTAAAATAGAGATTCACAAAAGAGAGTGGTTCAATCTATCCCGCAATTGTTTATAGAATTGACGTGACCAAACATGTTTTCACATAGAAGTTTCGAATAAGTAGTTCGCCATACTATTACCCGCATAAGTCCAATACATACCAGTTGATGTGCAAGCTTGTGAGAAATTGTACATAGTTCTGATTAAATTTATTGTACACGTTGATGATAATGCCATGGCCAGTAAATGATCAGAAACATAGTATTTATAACAAATGTTACATACAGTCACAAAAGCCTTACTGAGCGCCCGAAGAGATATCAAAATATCAGACATATGTGGTTTGGTCTTCTTATCTGTAAATTGGTAAGAATCATCAGCTTTATTTTTAACTATTTATTAAGAAGTTATAGATATAATTAAATATGAAAAATGAATAATTAAAATTATTTTTAAATTTTGCCATATTAACGCCACTTGTTGTTGGTTGGTATGTTGGTATTTGCAATATTCCAGTGTATTTTAATTTCCGAACTTTTTTAACGAAAGTTGCCTGGAATATTATTGATGGGCTTATATTGATAAACCTAAAAATACTTCAACTTTATAGTTTAAATACTATATACAATAATATATATCTGTAGTCTGTGGTCATAGATCAGACAATGATAAGTACATTCGTTCATATATCGAGTGTTTCATATTTTAATAGTGCCTTCAACATTTCTTAATAATATTTAATTGCTTGACCTGTAAAGTAATGAAATTGCATTTATCATATTCTGACCTATGACCACATAATTATAATATAATATGTATACTTTATATATGTATGTGTATATATACAATATAAATGTTCGGGTTTTCTTTGTTTCCTAATTTAAATATATTTATTTCATAAAAAAAGTATGTGTCTTTGCGTCCTTTAAAATATTTGCTATAAGCAACAACAACAATAACTATTTTAGATACAAAAGTTATCACTAACCTGATTTTATGTCAGCAGTAATAGCTGCGAGTTCAATTTTGATTGTTTCTAAATACTTATGTAATTCCAATTTTATAAAGCACACATTAAGCTCAATCACTGTTAACATAAGCTGAAAGAATATTCCGAGAAAAATATCCACTGCCACTATAACAAATTAATATAAATTAAAATATTTCTGTATCTTTTTTCTTCATATTTTATAATTTATAAATAAAATTTAGGCAAGGTTTTATTTCCAGTTTATAAATGGATGGTTTAATCGTGACACTCTTAACCATAGAGTAATGGATTAAATTCTTTCTACGACAAAATTGTAAATTTAAAATAAGTCTATCAAAATGCTTGCCTATCGTCAAAACATATATTTCAATATATTTTCAATTGCAATTTAAAAAACAAAACAAACTACCTTCGATGTTTGCGGTGTAGATAAATGGAAGCAAGCACAAAATCATTCGTAAAGTAGCAAATAAAGTGATCAATATATATCGTCTCCGCTCTTTTACTATATTATATTCTTTATTTATCTGCAAAAGTTAAACATATGTTATACATTTATCATTATAAGAAGTGTTATTTTATTTTAAAGTTCATAGTTCATAATAATTTAAACATAATTGTTCCTAGTGTTTTCCCATTTTGTCCTCTCTTCAAATAAACTCTTTTAAAGCCTCAACTAGCATCGGGATACTGGGCGTTGACATATCGAATGACATTCAGATTCATTTGACGGTCATTTGGAAGGAAAGGCTTTTAATTAGCCTATAAGAATCTTGGTCTAATCTGCAAAGCGCGACGGTAGTTCTACCAAGCCATCCTTGCAAATCTATAAAGCGCAAATTTGGCCTGACATGGAGTACTGTTTCTGGAGCTCCCCAGAACGAGCTCTTTCCACTTGACCGTATTCAAAGTAGACCGGTTCCAATCGTAGACGATCAGATACTGTCCGAACGGTTTGATACTTGGTGTTGCGCATCTCTGCATCTTCTACCGCATTTATCATGGAAAGTGTTCCGTGGAGTTGTTCGGAATAATACCTATAGCACCGCACGGTTACCGCATCATGTGGCTGCGCTCTAACAAGCCTTCTGACGTGTGTGACTGTGTAAGTGTTCATGTCCTGCTCGTTTACCACTTGTTCCACAAAAAAACTTACCTAAACGACTTACGCACTTGAAATTGGAAAAAAATATCATTTTCTTTCTCATATTTAAAATTTTAGCCACACGTGATAGGCTTATTTTATCAAAACCATAGCAATCCATAAATAAATAATTTCAATACACCCATCAAAAATTACAAAACATAAGCTCAATCTGTGCCATGTTATATTATGTAACTTTTGCAATAAAATAGTAATATTTACCGGAACGCATTCTATAAATACGCTCATACGAGTTTTACTGCTTAATACTGCAATGTTCAAAAACATCAATAACGGTAACCAATTTATCACTTTTATTATAAATAAAATAAGATGATCATTTTCGAAAATTCCCCGATAAAGGTTGTGATAGTAAAATTTGACCTGCAGAACATCTGAAAAGTCATTCGTAAGTTAATAGTAAATATTCTACATTAAATTATTACTAAATAATAAATTATTAATAGTTTTTCCAAATTAATTTTACTGAAATAAATGTTACTTACTAATAATTCCCACAAATACATACTCATAATACGAAGCCTTTAAAAGTTCTATACGACACCCATCTTCAACTGGCTTAAAAGTGATAGGAGCCAAACCAAATACTCGGGATATCCTTAATATAAACAGGAATGAACCATTTACTACGCATGATCCGTCCGTAGCCATAATTATATTGTTTTGTCTACAAAGTGCTACGAGTAAGTGTAGCAATAATTATTCTGCTACATCGTAGCCATCAGCACTTTATTACTATACGTATGAGTATTATACTCATATCTCTACGGTAGATCTGAAATACACACATAGAATTTTGTTGCCCTAGTAGCTTAGGTGGTGACGCATTATAAATAGGAATATTATATTATGTATATAACTATATGACTAATGACTATACCATGATCGAGGGAATAAAAAGTTTGTAAGAGTTATTAATTCTTTACGAACATTACAAATATTTTATTTTGAATAATATTGCCCACTCGATTTTAATTAATATCTTAGGTTACCTATCTTTAAACAAAATCTTTTTTAATACGTGCATGTCCGGCGCGACAACCGCGCGGGGCACATCTAGTTCCTTATGAAATGAAAAAACTACTACATTAGCCTAATAAACATACAATCTTTTCAGTTATCAGTATGAACAAACATAGTCGTTATTTTGTTTTGTAATATGTAACTATGGAGAATTAACATCGATTTTTTCGAATTTTGAATACATTTATAACATATTCACTTATAATACCACAAGAGCTTCAAAATTATCGGGTATTTCCCGATAGGTTCGTTGCAAACAATTAATATAGTCGTCATGACGACTATAAGTCGTCATGACGACTATATTTGTTTGCAGGGAACCTTGAGGGAAATGCCCGATAATTTTGAAGCTCGTGTGGTATTCGGGGGATTATTTTTCCGACCCAAATGTCGGCCAATAGAATTGCACCATGAGACGAAATGTACAGTTAACAAATAAGAATTTCATAATGAATAAAACAACTACTTAATACTTTTCTTGAAGCAACGACCAGAGAAAATTTTCACAAAAAATTATCAGTATAATACCATGTAGGTTGTACCACGTAACGTCGAATGGTGCAATTCTATTGGCCGATATTTGGGTCGGAAAAATAATCAAATTTATTCGTAAACATAATCGAAACACTGACCGATAAGTATTGTAAAACGAAGGAATATGTTGGTCTTTTAGATTCTAACGCCATCGTAATGCGCTACTGAAGATAAAAAAGCAATGTTTGTCTTGTTTAAGTTTAAGTAAGTTTTGTTGGTCCTTTATCGATTTTTTAATCAACAAAAACGTTTATGATACTACTTTTATACAGTAGAAGACAAGAAATAGAAATTAGATTTTTGGGAAACTATAGATATATTAGGGTAGCTTATGTGTTCATCGGACATATAAGGATTAGGAAAATATAAGTTTTCAGTACTACAAATTAATTAATATTTGCTTAGTATTCTAGAATAAGTTTAAAACGTAGAACTACTATCAAATACTGTTGTGTACTGTGTACGTATGGAATTTCTAGAAACACTTTTTGGCCAAAAAATATTTATTACTAATTAGTCTATCAATGTGCTGCTTTAAATTAACCTAACATTTATATAATGTGTTAAAATTAATATAAAAATGCTTAAACTCCTTTCCAAGTGAATGGTTACAGACATATATATAACATATTCATGATATAAGTTATGATATATATTCACAATAGCATATATTCTATTCCATTGTATGCCTTGACGTCCATAGTTCCATAACTGAGTGCTTCTTATGGCAATTTTTGCCGCCCACCACCACCATGTGGAATCAGCTGCCCACTGAAGTATTTCTGTATCAATTTGACTTAGGGTCCTTCAAAAAAAAAGAGAGTCTTTCGTAACGCGTATTTATAGTCAAATTTTACTTAAGCCTAGTGATTTTCATCTTTAAAAGCCTTTGAACCATTAGATTTAATTTAATTTATAATTGAGTGCACATGTTCACTATTTTTAACTGACATTCACTGAATTTGAATTATGACCAGCTTCGGTAACAGCTAACGATATAATTTAAAAAAAATAACATACTCGTAAACTATAAGTTTTACAATAAGTTACATATAAGTTTAAATATAGAACCTCAGCGACTAATTTCTTTAATGTACAAGTGCAAACAGGAAGATTTCATTTCACTACGTATAGTTGATAATCTTAGTAATGTCATATATTTAGTAATAGAATACTTAAAAATAGAGTACTGAAATTTTATTGTAACGCCATCTGTTTTTTGATAAATTTGTTGGAGAGGCCCGCATTTTTTTACACATTTTCTATTTCATTTTGACTGACCTTTACTTATTTAAAATAACACAGCCAATACTGTGACAGATTAGATAGTTCACTCACTCCAATCAAAATTAGGTGGTATTGTACTGTTCACTCTACGGGCAGTGAATCTCTATTTAGACACTGACATAAACAAACGAACATCAATAATGAGGTTAAAATAAGTAACATAGTGTCCATCTATCAATTAAAAGTACTTTTAAATTTACATTTATTTTAAGTTCTCAAAACAAGGGCGTAGACAATGGGCGAAAAAAACTACAAATAAGCAAGATTTATTTTAAAAAATGTTTGTGAGGAGCTGCGACCACGGCTAATAGTACTTTTATTTTGGAGTCCTATGACCACCAAGTCACAAAGGGATCTTCACTTCAGATATTACAATTGTGCAGTACTCGCTAGAATTCCTTATAGTGTTGTAATATATTTGGGTAGGTAGGTAAATGTAGATAGGGTAAATTTAACCTATCTGGACCGAGACAATACCGTAGGTGACAACTGTGGATAGTATCTGTAATAAAAGAATATTTTATTGTTTGATCGTTTAAAACACATATTATCCAGTAGTGCTATTCAACAAATAAAACTTTAGAGGTGTCAAGGGACCCCCGAATGGAACGAAGTTCCTTTCGATTAATTTATATGTTAATTGGTATCATAACAGTATGATAGATTTTCTCGACACCAATCTTACGACGAAAAAAAAAGCCAACATCACGAGGTGTTCTCAGGTGGTCACCCATCCAAGTACAGACCTCGCCCGACGTTGTTTAACTTCGGTGATCGGACGAGAACCGGTGTATTACAAGTGACAACTTTTCGTAAGAATTTATTCCGTCTAGCCCCCTTTCACAACGCGCGATAAGGAATTCGTTCCAATAATTTAAGAGAAAACAATAACAAGTATAAACAAGTACCGTGCTTGTTACCATGACAACCAATCTTTCTTTAGTACCTTGAATTTAACACACGTTAATAGAACAAACACACACACATCAAGGTGAATCATGGTTGAATACACGAATTCCGACCAGGGTCCGTTCACTAGTACGACACATTGCCAGTATGTCCACGAGCGTCACTAATCTTCAAATGTGCGTCTTAACAATTTGTTCCTGTTTTATAATAAAACTTCTTATGATAAAACGTAATATACAAGTTTATTACCGGACCAATCAGACCTCGAGACACTGTGAATAAACCCATTGGCATCAGCACAGGATTATTGATTAACACGACCAACTGAAACATTTCAGCTTCCAGAGGCATTATCTTTCCAACAGACGTGACTAATTGAGATAATTGTGCTATTTGATATCTTATTTCGTCCACCTGTCGATTAAAAATTTAAATTGTACGACTTACTTACTAAGTACATACGTTTGACCGTAACTGGGACTGGATAAAATACGAAATATAAATGGATTTGTCTGAAGGAGACTTTAGACGGTTGAGAACGCCATATTTAGGATTTGTTATTTGATATTTATGTGCGGATTATAATTCGTACAACTTTTATTTAAACGTAAGGTTTGTGATGATCAGTTGAATAAATTTGTTTGCTTGTTTTTTTGTTTTATTCTGCTAATTGCATTATGTAATTTTTAATTTACCAATATACAAATGCCATTGTTATATTCAATTCAATTTCCGGCGGTCAATGCGTTGTAACGCATATTTTGCTATCGTGGCAATTTATCACAATGTCTTGAGAATGTACCAAATCATTACTTACGCCAATATAAATGATTTACGACTCCGAATGAATGGAATTAATTTCGAATATCAGAATCTTCTTACATAACTTAGAGTACTCACACAAATTATATCAAATTAAATTTTAGTATTTATTAACTTTACTTATATACGGCGGTAGACATATATATTATATATATTAAATAAAAATACTGGTCAATCCAAGGATAAAACTATTTTTAATCTAGATAATAAACTATATTAAAAAATAGATTAATATAAATAATACTTACTTCCTTGCTTATTTCCGAAGATGAATCCACGTATAAAATTATTCTAAATAAATGCAACACCAAAGAACAAAATTCCACAAATATTTGAAACGTCTTATGGTCAACATCTGTAAAAAACAGAAAAACACGTGTATTACTCGGGGACTGCCGCGGTAAAGCTATTGCATAGCATTTTTTATCAACTTATGTAGTTATGATTATTTATTTATTTTTTATTTGTGCAGTATTTGTTTTTCTTTGATATTAATTCAATCTACCACTCTACCAGACTCAGACTAAAACGCCTATATAGTCTGTCTCACTCTAACCCGTACCGGCTGCAACGGCCGCGCTCACGCTACGTCACCTCGTCAGAGATGGGAATGCGCAGTATGCGTTCTGTCCCACTCTAACGAGTATTTCCGCACCTATATAACGTCATTGTGTGTTAGGTTTTTTTCGTTACGGAATTTCTTGATTCGGTCGCCGCGCTCAAAGCCCGAAATAAAATCTATGCAATAGTTTAAAAAAACATAAGGCTAAAATGGAAAGTGATTCTAACGTAAAATTCCAACAGACAAAACATCCCATCAGGCTATAAAAGCTAGGAAGAGATTCTGCACTTGTGAATTCGTTACTACAACTTCTGCGTAGGACTATTTACAAAAGAGTGTGGTCAAATCAATCCCTAAATGGTTCATAGAATTACCGTGACTAATGTAGCTACGATTAAGTAGTTCACCATACCATTCCCCACATAAGTCCAATACATACCAGCTGATGTACAAGCTTGTGAGAAGTTGTATATAGTTCTTATTAAATTTATTGTACACGTTGATGATAATGCCAAGGCCAGTAAACTATCGGAATCATTGTATTTAAAACATATGTTACATGATGTCACAAAAGCCTTACTGAGCGCCCGAAGAGATATCAAAATATCAGACATTTGTGGTTTGGTCTTCTTATCTGTAAATAGGTAAGAAGCATTAGCTTTCACTTGATGTTTATATATATTCATAAGTGTACTTATTTACCTATATACGTTTGAGTTTAGTTACAAACAAAACAATTTTTTGTTCTTTTGAATTATATACACCTATTGTTGGATGGTAAGTTGGTATTTGCAATCTTTCAACTTTTGATTTATACAAAAAGATATACTATAAATAAGTCTATATTGTTGTAAATATTAAAATGAAACTATATACAAACTATCCTCCTGTTTCGTTCTACTAATTGACATGTGTCTATGTTATAATAAAAGTTTGTTGCTTCTGATAGTAAGTGAAGTCACACAAGTTGTTTATTATAGTATATACCTATATATTAACACATTACTTTCACTCAGTCATTAAGTAACAATTAACACGTTCACTGCGCCATCATTTTTAAAGAACTTTCAGCTGGTGCGTTGGAGACCTAAAATATCTCGTAACAAGCCTATCCTCTGGTGCGTTTGAGACCTAATCAGTCTCCTAAAAATACACTTTTGAAAATAATTTATATCTTCCAAAAACACAATGACATATATTTTGAATTTTTTGTGGGTGAAAGATAGCTAATTGCTTTATATTTTGGTAGGTTCGCACGCAGTTACGACATTTGAATAAACTACAAATACCAAAAAAAATTAGGTATCGATTGTATCTCGTACCGCACCCGAAGATAGTTCAATATGTGTAGTAAGTAGTGATGGGAATAAAATAATATCTCAGTTATCGATTCTAAAAGTTTTATTAATTATGCAAAGTGTTTTTCATTTAAACGTGGTAAGTACATTGACTGCTTCCACATTACGCGCAAATGGTAACAATTCGTTTAGTTTTTTTAGAAGCGTCAGTGCTGTTTAACTGCGTGTGCTCCAACGAAAAAGGTTTATCGTTAAATATTTCATAATCAGAATCACTGTCATTATTAGTCAATGGGGGGCAAATTTGAACATTTTCCAAAACAAATATTTTACTGGACGATGCAGCAGTATAATCCGGCGTTGATTTTGTGTTAGAAACCTCACCAATAAAATAGATTTTTTACACTTTTTTATCATACAAAAATAATCAACACGCTGGTATATACGCGAGTGTTATTTCCAAAACGTGCCCGCGGCTTCCCGAATGTCGATTCTAGGACAACACTAAAAATCCCATCCTCCATCTCTTGCGTCTACGAGGCGTACGATTTCACGAGTACCGACATATCTCCTAACGCAAGGAATTAAAACAATTACAGTACTGTGCGTTAGGGACCTAATCCATCTCTAATTTATTTTTTAAAGTCCTTGAATTCAGCTTTAAGTAGGAAGCAAATATGTATATTTGTCCTGCTCATCCTTAAAGAACTTTACAAGTTACATCCTCCCGCAAGGAGTGAAAAAACACGATTATGTTCAACGCACAATACAAAAGTCCTGCAAGAGATCTGATAGATCTCGTAATGCAACGAACGTGTTAAGCTACATATTAGGCCACACCGCTTGTATGACTATGGTGACTGGTCGTACTTGAATTCGTGTATGCGGTGATGTTAATTATTTCAACTATGTGTTTGCGTGTTGTTCCCACGAGAATGTAAGTGCGTGCTCCTATTTCACCATGCCTCCTGCTGATAGGGGACAAGTCTTTGTTTTTATTTATGTTATTATTATTAATTACTTAAAATGTCATGTGGAACATGGTGTAATGGTTGCAGCTCCTTACAAACGTTGTGTAAAAAACATGGCGATTAAAAAGAGTGGCGGAGAGTTTATTGCCAGTTCTTCTCTTCCGTTCTACG
Organism: Pieris napi; assembly: GCF_905475465.1. NCBI lineage: Eukaryota > Metazoa > Arthropoda > Insecta > Lepidoptera > Pieridae > Pieris > Pieris napi. The sequence continues at coordinate 9,168,472 of NC_062254.1, forward strand.
CCCTTGATTTGAGAACTGGCGGTAAATGTAAAATTAGAAGCATTAATATTTATTTCTTTAATGACGAATCACAAGTGTACATTGTGTTACCTACGTGAATAAATGATTTTTGAATTTGAATTTGAATGAGCCAAATGGACACATAGGGTAACAAGGTAGCCAGGCCCACCAGAGGAAAGAAAGAGAGATCGCCCGGTGTTACGGAGTGTTGACGAGATTAGAGAAGTTGCCGGCAAGATTGGCTTGAATATTTACTCAGTTAGAGGTTTTTAATATTAATGATTATTATAGAACTGTAGGTAAATCTTTTGTAATAAGCTTAAATTTCAAGGAATACATGAAGCTGAACCATTATTATTGTCTTATAGAGGCAAACCTAAAAATAGAAAAAAAACTTAAAATACTCAATTGAATAGTTTTAATATTATATAATAAATAAATTATCTGTTTTCATGTATTTGTTTCCTACTTTAAAAATATTATAAAGCATCAACCTATTTTAATATATTTTCATCAAAAAATAATGTGTCTTTTAAAACACATACTATAAGTCACAACTAGCTATTTTATATATATAAACCCAGCGTTATCTCTTACCTGATTTCATATCAGCAATAATAGCCGCGAGTTCAATTTTGATTGTTTCCAAATACTTATGTAATTCCAATTTTACAAAGCACACATTAAGCTCTATCACTGTTAACATAAGCTGAATGAATACGCCGAGAAAAAAGTCCACTGTCACTATAACAAAATATAAATATTTCAGTATCTTTTTCGTAAATATTTTTTACTTTAGAAACAAGGTTTAGGCAAGGTTTTGTTATTATATATTTCCAGTTTATGACTGGCTGGCTTAAGCGTGCACTCTTAACCATAGCGTATTGCATTACATTTTCTCTAATATATATACAAAGTTGTTTATTTTAAATGAGTCTATAAATCACGCCAATCGGGAAAACAAAAAAAAATTAAATTTAAAATTATTAAACAAAACTACCTTCGATGTTTGCGGAGTAGATAAACGGAAGCGAGCACAACACCATTCGTAAAGTAGCAAACAAAGTGATCAATGTATATCGTCTTCGCTCTTTTACTGCATTATATGTTTTATTTATCTGAAAACGTTAAACATATATTGTAAATTTATCATCACAATAAGTGATTTTTTTATTATACCCACCACTCTGCTTATTAGACAGTTTTTTTAATAGAACAGGGGCCAATCGGGCAAGGCTCACCTGATGTTATGTGATACCGCTGGCCATGGACACTCAATACCAGAGGGCTTGCGTGTGCGTAGCTGGCCTTTATTCGTAAGTCGTCTTAAGCGCACCTACAATACAAAAAGCTCGATACATGGGTACAGTACCATACGAATACCGGTAAACTTAAAACCGGAATTTTGATATAAGGTCCAGTCAAACGAGTGATTGCTAGGACAAAGTCATTGCATTGCCAAATTTGGCAATGAAGTGGCCCCTTCTCCCTTCGCCGACTCTCTTACCGCCGACTTTATCGAGACTCGAGTCTCTCGCCAAAGCTAACCACCCTTGGTTGTCCCTACACCACTGTACAGGGATCCTTCCTCGTTTTCCCATATCGTGAAGGAGAGGGCGACCTTTCAGCCTGTTACTTTTAGGACATTCCCGCAATTGTGCCGCACGCTTGTACTAACGTGCCTTTTCCGGTACATTACCTCACTCGGCATTGCCCAAACTGCAAAAAGATCGCTTTAATACAACCAATCACTAAAAAGGCGATCTCTCTGAAACTTCCACGAAACAGTACCCTATGTCGTTACTCCACTCTTTAAAGGCACTCATTTTAAAGCCTCAGCCATCATCGGAATACTAATTAAATTCAATTTCATTTGTCGGTCATTTGGAAGGAAAAGTTAAAATCGCCTTCAAGAAGCTTAGTGTGATCACCAAGGCGAGACGGTACTTCACTCCGGGCTACCACTTGCAACTCGGTCTCACATGGAGTACTATTCTCACCTATGGGTGGGAGCTCCCCAGTACCAGCTCCTTCCACTTGACCGTATTCAACAAACAGGAAATTGCAATTGTCGATGACCAGTCACTTTCTGTGCGGCTTGATCCTTTGGCGTTTGTGTAGAAAGATGGGGTATCTCTGCGTCTTCTACCACCACATGTAAATACACCACTGAGAGTGTTCCGAGGAGTTGTTTGCATTAATACCTCCAGATTAGTTTTATCAACAGTCGTCGAGGCAGAATACGAAATTCCACCCATTTCACCTCAGCGCTTTGTATGGCTCACAGAAGTATTTCTTAATCATTTCATCTTAAGATTAACGGGTATTTCAAGAAAGAAGCATATTCCTAAAGGCCCGTAATGCATTTGCAAGCCTTCTGATAGCGTAAGTTTCCATGTCCTGCACGTTTGCCTATAATTTCACTAAAAAAATACCTAAAAGAATGTTACTTGTGATTGTAAAAAATATTTATTTCTCTTAAAATTTAAAATATTGGCCACACGTACTAGGCTTATGTTATAAAAACAAAGCAATGCATACAAACATTATTTCAATAATCTATTTCCAGACATCCAAAATTACAAACTGTAATTATGGGAGTTCGATGTGTGCCGTGTTATATTATGTAACTTAAGTTATAAAATTGTAATATTTACCGGAACGCGTTCTAAAAATACGCTCATACGAGTTTTACTGCTTAATACTGCAATGTTCAAAAACATCAATAATGGTACCCAATTAACCACTTTTATTACAAATAAAATGACATGAAATTCTCCCATAATATCCCACAAAACAAGATTGTGGAAGTAAAATATGATCTGTAGAACATCTGCAAAGTATTTGGTATGTTAATAGTAGACAAATATTCTACATTAAATTATTACTAAAAAATAATGTTTAATAGTAACTTACTTTTACTTTTTTTAACATTTTAAATTTGTTTTAATTTCCTTTTTAATTATTTTTATTGTTACTTTGTAGGTTAAGAAAAGAGTAAATACAAATAATATATGTGATAAATAAAATATATATATTTTTAATAATTACAAATTAATTTTACTGAAATAAAGGTTACTTACTAATAATTCCCACAAATATATACACATAATACGAGGACTTCAAAAGTTCCAAACGACACCCATCTTCAACTGGCTTAAAACTGATAGGAGCCAAACCAAATACTCGGGATACCCTTAATATAAACAGAAATGAACCATTTACTACGCATGACACGTCCGTAGCCATCTTTATATTGTTTTGTCTACAAAGTGCTACGAGTAAGTGTAGCAATAATTATTTTGCTACGTCGTAGCTACCTGTACATTATTACTATATAATTGAACTCATATCTCTACGGTAGATCTGAGATGCAATTACATACAAATATGTTGCCTCAGTAGCTTGAGTGGTGGAGCTTTACTAATAGAAACATTGTATTATGTATATGATTGACTGACATAAACCTAAATTAAGGGAATAAATGTTTTTAAACGTGATTAATTATTTATGAAGCTGGTTTTATATTGAATACAGTAAAACATATTTTATTCTTAATAATATTACTCGTAATACAACTAATTTTAATTAATATCTTAGGAGGTATTAAAAAAATCTTGTTTTAAAATAACTCCACACCGTAAGAAGTGATCATACACCTACGTATGGCGCGCATGTCTAGCGCGAAGACCCGCGGGGTATAGCTAGTACCTTATTAAACAAAATAACCACAACATTAGGCCCTTAATCATACAATCTTTTCCGTTGTATGAACAAACATAGTCGTTCTTTTGTTTTGTAAAATGTAACTATGGAGAATTTACATACTCAAAATTATTCATAAACATAATCGAAACACTGATACACTTGTTAATCTCTTGTCTATTTTTTAAGAATAAAAAGATTATGGCACTTCTTTTATACACCTGTATAATAGGAGAAAAGAAATGGAAATTAGATATTTGGGAAACTATAGATATATTAGGGTAGCTTATTTTTTAATCGGACTTATGTGGATTAGGGAAAAAAACAAACATATTACGATATGTGAAATTTAACTGTAAATTCAATATAACAATTAAAGTTTAGTTTAGTTTAGTTCAATTCAGTGCTACAAATTAATGAATATAGACCGATTATCAGATTGTCTTATTATTTCTTTGTATTCTCGGAACTTGGAATAACACAAAACATGAATGCTGTGTTTAGCTTTGACACTAGTAAAACATTCCCTGATATAAGAAGATGTTTTCATAACATTATAAATTGGTCTACTAAGTTTGAAACAAAAAAAACAACCCTCGGTCTTAGCCTCGGAGCGGTTAAAGTTGTTTTTGTTTTTGGCTTAATCTTAGTGAAATTATTTTTTATGTTTGAAAAATAAATTATATAATATAGGATATACTTAATAATCTTAACGTAATTTTGTAGGAAAATGCGTAACAAAGTGCTACGCTACGCTATGTCCGTAGGTAGCATTATGATATAATATGACCTTAATATCTTTGTAGTGTATTCTAAGGTGTATATTTTAATACTAAATTTGTGAGGCAAGTTCAAGACTCTGTATATTTTATTGCGATTATAAGAAAACGTTTATATACTCTCGATACAAAGCTATTACTTCTCCTTGCGTAGGGGAATTAAGGACTCATACTAAATTATAGAACCTTTTTAGAATATTTTTTTAAACAAAATATACCTGATTCCTGATTTTAAAAATTACAGGTACAGGGTTCCAAGAACGTTTATTTTATTTTATTTTATCTGTTTCGTATGGAATTTCTAGTTTCTATACATGAACATATGCGATGCCAACTTTTTTTGTGTATTTATTAATTAAAAAAAAATCTAAAATTATGTTACGATGGAACACAAATTGGTCTCGACAAGCGTCGACATTCAAACACATATTTAGGAATCGACTCATTTTTCGGCTTGAGCCATATATACAGTTATTGTAAAGAAATGTGAGTATAAAGTAATATAAGGTCATTTATAAAACACCAACGTGAGAAAGCAGAATCGTAGAACTTCAACTTGAAAGAAACTCTCTGCCGCTCATTTTATCTATTATGTATAAGAATAATGTGGAACTGTTGTCGTATATATATTTTAATTAATTTTATATAGCTTACATGGACAATAAAGTGGACATAGTAAGTAACTCTGATATTAATATACATACAATTTTTTTTTTTTCAATGCATTTTTTTTTTTTTAATTTCTTTTTTTTACAATAAAATATAATATAATCATAACAAGTTACATTAGCAAACCGCTGTGGTTTATATTGATGTAACCATTACAATCTTGTTTAGGAGCGCGACATATGCATATAAAAGTAGTTTTTTAATTTGCTGTTTATATTGGTTGGCGTTAGGCAATCTAATATGTGATTTGGTAGACCATTTATTAGCCGCATAAATGTTGAATCAAAGGCATCCATTATGACCATTTCATAGATTAAAAACTCGATGAGGGAAAAGCTTTTGGAGATATTTTATTTTGAAAATACGACTTCTTTTTCGTCTAATTTTTAACAACATTAATAATAATGTATGTTTACATAGCTTTATTGACTTTTTCTCTCTCTCTCTGGTCGGTAAAAGGAGTTTCACGTATAGCGGATAATGTCGATTTTACTGAATAAGAGTTGCTTATATCTTTAACTTTCTATCGACGTCTCTTTCCGTGCTCTCGCTGCACAAAGTAGACCTGGGCTAATGGTTAAGCATGCCGTTGCTTTGGAATTGTTGGTTCCAAATTTAGGCTACTTACAAGCTTAACAGGTATTTAAGCTTTTTATATTTACTATTGACCTTAAACTAGAATCAAATGCAACTTCTTTCGATTGCATTGTGGCATCATCCGATCAATGGTATAACTCTACTTTTGTCATGACAACTCAGAAACAACAATATTAAATTTTATGGAAGATTATTTATAAAAATGTTGTTTATGGCTAAAACTCATTATTGTTCTGTATCAGTGTGTATAGATGTTTATTATGAGTATTTTGTTTTTTTTTAATTGCATTAGTGAAGGTATAGTTTACCAAAGCCAGTGCCAATCATGTAAATGTAAAAATAGATCCATTTCATATATATGTATTTTTTGACGTTCATAAGTGTACATTGTGTTACCTAAATGCATAAATGATTTTAATTTTGAATTCTGATGGATTGACTTAATGGATTGAAATTCAGTTATGTTATGTGGCTGTTATTGTAAGAGACAAAACGTCTCTCAAAATAAACTATTCAAGAAACATCAAAATATTTTAAGAAGAATCGAAGAACGTTAGAATTTAATAACAGAATAATAATTTAAGTACATAACAATTACATAGATAGAATAAGGTTCCATCACAGATACAATCATATTTCTATGAAAGACAGAATACAACCTTTATATAAATTGCTATATTGGCCGTTGGAAAAACGTCAAATAAACGATAATTACTCGTGCATCCAGTATGATTACTATCTTTATTAGAGCCAGGCTTTTATAAGATATTTGTGAATAATATTATATTATTCATACAACTATTTAATTAATAATTATCCACCTCTCTCTGGTCTCCTGCCAAGATGGCACCCGAAAAAAACAAATTTTCATTTGCTATTTAATTAATTAATAAATTAAATAATTAAATTAAAAAATAATTGACACAAAAATGTCTTTATGTTTACTGTCAGTTGGCAAGAGAGTAAAACAGAGGATTAGAACTGTGGGTATTATATTTCGCATGGGTCATACAATTTTTCTCATAGTTGCAGATGTCTGATTAATTATGGTCAATTGAAGACAATTACTAAGTCAAGACTGTCTGAAGGGAATGTAACGTTTAACGATAGAAATAAAAAAAAAATATTGGTTGTTTGTAAAGTAGGTTTACGATCGAGATGTTTACGTGATAACGTCTTATTGGTGATATAATTTTTTGGGAAGTAAGGAATTAATGAAGATAACAATTTTTTCAAATTTTAAATTACATCTATCGTTTTATTCACACTTTTGATGATAAATTTCGAGTGTAAAATTACAAGTTTACTTATTCGACTATGATATACATTTTTCTTCATACATTCACGGAATGACTGGCAGCGCTCGAGATGAGACGGGAGATCGGTCCGTCTCTCTCTCGTTATACCTGCGATCGCTCTCGTGAGGTTTTGGTGTGACACAAGTTTCTGAACATGTCACCCGACTAAAACGATTTTAAAGACGTTATCACGTCAAAAATATTATCAAAAGGCATTTGCAAGCTTTTAATAACTTTAAATCATGTTATAAACTCGCTTAATGATAACATTTTTAATGAAAGGTAATTCTATAATGTGAAGGAGTTTTTAGATTGAAAGTTTTGAGATAAAAACATAGAATATGACAAAATAAATAGTTTTATTATTTTAAATTATAATTGCTAGTCATATCATATCATATATCAAATAGCTGATTGTAAGTTCTAATACCACCGTAATATGTACCACTTTCTGGGCAAATAAACGATTAATTTATTTATTTAACTATAATTAAAGCTTCAATAACAATACACAAAACAGTTTCACTCGTCGGGTACGTGACAGTCGAACCTATAGTCTAGATTATTCGATATTTATTTGATAAAAATTACGTTTTATAATCCGTATCATATAGAAATATATGTCTTTATTTATAATTTTTTACTTAAGGACACGTTTTGACTCGTAAAAACCATTTACACATATCACAAACTATTATTAAAATGATCTCATTTGGTCAAACTATTTAATTATTAAACTCTGTCTAATGATTTTTCTTTGCTCAGGCACTACTCAAAACGATGAAATATGTAAATTTTTTAATGTATTTAATGTGTTTAAGCTAGACAAATCAAATCAAAATGTCTGTGAAATATGACACCAGCTCAATCAGGGCTTCGAACGGACGAAAAAATTTTCACTTCTACAGTCATTAGATTAATCTTTCACTTTTAAACTGACAATTTACGATGCTAACAATTAATAATTTTATAGTTTAATACACGAAAAGAATTCTACAAACACTTTGTTCCACTTATAAAATTTAATCGTTCTGCGTCATCAAACGCTAACCGCTTAAGATTACATTGAAGAATTTCATAATACATGACGCCCTAAATATGGTACATTAATGTATTAAGGAGCGCGCGACATCAATTCAGCATATTAAAAGTTAACGAGAAACGATGGGATGTTATTATGAGCGAAAGGAAGGGTTTCAATTGGTTTCTTCAATATTCATGTGATGTGTAACGGTGCGTACAGACTATATAACATAACATGTTATACAACATTGCTATACAACATGTTTCAGATAATGTGGACACTGAATGTTATAAAACATGTTATAATAACATGTTAACCCAGCATCTAAGTTTTTTTGTTTTTCTTTCGTTATATAAAATGGTTATATAACATTGTTATATTGCATTGTTATTCTAATGTGTACAGTATTGTTTAATGTTATAATGTTGAATAACAAGGTTACATAATGTGGACGTGTTATAAAACACAAGTTATATAATATGTTACATAGTCTGTACGCACCCTTAGTAACGAAAATTCGATTGGAAAAAGTTATAAAACGCAATCGTTCGTATATATAAAAGTTATCTGAATTTAGTCAGTAAAGCTATTGACAACAGTTTAAATTTTCATAATAGTATAGTTTTATTACAATTTAGATAAACAAAGTATTTGTTTCGCAACACAATTAAACTCCAGTATATTATCTAAGTGTGTATTGAAAATATGTAATGGTTTTTTTTTCTCGTACGCAAGTTAGTCAAAGTCTAGGTCATGTGGTTAGTCTTCTTACTCTTCTTTCATAGCAGCCATGTCCGACTCAATCTAGTGAAGTGTTAAGAGAATTACACACACAAATATATGTCTATTAAAGGTTACTATTGTAACATTTGTGATTATATCCAAGTGTGTAAAAATCAACAATATAGGCTTAAGACGCGTAATAGAATAATCCTTCTACTTCAATGGCGCTCTTCATTCCTAATGGTAGCATATAAGCCACACACACATTTACATACCAATGCACTTTAACGTATGCAACATTCTGAATACTTCGTTCACAATTCCAACATTGTTTCACCCATTCATTACAGGGTCTACATAGAATTGCTAAATCTTGTTTATTTCTTCTTGGGCCGTGAGGTTCAAGGTGCCAATTTAAGATGGCACCTGATAGATAGTACCAGTGACCCCAGAGCTTTCCTTGCTGAACGAATAAGTATCGCAATACAGCGAGTAAATTTTGCCAGCTTTATAGGTACGAACTTTTTTAATTTGTTATATTTTTCTTGTTATTAATTTTTAATTATTTTTGAAGTTATACTTCTTTAGGCGCGTTATGAAAAATTTATGATAGTGAAATTTTACAATGCGCGCGCACCGTGACTAAAAATTAACAGAATGAAGTTAGTGGCGCATGTTGGCACGCACGCCGCCTCTGTTCACTGTAAATACACAGTTTATAATATTTATCCACATGCTTTGAGTTTCTACATTTAAAACACGTGTTTTCATTATACAAGTGCGAATTTTATATGTGCGTCTGAATTATAATCAGAAGTGATTTAAATTGAATATTTAAATCAATACAAATTAATATTAGACAATAATAATAAATATAAATATAATATTAATAAATAAAAACTTATTTAATTTTTCAAATGTAAACTGAACTTTATTGACTATAATAACCTCTTTTCCTGTCTTTGATTATTTAATTGTAATTAATTATTTGCATGCAATCAAAAACTATTTTTAATAATGCCAAAGAAGTATAACTTCTTACGCGCGTACATAAGTACACGCACCCTTTCATTTTTTTTTTATTACTACGTAGGTTAAGGAAATCGTATATACTATAGATTCGATTGTTATGGTTAGGTTTTAAAAAACATTTCAGTAATTTTATATGTATTTTATTTATGGTATATAATGTGTAGTAATACGGCATATATTACATTATTGTATAGTTTGTTTATAGTCATTATTTTGTTGACTATATTGCATTATCTTAGCTAGTTAATTTGAAAACATATTTATAAGCAACCCTTTAAATAAGTTTTTTCCACAAAAAAATGACCGAAAAGTATTAATCCAATTCCAAAACAAATTAATTAATACTTACAATTAATAAATTAAGATATCGCTATTTACGTTAGTCAAATGCTAAGTCAAATGTCGTAAAACTCCTCCATTTGTATATTGTTGATTACCAATTGGTAAACGAACGGACAAAGCCAGCTGATATTTGTAGCAATAAACCTTAAATCTATTAACAGGATACAAGGTGCGCCTGTCTGCCACGCGTGACCATACATTGTTATGCGATGTTCATATTTGCAGCTATTTGCATAATTAATTATTTAATCCACTCCCACGTTTAGCAATTTAATCAAGCTGTTTCTAAAAGCTAGGTCAATAACCTTCTGACTGAGGTGATTATTTTCGACGGGTAACTTCTGAGGTTGCCCGAAAGTAAAATTGATATGTTGTTATTTAAGAACTAAATAGATCTGAGAAGCTCTTTCAATATTGTTATAATGATACATTTTAACGAGATACAATGGAAAAAAAGATTTTTTTTCCTTACCGATTGTGATTCAATCTCGAATCGATTTATTCAATTCAAACCAAGAGGTACAAAAAAAATGTGTGCGTGTACTAGGTGTACACACGTAGGAAGTGAAACTTCTTTATGACCTTATTTTTCGAAAAATGATCTACTATAATATGCAACTTAACGAAATTGGTTAAATAAAGTTTAACAAAAGGCTTTTATTATCATAGACATGAATACAAATACAATTATTTAATTTACCTTATTACTACTAAGCTTATTACAGAATTTCATTAATTGTAATAGAATTATTACTACCATTGTTATCGTTATTATATATTTTTGTTATTAATGGCTTCGAATCTCTTCGGATCAACCGTGGTAGGGACAAGAAAAAGATGGCGCGTAAGAACTTTCATTCCAACGCCGATAAAGAAGTTTGACTTCAAAAAGCAACATGGCGCGTAACCGAAAAATGTGACGCGTAACGAAAAAATGTTACACTAAATTTTTTTCCAACCCCGATAAAGAAGTTTCACTTCAAAAATCATTTATTCATAAAGCTAACTAATAAGCACTTATCAAATACTGCATGCAATGTTCTAAAAATGTTTACTAAACGTGAAAAAATATATCTATTACGTAAATCAGGGGCTCAGATCGGACGAAAAGAATTGACATACTTTCCGACAATATCTAATTAAAGAGAGAGATTACTCCAAGTTTTTGTTTTACAAATGCTTGTTAGGAGCGGCAACTGTTACACCATGCTTCAGATTTTTAACCTCTATCAGCATAGACGTAGTGAAATAGGCGCACTTACATTAAGTTTATATCGCTTGCCCCGGCAAGTAATATATAGTCGTAAATTACAATTAGGACTATTATAATGTAAAAAGACCACGAACATATCTTTATTCTACGGAAAATATTTTGTGCAGAATGTTAGTAATACTCGTTTACTTAATTTAACGTTCCTGAAATAGATAGTTCAGATAGTAATTCTACCAAATAATCATAAAAGTTAATGCGACAGTTTAAAAACAAATAAAGTATGGTAAATATATCTCCAACGTCAGAATATTTCCGCGAAAAGCGGTATTTAATTATTACGTTCCAGAGATTTGTCAAAATGTGCCGTCGTAATGTGCGGTTACTGTGTCGTCCGTAATTATGTTTAAACGGTGAAACAATCTCAAAACGCTTTTACTCTTCTCAATAATATAAACATATGTGAAGAAGAAAAACCTTTTTGACCGGATTAAAGTTATGTATTATTATAAATTTACAATTATTTAACATAATTTTAAATTCATCCGACGTTTCGCGTGCGTGGTCACGGTGACTGAAGACAAAAGGTGTTGGGTGTCAAAAAGTATCACAGCTGCAGAGAAAGTTGCAGTATCTGTATTTATTTCCCCGGAGTTGGTATCGACTAAAAGATGGAGGGTTTACCTCCCCAACAATTAATTAAATTAACAATGACAACCCTCCATCTAACTTTAATCCGGTTAAAAAGTTTTTTCTTTACACATTAAATGTGTTGTAAAGGTTATGTCAATAAAAAAATGCCAAAATCACTTTTAGAAACCTTCATACAACTCATAGACAATTGCACAAAGTATTTGAGAGGTCAATTTTTATGTTTCCAGTTGCAATATTAGCAACTCAAGCTACGGAGGTGAACGTGAGCGGCGAATGGAAAACTGATCTCGGCTGGGAGGTGACCTGCGGTTGGCAGACCTTGTCCAACGATACCTTGCAATCCGTACGACTGTACCATAATGGCCAACAGTTTATGATATATAGGCCAGAAGTAAGTATATGCATTTATATCACTATCTATAAGAATTTGTGATCTAGCCACACTAGCATTACCCTTGACGTGAGATACTAGGATCTTCTAGTTGATTTTAATTTAAATAGGTATCGAATTCTACATTATACCAAAAAAATTGCCGCTAACTATGGCTCAATGACGCGCTTTATTGTATAATCAACTGAAGGTATCCAGTTCAATGTAATGAAAAAGGCTGGCCACTACTATTCTTACAGCTGCTGTGGCCAGTTTCATCTCCTTAGTATTCAAATTGAAGCGTTGTTCCAAATGATTTAAAAAAAAATTCAATCCGAAAAATTTCATAAGATTTGCTCGATTAAACAAAAAATAAACTATTCAGCTTTATAGATACAGATTCATCAACTCAGACATTTTTAAATTGTCAGTCGTATACATATCTAAACAGATATACAGTACGTATTTATATCAAATCAAAAATATCTACTAAAATATAATATAATCAAATCAAACTCAAACTAACTTTATTCATATAGGAAAACAAACACTTATGAACTTCAGAAAAGAAGTTAAATTGTAAATTTACATTAACTACCAGTTCGCAAGTCAAGAACATAGAGCAGGCAAGAAGAACTGGCATGAAACTTTCCGCCACTCTTTTTAATCGCTAAGTTTTGAGTCATACAAATTGTTTGAACTGAAGCAAATCAATCCCAAGGATTAGGATCATTTAAATAATCGTCAAATTTAAAAAAAAGCTTTATTGATTAATTTACTTTCAAGAAATGGATACTTTTAAATAAAAAAACTAAGTCTTAAATGAATAAGTAAAACCTATTAACTTCAAAGATCTTTGACATTAATTCATTGTTTCTCAAAAGGGAAAAGATTGCTAATTCAATTCTTTCTTTATGTCTGAGAGGTTGAGTCATCATTTATTCACATTTTAAGTGCCTAATACGGGCCATCCGTCTTATTGTCGGTTCCTGTTCATTGTGGGGGTATGATAGTCTAAATAGATGATGGGATGCTTACAATTAACTCATAAATTGGTCATTTAGTGAGCGCTGTCCGTCGCGTCCACTGTATAAAAATGCGACATAATTTTGCACAAAATTGGGAGAAAGTTGTTCAACGGTGTGACATGACTTCATTAAATTTGATTAAAGAAAAGCCAGTAATGACCAAACGTTTACATTATTTAAGTAATTTGATCATTCTCCATATTAATATTACAAAGAAGAATTATTTTAACGTATAAACAAGACGTATGAAAACGACGTTCAAAAACTAAAATTAAAATGCCACGATTATTACGCCATATTTATTTCCAAAATATTTTTACAAATAAATAACCAGCTGTAGAAAGCCGGGACAGGCTAGTCGTAACGTAAGATTTCGTAGTATACTTTCTTTCATCCATGTTATACTTAAGTATTTAAATTCTAATAATAGGCATTATCATATTTTTTAAATAAATTACGTTTTATATCCAATGAACAAAAAAGCAAACGATAGACATGCTAAAGTCCGTTTTAGCGTTTTCCCTTGTGTATAACAATTAAAAGCATTACACACTACACAGTTCTCCAGTTCAAACAATTTGTATGACAATACTTGGCGATTAAAAAGAGTGGCGGAAAGTTTCTTGCCAGTTCTTCTTACCCGCTCTACGCCCTTGACTTGCGAACTAGTAGTAAATGTAAATTTACGATTAATTTAACTAGACGATTCAAAAGTATACTTGGTTACCCACTTGAATAAAGATATTTTGAGTTTGAGTTTGACACAATTACGGATAACATTAATTAAATCAAATATGTCTTTGCGTCCTGGATCTTAGTTGAAAATAACCTATCCGTTTTCAGAAACATGGACCGTCGAAGACCGAGGTGTTCCGAGCCCCTGATCACTTTATAAACATTGACTGTGCGGTGACCTCAGAGAGAGGTCAAACCGGAAGATGCGTACTCACATTGGAGCCTTATCAGCCACCGTCGGAAGACTCTATTTATACCTGCGAAGTCTCGGGCGAGAGGCCTATGTTCCGTATTGGCAAGATGGACTATCTGCTCAAGTCTCTAGGTATTTTTTTAAACGCTTTATATTAGCTTCACCTGTATATATGTATGTATGCATGTATGTATGTATGTATGTATGTAATATGTATGTAACCGACTCCTTCGGACTCGATTTTGACCCACTTTAAACGGACAGATTTTATTCAAATTTTGCGCACCTGCCAAAGATCGATGACAATGCAATAATCCGAAAAAAAATGAAAAAAATTAAACTAAAAAATAAATAATAGTTTAAAAAAACTAGAACACACGCTTTTAAAGCACATCAAACTAAAAAGTGACAAATTATTCCTAATTTAGGCTGAAAATGGTAATGAACAAAAAATACTGGTATTATAGTGAAAAAGCGTGGGGCGCTCTGTGCCATATTTTTCGTCTATAGAGCAACCCACGCCTTTTTACAATAATACCAGTATTTTTTGTTCATTACCATTTTCAGCCTTAATTAGGAATTATTTAATATTTAAAATTACTATTTTCTTAATAATGTAACCTCTAATAGTCTGTGCGCAGGCGAGGCATGTTTGATGTTCGATTCACGGCGAAATAATTGTTATGGCTGTAGTATCACTGATATGCAGTAGCACTGACGAATTTGCCTAAAAATATAAATGAAACGAACGCATAAATCTCTGCCCGTATCAACCACTATTGTTAAGCAATCAACCACGTCGGATTAGCGTAATAAATAGCAAGATATGATTTATGTATTAAACATTTACGTAAAGATACAACAACTAATTACATAAAGTATTGTCTTTTATTGACTATACTATGTTTAACTATGTATAACCTTTACACATTTAAAGAAAAAACTTTTTAACCGGATTAAAGTTATGTATTATTATAAATTTACAATTATTTAACATAATTTTAAATTAAACCGACGTTTCGCGTGCTTTACAGCGTGCGTGGTCCCGGTGACTGAAGACAAAAGGTGTTGGATGTCAAAAAAGTATCACAGCTGTAAAAAAAGTTGCTAATTCAGGCCGTCTTCTCTATTGAAATTATCAACAGCCTGGGATCCAATAATATCCAAATTAAAATCTCAAGATAAACAATCCGCGAAACTATAGGACACCGTGAGCCATTTCTGCCAAAACCCTCCATCTTATAGTCGATCGGGGAAATAAATACAGATAATGCAACTTTTTCTACAGCTGTGATACTTTTTTCACATCCAACACCTTTTGTCTTCAGTCACCGTGACCACGCACGCTGTAAAGCACGCGAAACGTCGGTTAAATTTAAAATTTTGTTAAATAATTGTAAATTTATAATAAAACATAACTTTAATCCGGTTATTAAGTTTTTACCTAAAAACAGTTGTTGAGTTCAGAGTCCTGGAATATTAGGAAGCAAAATGTTTAGACAATACAGACTCGTTCTACAAAATATCTATTCACAAATGTATTATACTGTGCACTTTAACATAAGTGTCAGTCCCTAAAGCCCGATGTGCTGTGTAAATGTAACCTGTTTTCTAAACATTTTCGGTCAAACCATTGAAAACTTGGGTCAACTTACATTTCAGTAAAACGACGATTATCTTAGAATCTCTGCCGGCGTATGCTTTTATTTTGATCTCTTTTGATAAGTAAATATACTCCTACTGTAGGTGTAACATATTTACATACTACAGTAGTATATTCACAAAGGTTTTATTGACTTAAACACTGCGTGGAATCCAAACTACAGGAAATATACAAAGATATATGATAACAAGTATAAAGAGCAGCGTGCGACTCTCATCCCTTATTCTAGACTTTCTTCCTATGTGCGCATTTAACATTCGCTCGAACGGTGAAGGAAAACATCGTGAGGAAACCGGCTTGCCTTAGACCCAAAAAGTCGACGGCGTGTATCGGGCGCAGGAGGCTGATCTTTTACTTGCCTATAAGAAAAATGATAATAAAACGGATTCAGAAATCTGAGGCCCAGACCTAAAAAGGTGTAGCGCCACTGATTTATTTATTTATATGATAACAAGTACCAAAGACAAACGAAGGCAATTAGACTGATTTAGTTTTTATTTATAAACATACATTTATATAGAATGTACAATCAATCCTTTTTTATTAAATTTCAGTGGTACCAAGTGACGCCCACTTAGAGATCAGGGCTTCGGAAGATCCTGCTTCTCCACGAGTGACGCTTAACTGCTCAACCGAAGGTCTACCAGCGCCCACGTTAAATTGGATAGTTGGAGGTGATAAGGTAACTAAACTACAATAACGCGTGTCAACTTTTCAAAAAAAAAGGGTGCGTGTACTTATGTACGCGCGTAAGAAGTTATACTTCTTTGGCATTTTTAAAAATAGTTTTTGATTGCATGCAAATAATTAATTACAATTAAATAATCAAAGACTGGAAAAGGACTCATTATAGTCAATAAAGTTCAGTTTACATTTGAAAAATTAAATAAATAAATATTTATTTTTATTCTCTTACATTAAGTGTAACATAAATTCTATTATTATGGAATGTTGTTTTTAAATTATGTCCAATGCCGTAGCATCTTCCGTGGGCAACTTCATTCTGTTAATTTTGTGTCACAGTGCGCGCGCATCGTAAAATTTCACTCTCATAAATTTTTCATAACGCGCCTAAAGAAGTATAACTTCAAAAATGTCAGCAGTTATCTCAGAGTCTACACTCTCCGTAGGAATTGTCAGTTCACAGCGTGAATGAACCGATCTCAGGAATAAATTCTGGGGAACCAATTAATATTAACCAATGAAACGCAGGTGTCTTCAATTCAAAGCCTAATTCAAGATCACGTACTTCAAACTAGGCGGGCTTGTAACGGTTTCGAGTTGAAAAGTAGACAAAAAAATTAAAGCTGTGATATGCTACTGAACAAATCGATTACACATACCTTACCTAATGTATAGATACATTTTTGTAACCTTTATAGATTTAATACCTTCTATATTTTTTATATATACACGTGTTCACTCAGGGAATGTACCACATCTCTGGTCTAGGCAAGATTCAAATTCGAGATTTATCGCTAAGTATAACTCCCGGAATGTATAAACGTATTTATTTTGACATACAGGGGTCATAGTTTTCGCTAACTCTACCCTGATCTTAGTGGAAATGAATCAAACTGAGGAGAGCAAATATGTCTATGTATGCAATTGACATTTGCTCGTCTTGTGAAGAAATCGATACTAACGAATAATAATAATTTATCAATGAAACAGATGCTAAATTTGTGACCAACTTACCAAAAGGTGCCATTGTATATAGAGGTGAAAATTAGAATAATAAATAAAAAATGTGTTTATTCATTTTAAGTACATATGCATTACAATGTGTAAGATTTGGGAACCCTTTTAAGTAAGAAATACCTGTGTAAGGGCTCCCAGCTCTTCCATAACAAACTTAATTATACATTCCTTAAAATATATTTATATGTAATTTAATTACATCTTTTATTTTATTTACTTTTGCTTTTGATTTTTCAACTGTTATCAACACGCTTGAGTGCCTCAGTGTTTGGGTGCAAATGTGAGTGAGTTAGTCAGTGAGTGAATGAATAAAGTGTGTAACTACATACTAGGTCTCAGAAGCATCTCTAACACTGCGAAAGGTATGCTCATAAACCAGTCCTTTAGTCGTATTTTTAGATTGTGGACGGTGAGCGGGTAGATATTAAGCAGCCTATTTAATCTACTATATAAAAATAAGTCGGGTTTTCCTTCCTGACGCTATAACTCCAGAACGCACGAACCGATTTCCACGGTTTTGCATTCGTTGGAAAGGTCTCGGGCTCCGTGAGGTTTATAGCAAAGAGAATTCAGGAAAAATTTCAACAGAAAAGCGGGATCACCAAACGAAATGTTACATAAAACGAAGCCATCTGGTGGCGAAACGGAGTTCGCCGAGTTTGCTAGTTTATTATATACATAGTCTCCTTGCATATTGCGTCTGGCGAAGTCAGTCCTTACGGTCTGACTGACGACCACATCCCTATTTCTTTTTAGAGATTATTTATACGTTTTTCAGATACAAGCAGATTTCAATCGACGAGAGTGGAATGCGACCTCAAAACTGTGGCAAGCGTGGTCGTCTCTTTCATACACAAGAACTGATCCGACACAAG